>NC_069793.1:48900564-49207194 GCF_027406575.1 Nycticebus coucang
ACAGATTGCTTGCATTTTAAAGAGCTGAACAAGCAGACATCAGTAGAACAGGGCCTGTTTTCTTTGCTTCTTTCTTCAAAGAAATTGCCTTTTAAAAGCCAATGAAATAATAGGTATGAAATCATTGTGAAGTACTGTAGTTATGGGAGGGATTCAAGGAGCACTAATAGGATGTTTCTCTGGTGTTGTGATGGATAGATAGAAAGAGATGGATGCTAAAAATCCAAGTGAAAGAAATCATTTTCTGAACATGCAAGGGTTTTAAATGCATCATCTCATTCAAGCCTTGGGATAATCCTATGGTAGGTCCTATTTCTATTATCATTTTACAGATAATTAAATTGAAGTTGGAGAGATTAAGTCACACAGATGCTAAAAGATAAAGCTGGCTTTCACTGTTTGTTCTGGATCTTGAGGGTTTATGGCTCTTCTTTCCCTATGGTTGAGCATAGTCCATTTTAAGAGAAGTGTTTGTGAGCTGGAGATGGATTTTCATGGAGCAGCAGATTCCCCAGAAGGTCCATAAGTAAGGGTGAGGGAGGGGCTGAGACTCAGATACCAACATGGGCAATTTGCTAAAACTGAAACAGAAGTTTAGCATCTTGCAGAACAAGAGTGAAGGCCTATGGCTCGAAATGGAGCCCACAGATTGAGGTCAGCTCAGCTTCAGAAGTCACAGAACCATTTCCTTGTTTAATGGGATTAGCTCTTCCAGGTCCACTTCTCATAATGGGATTTATAGGCACTCTATGGGCTCCTGACAGGCATACGGGCAAAACCTGAATGTAGCTGCTGATTTCTGGTCCTCCCTCCTCTTCTTGGGATGAAAATTAGCCTGCAAGTTTGTTGTTGGCAAGGGAGGAGAGTGACCTACCTGCGGGCCTTGTGTCAATTGGGGAGCTTACAGACAAAGTATTGGGGGGTCGAAAAATTGCTGACAGTCTGAAGGAGCAGTCTCGGCAAACTCTCCATTGTCCCTGCTGCTCTGTGCTCCTCACTCCAAGTTCAAAAGTCCAGGGTTATGAGCCACAGTTATGGTGCTCCATGAACTGGGGCTTGGTTATGTGACTGATCTCAGCCAGTCAGATTCACAAAAGCCTTCCCTAGATCTGGGTTTGAAAGTTGAAAACAGAGAGCAGCAGGAAGCACACAATTTACCTGGCCTTCTTTGGAGGGGCCACATTTCATAGGCAAGAATAACCCAGGAACTATCATTTTAAAGTGACAATAGAACCTGACATGACAAAAAGAACAACTCTGCTATTTACTATCATCATGACATTAAACAATTTCTTTATCTTGTCGTGTCTCCATTTCTAAATGGGAATAATATAGTCTACCAAATAGTATTATTGAGAAGATTAAATAAGATTAGATTGGGTGTTTTAGGGGCACAAAACAAGGTGTTACCTCTCCTTGCAAGTATCACTGGAACTCTACTTCCCCTCTCTCTGGCAGGGAGCCAGAGGGCTCATGGTTCATGAACTCCGTGTGTTTTGGTGAGGAATCCCTAGGAGTCTCTAACAACATGGGCATTCAACCAGACTCTTGAGGTTCAAATCCTTGCTGATCCTCATACTATGACCTGTAGGTAGCCTTGAACAAATTACTTCAATTCCCCATGCCTCAGTTTCTCCCTCTTGAAATGGCAATAATGCAAGTATCGACCACTTAGGATTATCATAGAATTTAAATTGGATAAAAAGTAAAGCACTTAGACTAGCTTAACATATAATAAGGATTCCAGAAATGTTAGGTAGTATTCATTCAGCATTTATTTATGCCCAGGTGCTGTGTTAGGCTTTGGGGTAGCAAGGATGAATTAGACACAACTAGCCCTTAAAGAGCTCACAGACCTTTGGAACAGAGCTACCTAATGCTGAGCTAGGGCCACTTCTACTAGTGCTACAGCTCCTAAAGTTCTCTTTGCTTATTTTATAGCCACTTAGTGTTCTCTCACCCATCCACTTCTCTAGCAGATGCTCTACTTTTTCCAAATTCTATCTGCAAACATCTCCCAGCCAGACTCTTCAGAGCCAGGTCTTTTGTTTTTGTCCCTCCCGTTGGATACTGGAAACAGAGTCCCTTGAGGCTGTGTACTTAATAATCTTACAAGACTGTAAAAACTATATAAGAACTTCCCCCACAAGAGAAAGAAAATAAAAATACCCACAAGTATTAATCACATTAGTAGGATTTAGTTCCCTAATATTTAATTGCTTAATTTCCCAAGGTTATATTTACTTTTGATTAAATTCTTTAAGTTCTAAATCTATGCAAAATATGTTCCAAGACTTTTTCATCCTTTTATGTTAATGAATAGTTAAATGAACAAAATTGTTTGCAATCAAATAATCAACATATTCCCCCCCTCAACCAAAAAAACTAATTTTATCATTCTCTAGCATTTATTTCAAAGATCATGGAACGAGTATGTTTTAAATGTCTAGAACTTTACAGACTTTTCAGTTACGTAGAAAAGTTTTGCAAACAAATGGGTTCCCAAGACAGCTGTTACTGATACTGTTCCATCATTAGAAGATGGTGCCTATTCAGACTGTGGACACCTTTGCTTCATATTTTACTCTGGGGCTTAGGAAGTGACAGGTACTCACTCTGTGTATCATTTCATTCTCCATTCTGGAGAGAAAGCCGTCCAGGGGTCTAGACCTCAAAATGTTAGGAATGGGTGTCAACCTGAGGGGCATGGTGATGAGAGCCTTCCTTATCTGCAGCCAAAGATAGGCGGGTAGAGATGACTGGATGCAGAGAAAGGAAGCCATTGATAATGGACACAAAATGTCCATTTTCTTAGGGAAATGGTACTGGGCTGGAAAAAGTAAAACAGGATTAAAGGAAAAGGAAGGGGAAAGAGAAATAGAAGTTGGGACAGGAGATTCAGGGAAAGGAAAAGGAACCATTTAGTGGAGAGTAAGATTGGGAGAGAAAGAAAGGAGACAGCAAAACTGAGAAAGGGAGAGAGAAGCATGGCTGGTGGGAAGTCTAGAAGGAAAAGAGAACCCAGGAGGAGACCAGGGTGGGAAATCCAGGACTGCAGGGTTAATAAACAAGGTTCACCACCAGCTCATTCTGTGACATTTTAACAGGTCCCCACACCCCCACCTTACCTCTGGCCTCTTAGGAAAAATAGTGCCTCCCTCAAAGGCTTGGGACAAAGTAAATGACAATGTGAACCTAACCTAGGGCATCAAATACAGTACCTACCAGGACAGATAGGTGGGCACTGAAATGAAAGGTAAGTGAAACCCCCATTTTGTCACATGGTCTCAGTTTCCCAATCTGTTAAACAACTCCTATGATCCTTGGTAGTCAAAACTAAAAATGCCAGGATGGCCGCAGGAATGGGAACAAAGATGAACAAAACACAGATTTTGCCCTTGAAAAACTCAGTCAAGTAGGAAAAAAATGCTCGCACGCTGTAGCACGTTGAGGTCTGATTCAGAAGCCTACTCTCAGCACTACGGGAGCAAGGACCGAGAAGGGAGCTTTTAACGCCACCTGCGGAAGTTATGGAGCGTTCCCAGAGGAAGTGATATTTACACTGAGATGTGAAGAAAGAATAGAAATATTCCTGTTTGGTGATGACACTCTCCAGAATCAACACTGCCTTGTTTAAAGTGCACTGAATCTTTTTTTTTTTTTTTCACCTGATAGAAAAAAAGGAAAAAGGAAAAGAAATTAAACAAACAAAAAACCCCCACAATTTCAAATGGAGAAGGGCAGGGCTTTTCACACGCAGCTAATGGAAGACACAAAGCATCACAGTAACAGTAGCAAATGGGGCGGAGGCAATGAAGAAGGAGTCAAAAGGAAGGAGTGGCCGCTGGAGTCAGGTCTGGAAGTGCGTGTGTGCTGGAGTCAGGTCTGGAACTTGCATTTCACTGCCGTGGGGTCGCTCCAAAGGTTTTACAGAGAAGACTGATGCACTCCGATTTGGTTATGTAGTAACCACTCTGGAGCAGTGGGTCAGATGTGGCTGATTCCGGCTGCAGAGCCATCAGCTCTTCTGTTCATCCAGAGAAGGCCTGATAAAGTTTGCAAGAAAGCAGTGGCAATAGGACTGAGAAGATGGGAAAAATCCAAGTGACGTAAAGCCATCAGGTCCATGCCCCAAATCCACAGTCTATGAACCAAGTGTACGGTGCCCCATGATCATATTGATGTACACAGCTATGATTTAATTAAAAAAAAAAAAAAAGAAAACTTTCATGAGTTCCTGAGAAACTTGTGACCGGTGGGTGGTCATTTGTCCCGATCTTTTTTTTTATCAGCACTACTCCCTCCAGATGATTCTTTCTTGAGATAAGAACAAAAATGAGTGCTTTATTTATCAACATTTGGTTAACACTGTATTTATTAAGCCATTTAAAGAAGTCACTGTATATCTTAGTTGTTTGTTTTTAGGTATGATGCATAATTCATTAGTAGCAAATGCTTGGAGAATGAAGCTGCTACAGATGAGAGAAATGTATTAGGATAAACATACTTTTGCACCCAGAAGTTTCTATGAGACTCCTAGGCTGAGCCTCTGAAGCCCAACTTGTCTAAGGACTATACCTTCAAAACCTTCACAACCAATGCGTTACCATTTTATGTGGACATCTGATCTTTAGGATATGGCTTTCTGGGCTGATTTCTGGTGACACCTACCAATCCACATTACCCAGGGGGCTCCTTCATTCAGCATTGGATCATCTCAGATGAAATGAGAAGAGTCAAATAAATCTGATGTTTGTCTGAGAATTTCCATCACATGGAAAACGCACAGGAACGGTCTTGCTCTGTGCAGGTCAGAGGTCACAGCAACAACCAATGGGTCCAAGTCACCTGGGGCAGATTTTAGGTCTTTCTCAGACGGATAAGGGAACAAGAAATCTGGCAAGCAGGGAATAGGATGGTGCTACTGTGCAGAATAGGCTGTGCTTTTACTGAGTACCCACTGCATTCCAGCCACTAGGCTAGGACTCTCAGGACTCTCAAAGCCATTTTCTCTTGGAAACCTCACACTTCCTCTATGGGTTATGGACATAATCCCCACTTCACAGCTAAGCAGCCAATGCTCTAAAGGTTAAATGACTTACCCATGGTCACCCACAGAAGATAAATAAACAATAGATCTAAGATTTAAGTCTATACCCCATACCTCAAACTGAGATTGTTGCTTCCCTGGTAAGTGTTTAGCTGGCCTGTCATTGGAAGTATACAACTCCAGGCAGAGTGACCAAATGCCTAGGAAGCTAGAGAAAAGACTCCGTTTTGGACAGGATATCCATCCAGATGAACTCAGACCTTCCTCCTAACTCTGAGTACCTCCCATTCATAAACAACAAAATGTAACTGACATGAACACACCACAGAGTCCAGAAATACAAGAAATGACGATAACTAAAGTTACCTACAATATGAATCACTTTTTTCTTTAAAAAAGGGAAGAAAGCAGAAACCTCAAGAGGAAGTACATATTTTATAAAACATTTTTCATCACCCAAAGTTCTGTTTTAGGTATTCTTGCATGTTTTCGTGCTGAAACCTATTTGCAAATTATTTTCTCACTTTTTTTTTTCCACATGAAATGTACCCTCGATTATATGACAAGAAATTACATGGTGCTAATAATTTATTTAAAACCAGATCCATGTCTCACATTCATTCTGTGTTGTGAAATCAAGTAGATGCAGAAGGGGGGTTTTTTCTCTCTGAACTTTCTGACCACCTCTATTGTGGAAGGGAGAGTAATAGCAGGTATCGAGGGTGCCAATTATGTGGTGATGTTCAAACCCGCTGGAGAAAAATCTATATGATATTTTAATGCTAGTCAAACAGAACGATGAAGTTTAAATTAGCTTCGAGCTACTAAAAATTCTAACTGTGGCTCTGCCTTCATTGTATGGGAGGGTGAAAAATAGCTGTACAGAAAAATACATGTCTATCTTCTCCGTGGATAGGCTGCCTGGCGCCTCGTTCTTTTGCTGATGTGCAAGGCTCCGTTTTTGTTTGTTTGTTCATGGCTCTGTTTTTCATTTCTTCTTTCACTTATGTTACTCTCCCTCGTTTCTCCTGCTGACCACGTCTCCTCCTTTCTTTCTAGCATTTTATCCCCTACTTTCTTGTGTACTAATTCATCTATCAGTTTCATAAGAATCAGAGAACGTTAGAAAGCAGAGGCTCTACCTGAAAAGAAGGGAAAAAAGAAGAAGAAGAGGAGGAGGAGGAGGAGATGGCTTTGGGGGAAAACAAAACAAAACGAAACAGATCCCACCCCTCATGGTATAGCTAGGTGGGTGAGTTGAAGGGCAGGAGGGCTGAGGGCCAGCGAGAGGATGCAGGTCATTCAAGGGCACCCAACAGTTTTATAAGGGAGTTATTTATTGACCCAGGAGTTGATTATAGAGAAAAGGAGTTTGGATTAGAATCCTTACCTCCGTAGACTTTATAATTATAAAAATCTTGGTATAATAATTGCACTTTCCGAAAAAATTTTTTTTCTTTTTAAGAAAAGTATTAGAGCAGATCCAAACCTCATGCAACCCCATCAGAAGGTGAGGTAGACACCACTGATGAGGACGTGGGGGAGGCCGGAGAAGGTGTTTACTGAGTACTTCCTGTGGGGCAGGCACATTCCCATGTTCTTTAATAGCCCTACCATTAAGTATTTATGTGTCTGTTTTCTACAGACCAGGAGCCTGAGGTTCAGAAAATTGAACTGGCCACAAAGCTGGAAAGTGACTGAGCTGAAACGAAGCACTATGGAAAGCCCATGTTCTCTGCGAGATGGAGCCAGGCCCTCAGGTGTCCCAACAGGCGCTTGGAGAAGGTGGGGCTGAGGTATGATCTTTTAACTCAGAACACTTTCCAGAGCATGTCAGGAAATAATTCTAGAAGGCTGGTGTGAGCTCACCAAGGGACGGCAGACTTGGCAACGATTTGTTGTGAATATCGATGCTCATACCAGGAGGGTGGACTAGACAGGCAGGAAAAAAGAAAACAAGTTGAACTTAGGAAGTTAGGTATGGCTCACTTTGAAAATATGGCTACATGAGTTAGAGTTTAAACTTTAAAGTGTCTGGCTGGTAGGATGGTAGATGATGTCTTCAATTTTGTGTGTGTGTGTGTAAAATAGCTTCCCTGCTTTTTATAAAAATTGGGTAATATAGAAAAGTACCAAAAAAATGGTGAAAATCATCCAGCATGCCACCACCAAGTGACAGTCATTAATAATGGATGGGTGTCAATCTTTCCAGACTTTTTTCTTGGCCAAAAAACAAAATCATTTCTTTTTTCTATTGTCCTATAATCTCTATTTTTTCTACACATCATGTGTACTTATATTATCATACATGAAAATTTTTTAATTAGAAAAGTTGTTTGGGACTAGGTGATAAAGAAATTTGGAATTAGTAGGCTTAGGGGTATGGTCATCTATCTGGCATGTCTGTCTGACCATCTGTCCCCAAACTTGTTCTCCTTCAAAAATGACTGGAAATGAAAGAACAAGACATTTAGACGTTACTGGGTAAACAACTGGAAGACCACTGAAGAAGTTTGGGCCGGTGTGAAACATGAGCCAATTAACAAATTAGAAAGATTCCTCGAGTACAATGTTCTCAAAATTTAGTCTCTGGAGCACCAGCATCAGGGACTTCTTAAACATGCAAATTCTCAGGCTTTACTCTAGACTTACTAAATGCAAGACTGTAGGAGCTGGGGCTCAGAAATTGAATTTTTAACAAGGCCTCCAGTGATTCCAATGCATACTAGAGCTTAGAACTTTTACACTCTGCTCAAGCAGTATTTGGGGTAACTTGGTGGCAGGAAGCGTAAAATCCCAACAGTCATCAGATGAGATGTGATGGGAAACGTCTTAGGTATAGCTGTCAGAAGCCCAGCACTGGGATGCCCAATATCAGGTCCAGTTGAGAGGCTGGTAGTATGCCCTGAATTATCCTTCACCATCTGCATGTATATATTGCCAAAGCAGGACTTAATCAATTGTTTTCTTCAAGGTAGATATTTCTCAGAAAAGGGCAGGTTTTTAATAAATTCATATTAAAAGTTAGGTTTGTCTATTTATTCCTAAATCTAAATACTTGCCTCTTGTGCACGTTAATATTTAAAAAAGTTTAAAAACTTCCCCAGCTTATTGTCCAATATCTTCATGTTTCTAGAAAGAGAATATGGTTATATGTGCATGCTCTTTCTCCCTTTTATTTATTTTTTTTCAGTTTTCTAAAAATGGAAGGGTGTTAGGATCAATTTTGAGTCCTTCATCAGCTCTGATATAGGAGCCCTGATTTTATGTGGGCGATTACTTCCGCTGGTCCCCTCCCCGAAGTTGAAAGATGACATTGTTCACCACAACGATTCCCCCAGGATTTTCCCACGTCATGCCTGCCAAGCCCCAGTGACAAGATATAGGGGGCAGTTAGACTATTACATACTTTTCCTGCCACTTTCAATCAAGCCTAATGCAATCAGAAACACATGACTACATCAACACATCTCCTTTAATCAAATGTGATTAAGTCAGTCATTAGTTTTTCAAGACAAATAAAGGATACAAGTGCTTGTATTATAAATGTAACCACCCCCCTTCTTAAGTGATTTGTTAAAAAAGAAGCCCCACTGGAACAGAACTTAGGACCCCCAGAGGTCTTTGCACTTTTCCTGCTGGTATTTATTGTAATGGCAGGCTGGATCCCTATACACAATTTCTTCTTGCCTGTCCCTGCCCCCCAAAAGCCCCCACGATGTCAAGCAGAATTTGGCTTCAGCTTGATCAGAATGATTTCATTATCTCATTGTTACCATTATGACTTGGGCAATTAGTAGTTTATAAGTATAAATTTATGGCAATCTGTGATCCAGGCACATTGGCAGTAGTCAGGGCATAATAAAAACCCAATCAATTTCTTTCATTTAATATGTAGGCTGTGACCCTAGTTTTGATTAGAACTCTTAGCTATTTCATCTTTAAATAAAAAAAGAATGTCTTCAAGCAATTATATGGTGTGTTAATTGGATATTCCTTTTTATCTCTTATGCTACTGAATGCATTGCTAACGAAATCCTTGTTTTCTCCTTCTGTCTCATGCTCAGTAATGTTTCCTTCCCCTCCCCCTGACTCTCTTACTGTCTTTGTCTTCCTGCTTCTAGGTCTCTACCTCATTCTTGTGAATTCTCCCTGGCCACACATGACTTGGCTGAAACTCAAGGGGCTCTGTGTGCCCTCCTTTCCACCTTCCTTCCCTATTTATGAAGCCACCATTCTCACTGCGTTCTATGTACCCCAGTTTCCATCAGAACATTCAGGCATTGTAGAGCTGAAGTCACCAGATTACCTAGGAGGCCCAGTACACAGTAGGTCCTTAATAATCAGCAAATAAATGGGTCCACCCTTCCATTCCCTGGGTATCATATTATCATTCTCTTTTAGAGAATACTTTGCTCAAACCAGCTCTGTTTTTCCAGAGCAATTATTTCCTTGAAGGTTCTACAATCTCAAGTCTATACTCTGAAAGGGGCAGAACTGGGAGCAAAAGAGGACCCTAGTCCTGCAGACGAGGAGCCCAGGTCTGCCATGCAATTAAGCTGAGATAAGCTACTACCTAGAAAGTGGGCTTTGCAGTTGTTATTTCTTATTTCTTTATCAAATACTTCTATAGCAGTGAATAGCCTTCATTCACCCACGGACTCTGATGGAATTCTAAAACTTTTTTTTTTTTTTTTTGGTATACTTAACAGGAAAGTTATCATTTGGCTTATCTCCTGGATAAGGGCTTCCCTCCTGGAAGCATCCTGGAATTCCCTTCTTAAGGGACTCCTTCAGAATTGTTTCCTGAGGCCTATGTTTCCCTTTTTTGTTTGTTTGTCTTTTGTCTTTACTTCTGTGAAGCACATTTTGCAGGAGCATCCTGAGAAAGAGTACATGGAGTGCACGGGAGACATATTAATTTTTTGAGATACTGTTTGTCTGAAAAGACAGTCATCTCTCAGTATATGCAGAGGATTGGCTCCCTCCCATACCCCCATGCCAAATTCCGCAAATATTCACAGGCTGTAATCAGCCCCATGGAACCCAAGCATAAGAAAATCAGCACTCCACATACTCGGGGTTGGCATCCTTTGAATACCGTATTTTCAATCTGCATTTTGTTAGAGGTGGAACCCTTGGATACACGTTGCTGACTGCCTTGACTGAAAAAATTCCATACATAAGTGGACCCACACAGTTCAAATCTGTGTTGGTCAAGGATCATCAGTTGAATAGTCACCCCCTTATCCTTGGTTTTGCTTTTGGAAATTTAAGTTACAAGTGGTCACAGTCCAAAAATAAGTGAATATAGTATAGTAAGATACTTTGAAAAGGAGTGTGAGAGAGAGAATGGTAGTTCTTGTTATTAATCTCTTACTGTGTCTAATTTATAAATTAAACCTTATCATAGGTATGTATGTACTCTTGTGCTACTAAATGCATTGCTAAAGAAATCCTTATTTTCTCCATCTAGGAAAAAACATAGTAAATAGAGGGCTTTATATTATCCACAGCTGCAAGTATCCATTGGGGGTTTTAAAACCTGTATCTCCTGCAGATAAAGGTGAACTATTATATCTTTATTCTATCCTTATATGTTATGATCATTTGTCTTGGTCAGAATTCTAGGCTGTAAATTCTTTCTCGTTAGACTTTTCAAGGCATTGCTGCAGGAATCCTGATGACCTTATTGTTTCCAGTCCTCAATAGGCAAGTTCCTCCCCCTTCTCCCATAACTCCTGTAGGTTTTAGAATCTTTCTATTCCCAATCCTGAGACTTCATAATGAAGGGCATTTAGGTGAGTCTTTTTGATGGTTTATCTCTCAACCATCCCATAAATGCTTGTGATCTGGAAACACATTCTTTAATTGTGAAAATATTCCCCACATTATTTTTTGTTAATTTCCTCTCCTCTCTCTTCTGTTTTCTCTGTAGTTCATATTAACCAAGTCTTAGACGCCCATTTCCTTTCCAATTTCTCATTTTCTTACCTTTTTCTCTCTTACTTTCTATATCTTTGTTTTGTCTTTTCTTTTTTTCTCAGCTTTACCTTCCAACCCCCTTACGAATTTTTTTATTATTCTCACCATATTTTTAATTTCTAAAATATTTTCCTTCTTTTGTGACTCTTTTGTTCATAGCATCCTGTTCTTGTTTCAAATTAATAATTTTTCTTTTCTGTCCAAGACTTTTGACACAGACCTACCTTACCCGTAAGATGATGTTCTGATTGTAGCATTCTGCCCGAGCCACCATCTTCCTTGGTTCATATTCTTTCTATTCCTTTCAGAATCTGGAAATGATTGAAATCCCTTTCCGATGTGGACAATAATCTGAAGCTTATGCTACATAAGGGTGCCAACCATGTCTGTCCTGTTTACCAATATGTTCCCTGTACTTCACAAATTCCTACCATGAGGAGATATTCTATAAATATTTGGCAAATGAATCAATGAATGGTGCAAGAACAGGGGTCCCCTGATTTTAATAAAACAGCCTGATAAAAATAAAAGAGAGGACTTTCTAGTTCTTGTGTTGTCACAGACATCCAGCAGCTCTTGACGTGATGAAATAATTTCAGAGTGAGAGTGTGGCCCTGTCCTCAAGTCTGCCTAATGGAAATGGAATCCTCTAAGAAATTGCAGAAGCAGGAGAGGTGTTTATCAGGACTGTCCAATGAGCTCATTTATAATGTTAACAAACCAAATTCCTGAACAAGCTCACAGGCCCCTATTGGACCTACCAGCCAGGAGAGACAGCTGTCGGTCAGGATTCATAGCTGGCATGTGCCTGCCCTGAGGGCTGGCCTGGCAAGAGGGGGCTGGGTGGGAGTCGGAAGATAACAGAGATAAATCTAAATTCATTCTGGAAGCAGTCACACTCAATGACATATTCACTGACTTCTTCAACAGCTCATTTGATAATGTTCTCTCTGCACTATTCATTTTTCTGAAAGATGAAAGCAGGCTGAGGATCTCATCTGCTCGCTGATGCAGGGAAAGAATTCGAAATTAGCACACACACATGCACGCATGCACATATGCGCTCTCACACACACAAACACCAATTGAAAGGAGGAACTGGTGGGGAAAGGATGTTTAGTGGTTGGTCCTGACACAGGAGACCCAGCAGCTAGGTGTGTGGCCACCTTTAATTAGCTATGCATTATAATTCAACAGTATGCCAAAGGGCAGATGGAAGGCTCAGTGGGGGCAGGGGAAGGCATTTATCGTGGCCATTAATTGTTTGAAGAATGTTAACCTCTTCAAGGGGCAAGTCATGACTTGAAGTGGGAGGGGAAAGAGATCAGTACTTTAGGGTTAGATGCTACTTTCTTTCTCCATGAGTTTCAAGTTCCACTGTTCCCATGACATAAAATAATAGGTATTTGTTCAGTGCTGGTTACTGTTTAGGGTCTAGGAGTACAAGACAAAATGAGACATAGGCTGAGCTTTCTGGTACCACCTTCCAGTGAGGGAAACAAAAACACTGAACTTCTAATACAGACAGTGGTTGTGTTCTTTGCTAGTACCCATTGACAGAAAGGACACCATTTAAAAAATCTGATGCTCTCTCATGGTTTCTTAATTAAATGAATGTTGTGTGGTAGAGCCCAAAGAGTAAAGGCTTTACAATCAGGAAATCGGGGTTTGAATCCTAACTTCTACTTCTATTTTATAGCAGTATGACCAGGAGCAATTGACTTTGTATATTTTAGTCATATCTTCCTCTTGGGTAAAATGGTGTCAGTAAAATGGTAAAATGGAAAAAAAAAAAAAAAAAACTCTGTGAAATAACATAAAGAGGTTTATTCTGAGCCAAATATGTGTGACCATGAGCCAGAGAACATAGTCTCAAAAGGTCTTAAGAAAATGTGCCTGACGCAGCTGGGTTGCAGTTTGGTTTTATACATTCATGGAGACAGGAATTACAGATAAAACCATAATTCAGGGTGGCACCTGTGGCTTAAAGGAGTAGGGTGCCAGCCCCATATGCCAGAGGTGGCAGGTTCAAACCCAGACCTGGAAAAAAAAAAAAAACTGCAAAAAAACCCATAATTCAATACCTAGAAGGTATACATTGGTTCAGCCCAAAAAGGTGAGACATCTTGAAGTGGCTGGGGCTTATAAATCATAGGTGGGTTTTAGGGATCCTTTAGCTGGAAAGTGTTAAGCTTTGTCTAAAGACCTGGAGGCAGCGGAACGGAATGCTTGAGTTAAAATGGGGGGTCAGCTAGAATGCCTGAGTTAAGATAAAGGAGTCTTCTGTCACACGATGCTATACTGAAATCAGGCTGGAAAGCCTTAGGAAGGTTGAGAACCACTGGGCCTGATTTTCTGTCTGTATAGCTACAGTGCTTTACCTCTGAATCTAAAGAAAAATAAGTCAATAGAATAAATCCAGAAGTTTGTTTTTATTAATATGTCTAGGGTACAATGAGCCCCTTTAGCATATAGACTATTTACATCATGAATATTTTTTTCTCTTTTGTTATGTGTACTTAATCCTCTCCTCCTGGTATTACCCTAAAGGTATTTTGGACCTCCAGAATCTGATTGGCCTGAAGTTCCTGACCCTCTACTCCTCACTTACTTCTTTTTTTCAATATTCTTAAATTTATCTTCTGTCCCTGTTTTTTGGAATACATCATCTTTTCATAGACCAGATGAAATGAAATCCAGAAAGAATTTCCATCACAGACAGAGCTTCCATAACAAATTGCCTCACTCCTTGTGTGTCTGTCACCTTTCCCTAACTTCTCCTGGTGCTCGTTTTTCCCCATTCCCTATTGATCATTGTAATAGGAAAATAGAAGGTAGGGGATAGTTGGACTCATGATCTAGCCATCATGACCTTGACATTTAACTCTTCTAATTCCTAGATGCTGTTTACGGGCACTTCCTGCCAAAAAAAGCAGAAAGAGAGGGAATGGATTCCATGTGGATGTGAAGGCTGGTGAGGAAATAACAAAACCTGAAACTGACTCATTTTTCACTTCCTTTTCTCAGATGGACATTGTCTCTTACCTGGCCTCTAGCCCCAGTCCTCATCTGTTTCCTCTGCCAGAAATATTTCTTAACAATTCTTTTTGAATGTACAACCAGCTCTTCCTCCACCCTGACTTGGGCCTTCTCCCTACCTTTAACCTTTCATAAACTATACTTCATGGCTCATCTTTATCCCATAGATAGTGCCCCCAGAAGGTTTGTACAAACTGAGCTAAGCGAATAATACAGTGGGTTAAATGCTGGCCCTTAAAAGGAAAGGTCCATATCACAGCCCCTCGTACCTGTGAATGTTACCTGATAGGGGAAAAGATCTCTGCAGATGTGATTAATTAACTTGAGATTATCAAAGAGGGTCCTGAATCCAATAACATGCATTTTTATGATAGACAGGAGAGGAGAAACTGTAGACACACAGAAGAAAGGGAAGAAGTAGAAATGGTCCTAAGCCCGGGAAGCTGGAAACCATAAGAAGCCCCAAAAGGAAAGGATTCTCCCATAGAGCCTCTGGAGGGAACATGGCCGCAGTGGCACCTTAAATTTAGACTTCTTGTCTCCAAACCTTGAAGAGATAAATTTCCATTGTTTTAAACCACAGTCTTTGGGGCAATTTTTTATGGAAGCCCTGTCTGTGATGAACATTCTTTCTGAATTTCATTTCATCTGGTCTTTAAAGAGAAGTAGCTGGAGCCCAGTATCTGATATTTTCTTCTCTCCTCATTCTCTTGTATAGGAAATCTGAGCCTACTTTCTTGGCAATTACCTTGGATATTTATGCAATTTTATTGGGTTAATAAAATCCTCTTTTCTTTCTTTCTTTCTCTCTTTCTTTCCTTCCTTCCTTCCTTCCTTCCTTCCTTCCTTCCTTCCTTCCTTCCTTCCTTCCTTCCTTCCTTCCTTCCTTCCTTCTTTCTTTCTTTCTTTCTTTCACCAAAGATCTATTCTAGTCCAGTGATTGGTATCTTATTTTTCTTAAAGTCACCTCTCTCTTTTTCTCTTTCCCCCATTCTCTCTCTGTCTCTCTCATCTTTAGCCTCCACAGACTTCAGTAGATTCTTTAAAATTAAAGTGCATAGCCAGTGTACCCTGTCTCAAGTGGAGAGCCAAATTTCATTACCAATTGGAGCAATTTAAATCAATATTTGGACATTTAATGATTTTGCTCATTTTATTTGAATACATTAGAGAAGTCTGATAGACCTATTAGGGTCCCTGTGATTAACATCTTCGAATCAGCAAAAGGTGCCAATTTAAAAAAAAATCATCTTGTTTCAGGCCGCCATAAAAATCTGCATAATTTAGCAATTATTTTATCATTTTGAATATATATTAAAAGAGTTTTCAGTATTTAATTGGAAGATATAGTCAACATATTTTAAAGTGAGCTACCTCCTTCATATATTAGAACTGAAAGTAAGAAATATTTGGGGCAGGCTCCAATTTGTGAACTAGCTTCACATCATATTTCTGCCCAAGGCACATGTGGCCCTCAATCATCCTGGGTATCCCTCTCATTAGGAACAGATTTACCACTAATAAGATGAACTAGACTCTCCCCTAGAGACTACAGATGGTGACACCACAATTAATGAAGAGGCTGTGTCCTTAAAACCCAGTAACTTCTTTAAAACCTTAACTCCAGAGGCAGAAATCCTAGAGGCTTTCTTGGGTATATTCTAAGAAGGCTTAGACCTAACTATGGCTCTGCTGCCTTTCTGTAAGAATTTAGAGTTTGTGAAGAGGGATGTCACTTATCCATTTCACCTTTCCAAGCCTTCCCCATTTAGGGCCCACAATATAGTCATATCTGTCAAGTACAAGCTCAGACCAAAGTTTTAAAATACCAGATGATTGCCATTAGTAGCTGTATGGGACTTCTGTTCAAAGAACTTGAATAGGCCTGTATAGGGCATCAGCTAAGCAACCCAGAGTGTAGAGGCACGTTAAATCCTGCCTTGGTTAGAGCAGACATCAATCTAATGTGATATAGATATTGGTAGCCAGAAAATATCATAGAAAAATACCAAGGTGATACCTGACCATCAAATTCCAGGCAGAAAGATACAGGACTAGGCATAGGGAACAAACACTGGGCAGGATTAATGCCAAATATCAGTAAGGCTAGGTGGAGTAATTTCAGAGTTCCGGGGGCTGAGCAATCACACTTCATAGGCAATGGACACATGTTATGTGGGTTGGTTATGCTTACTTAATGACCTAGGCAGATAATACCTGCAGGAAAATCTCAACTGATGCCGCGTTAGAATCTGGTCCTCCTTCCCCTGATGCTGGCCTATAACCCATCATTTACCTGACTCTCTTCTCCTTCACTCACACTTTGGACATTCTTTAGCATCAGTTGTCCTTTCCCAGTTTAGAACCAATTTCTTTTCACTTATTTGGCATCTGCTTCTGAGTATCCTAGGATCTAAGCCGCGCCTCTGATCACCAGCACTCATCATCCCTGGTGGTACAGAAAATGATGCTTACGTATAAACACACATGGCAAACAGAAAAATGGGGGGAACTGGGAGCTGCCTTGAGATTATCATGAGAGGAAGAGGAAGAATCAAGAGGCAGACCAGGCAGGCAAAGTTACTCCAGTTGAGCAGCTGAAGCAGTACCCAAAAGGTTTTGTTTCTGACTCAGTTATTGGTGTCAATGTTGTAGTAACAGATTAAGCTACACAGGTAGACACATTGCAAATATCACCTTAGCATTAATAAGGCAGAGCATGGTTAGGATGACAGGCAAGTGGCCAACATGTCCCAACAAGGGAGAAAGATTTGAGACAGGGCCTGAGAAAGAAATATCACCTTAGCATTAATAAGGCAGAGTATGGTTAGGATGACAGGCAAGTGGCCAACATGTCCCAACAAGGGAGAAAGATTTGAAACAGGGCCTGAGAAAGAAAAGTCATAGAATTCCTTTAGTAAAAAGAACATCTCCTCGTGTTGTGATACCTCCCAACTTCCCCCAGTTCTTAGCTCCCTCACTAGGGAGCCTATTATCTGGACATAGAATACACATTCACCTACATCAGGAAGACCCTTTTTAACAAAGGAATAGGAGAGACAATCTCAAGTATGGATAATATCACAGAATGGTTGTTATGTAAATCTACTCATTTCTTCCAAAATTTGCTATACCAAACACTGTTTGTTAACCATACTGATTCTCCATATGCCTCCTTTGAATCACAGATGCCAACTCATAAAAATATTATGTTAAATTCTTTCGCCATTGAAACCACTGCTCCCATTTGAACCTCTGGATACCGAATCCGAGTTTCATATTCTGAGTTCATCTCTACCTCCACCATCCACCTCAAGCATGGAAAGAATACGTAACACTCTCTTCTGTGCCTCCATGACACTTTTGGAACAACAAATATGAACTTAAGTACCTACTGAATACCCAGGCCACAATGGAGGCACTGGTACCCAAAGATAAACAAGACATAGCCCCTTCTCTTTCAAAGTGCATAGTCTTTGCACCAGTATATTATACTATAATAATTTCTGTCTTTATCACTAGAATATTGTCACATCACAGACAGGGGTGATATTATCCTCCACGCATAGTGTAGGTCCTAGCTAAGACAGAATTGAGTTCAAATCACATCACAGTGGTGTTAACTGTGTGATCTTGGAGAAATTGCTCATGTCCACAAGTTTGGACCATCCTTCCCCACTCTTTATCAAACTATTCTCGAATATCCTTCAATATGCAGATGACAGAGACTTGCATTTCCTTCATTGAAGTACCGATGGTTATGACAATAACCACTATAAAAATTAGAAAAATAGACAAATACAGGGTCCCAAAGTTTGCCCATAAAGGCACCATGCCTAGGGAAAATGAGAAATTGTAGCTAAATGTACCTTTATTTTACAAAATATCATTATAAAATTTTACAGAGAGGTGGCCAACACATAGAGAACATTTTGTAAATATTTTGTAAAATATATGGAGATAGGTAGAATGCTCCCTTCAAGTATTGGACTTAGTGCTGGCTGATCTATGAAAGCGTGAGAGAAAATTACTCAAAGTGGAGGGAAAAAATGAACACCAAGAGGGAGTGGGCCAAAACATCTTGATCTCACATGGGGCTGGTCTCGGTTCTTTCTGGCCAGGCAGAAAGACATTGGGTAGAATCTTTAGAATGTTCTCACCTGAGAAGTCTGACTAAAAGTCTTTCCTGGAGTGAAGACTGCTGTGGACCTGCAATAAAAAAGTTTAAAAGAAGGCTTTGAAAGGATTCAATTGATTTACAACTTGCTATGTTATATGACAAAACAAATTCCAACACTCTGTAACCAAACACAGAAAAAGATGTTGCCCCAAAATATAAAATCACAATATCTGCTATCAAAGACTACCAGGCATGTTAAAATATATATGACCCACAGACCAAGAAAAAAAAGCAATGATGGAATTAGAAAACAGTGTCCTTGAGGCAATTATTATAAATCTAATTTGTATGCTTAAATACGTAAATGAAAACACAAACATGATGAGAAGAGAAATGGGAAATATAAAAAAAGGCCAATGGAACTTCTAATAATGAAAAAGAAAAATAATTTGGAGATTAAAAAAAATATTATCTGGGATAAATAGCAGATTAAATGCTATAGAAGAAAAACCCAGTGAACACAAAGACATAGCAATAAAAACTATCCAACACAAAGTACAGCAAGAAAATAGAGTGAGGAAGCTCTAGCCAGAACAACTAGACAAGAGAAATAAATAAAAAGCATCCAAATTGGAAAAAAAGAAGTTAAGTTGTCTCTGTTTACAGATAACATTATTTGATTTATAGGAAACCCTAAAGGCTCCACCCCAAAACTGATAGAATAATAAACAAATTTAATAAAGTTACAGGATGCAAAATCAACATATCAACATTTTTATACACTAAAAACAGATTATCCAAAAAATAAAAAAAATCTCATTTATAATAGCTACAATAAAATTCCTGAGAAATAAATTCAATCAAAAAGATAAAAGATCTGTACACTGAGAACTATAAACCACTGATGAAAGAAATTGAAAAAGACACACAAAAAACAAAAGATATCTCATGTTTATGGATTAGAAGAATTCATAATGTTAAAATGTTTGTAGTACCAAAAGCACTCTACAGAGTCAGTGAAATCCCTATCAAAATCCCAATGACATATTTTACGCAGATAGAAAAAACAATCCTAAAATTTGTATGACCACAAAAAAACCTCAAAGCAATCTTGAGCGGTAAGAACAAAGGCCGGAAGCATCATACTACCTGACTTTAAAATCAACTACAAAGCCTTGAATCAAAATAACATGATAATGGCATAAAAACAGACACATAGATCAATGGAACAGAATAAAGAAACTAGAAATAAACCCAAGTGCTTATGGTCAATAGATTCTCAACACAGATACCAAGAAAGCAAAGTGGGGAAAGGACAATTTCTTCAACAAATGGTGCTGGGAAAACTGGATATTCATACCCAGAGGAATGAAAATATAGACCCTCATCTCACATCATTTACAAAAAGTCAATTCAACATAAATTAAAGACTTAAATATAAGACCTGAAACTATAAAACTACCAGAAGAAAAGACAGGGGAAAATCTCTATGACTTTGGTCTGGGCAGTAATTTTTTAAGTATGGTGCCCAAAGGTCAGTAATAAGAGCAACAATAGACACATGGGTTTGAATCAAACTAAACAGCTGCCTCTGTATGGCAAAGGGAACAATTAACATAGTGAAGAGACAAGTTTATGGAATGGCAGAAAATAATTACAAACCAAACATCTGATAAAGGGTTAATATCTAATATATATAATATCTATATATATTATCTGTATATAATATCTATATATATTAGATATTACTATGGGGTTGTTTAAACTTCATATATATGCCCCATAGTAAGAAAACAGTCATATTTAAAAACAAGTAAAGGACCTAAATAGATATTTCTCAAAAGAAGATGTGCAAATGGCCACTTTTTTCCATAAGGATAAATGTTCAATTATCCTTATGCAAATTAATTCCACAATGTAATATCACCTCAGACCTGTTAGAATGGTTATAAATGAAAAACAAACAAACAACAACAACAACAAAAAAAAACAAAGATAATAAATGCTTTCAAGCATGTGTTGAAAAGACAACCCTGGTACACTATTGGTGAGAATGTAAATTAGCACAGCCATTGTGGAAAAATGGAAAACAGTATGGAGATTCCTCAGAAAATTAAAAATAGTTCTATAATATGATCCAGCAATTCTACCACTGTGTATTTATCCAAAGGATATGAAATCAGTATGGTAAAGAAATATTTGCACTCCATGGTCATTGCAGCATTAGTCATAAGAGATACGGAATCAACCTAAGTGTCTATCAGTGGGTAAATGAACAAAGAAAACGTGATAATATGAAAAATGGAATACTATTCAGCTTTAAAAACAGAAAAGAAAATCCTGTCATTTGTAACAGCATGGATGAGCCTGAAGCACGTTATGTGAATAAAATAAGCCAGGCATGGAAAGACAAATACCACATGATCTCCCTTATAAATGGAATTTAAATAGTCAAACTCATAGAAAAAGACAGTAAAATGGTGGCGACCAGAGGCTCGGGGTTAGGACAAGTGAGGAATGTTGGTCAAAGGACACAAAATTTCAGTTAGACAGGAAGAGGAAGTTCAAAAGATCTATTGTACATCCTGGTGACTGCAGTTAATAATTTTCTCTTCCCCCCAAAACAAGGGAAACTCATGAATGAACCAAAGAGATTCAATTTAGTCAGCAAACATTTATGATGTCTGCTATACTGCAAACCCAGTCACAAGCTGTGATGAGGCCCTGTCTCTCAAAACTCACAAACTAGAGGGTTGTAGAGTCCAGAAAAGAGGCAATCACAGCACAGTACTTTGGCAATTTAAAATTGCTTTGACCGGCTAAGTATAGGGTGTTAAGGTCACACAGAGAAAGGGCCTTTAACTCTGACTCAGTAGAGTGTTAATTTAGTAAGACACTTATTGGAATGGGTAACGTGGAGGCTAGGGCCTTGAGAACATGTATGAAATATCCAGATGCAGGGGACGCAGGAGAATATTTGGAAGGCATTTCAGGCTGAAGACAACATATAAATAAAGGCTTGGAGACAAGAAGGCACGCAGGGAACTCCAAACAGTTCAGTTTGGTGTGGCTAAGCCAGAGATTGCCAGGGAGATGAATGGGAACCTTGAGGAGTCATGTAGAGCCTTTCTTAGTCATGAAAAGGAGAAACCTGCAGGCTTCTTTGAGGGGTTTCTCATTTAGAAACTAGCATAAAGTAGGTCTTAGGAAGGAAAACTGCACTGCTTCTGGTTCATGTCTCTAAATATGAATTTGACCTGTTATTTATTTAAAATGTGAAACTCTTGCCTGTACATCAAAGATCTCAGTTTTAAAAAAAACATAAAATCTGGCTCAAGTTAAGATGGAAACTTTCAAAGTGGGGCAAGTTATAAATTACCAACTTTCCTACTGTATGCATGAATTGGAAGCTCACACTGAATTAGGTCACAGACCCAGACCAGACTAATTGGCCTTCATTTTGTGGGTCCCCAAGCTGTGGCAGATGTGCCAGGTTGGGGAATACTGGGCAAGTAGTAAGTTACAGAATTACAAAAGTAATCAAATTCAGAGACAGTCAAGAAACACAGATTGCTCCTTCCTTAGAAAGAATCTTAGAAACCTTCTTGTCAGAGTTCCGAAACTTTAAAAAATATGGCCTTTCTTCAAATGGTTAAGTTTATCATGGTAGATTGTAAAACATGGCCCCAAATTCCTCCAATCCCTATAGGCATGCCTTTGTGTTGTGACTTTGCAGCTTTTCCTATCAAGAGATAGATTCTGTGTCTTCGTCCCTTAAGTCTCTGTTTGGCCTTATTCCTTATTACTTGTTTTAGTCAATGAAATTTTGTCAGATATGATGCAAGTAGAGGCTTGGAAAGCACTTGCTCATTGCAGTTTGTCCTATTTTTTTTGCTTTTTTGAACTGTCAGGTCACCACGAGAACAAGTCCAAGCCAACCTGCTAAGGGATAATAGGTCGTGAAGAGAGAGGTCCAGTAATCTAAGCCATCCAAGTCAAGGTCATCAGAAAATTACCAACCAGCTGCTCTTAGTCTCAGAAGTGAGGCTAGCTGAAACAAACTAAACTGGAGTCCAACCTAAATTGCTGACCTACACAATCATGAACTAAATAAACAATTGTTTTAAGCCACTATGCTTTGGCACATTTCGTTATATGGCAGAAGCTAACTGATTTATTCACTAAAAAGGGCCAACATTAAAAACAAGAGGAATCAGATCTGATCTGATTAAAACAGTGGTGGAGAGAGCGCCTTGGCCACTCTCCTTCTTGAACACATCCCTCTTTCCCTGGTAGTCCTTAAAGGGGTTCTGTAGTCTCAGTAGATCCCTGAATAAGAGTTGGAAAAATTGGATAAAGTCCAATGCCTATTTTACAATTGTATGTTCTAGGAGGCTCAGAGGTAATTCTGACTGGAATCAGTGCACTGTGAATGCCTGGCCATTGTTTAGGGATAGATACATGAGAACCAGTGAAACCCAATGAGATACTTTCAGTGAGAGGATACAAGATGAGGAGCATTTTTAGCCATCCAAGACAGACAAGCCTGCCTAAGAATGGAGTCTTCACAGCAGAGAGGAGAGACAGAGAGAAATAAAATTCCAGCAATAATGTATGGACTCAGCTGAATCTGACCAAGATCTATTTTCAACTTCCCAGCAACATGCTGAACAAAAAATTCACCTGTGGTTCTTAAGCCAGTATGAGCAGTATTATTTAATGTCACCTTTAACCAAGATTTCTAATTGATTCACCTGTTCTGATATGCATATTCAAGTTCACTTGTATGGTCAATGCCCAATTTGGGACTATCTACTTGTTTCCGAATCTTTCCTATTTTCTCCTCAATAAGACAGAACGTTCAGATGAACAGACGTAACCTGCTCATCCCTGTTGTATCTTTCCTGAATCTAGAAACTTTACATGAAGAAGGTGGAAGTGGTAATTCAAGCACATAGACTCTTTTGATGGTGTACCTGGAATCAGAAATATATGGAAATCCAAGAGAATGGGCTGGTGGTGAAAAGACACGTGTCAGCAAGTACAAAGGATAATGTGACATTGAATCTAAGTAGTTATCTTGCATCATTAAATTACAACTCTTTAAATATCTCAAGTTTGGGATTGAAGTTGGTATCAGGATGTGGACAAGAAGGGGAGCTTTGCTCCTACAGGGGTTCAGGGGATCTCAGGTATAGGAGGGCAGTGGCTGCATGGGACAGAAAGTCAGATTGACTGTTATAAACCAGACATGAAACATGGCATGCGGAACGATGTTGCCGATCTCAGATATCAGGACTTAGAGCAGAACCCTGTCTCTCTGATGAACCCACACACACTGCGGTTGGACAAATGTATGCTCTATCTAATCATTGGAAGTAAAAATAGCCTTTTCCTTCTTCTACTTGTTTGCAAATTGAAAGTCTAACAACTTTACCACTCAACTGCTTGATGATTAGTAGGCGGTAATTTAAACTATACACATTATGCTAAGTATCCTTATATTAATTCAGTCTGAGTGAGTTTTTATAAAATGCTTTGTTCTGCTCAATAAAGTTAATTATATGTTCTATGTTTTATAACTGAGTGTCTTGATTTTTTTAAACATAATGGCAGTTCAATTGCATTTCCTTATAAACTCGAGCGCGTAACAAAAAGCAATCCATATATGGAAGCAAAGCTATCCATTCCCCACTCCCCCACCCCTCGTGCTCCCGATAGCCTTACAAAGGTGGAATGTCCTATATGTTTATAAGGGGCTGGCTGCACCCAAAGGATCCGAGATCCAAAGCCTTGAGCAAATAGTAGGCCCTTGAGAAACATCTGCTATGCAGAAGGGGAAGGTGAGACCTGGTCTAGAGCTGTGAGCACAAGCACTAGGGTTAGTTCTGCTGGGCTTTAAATGAGAGAATTTGAGAGGATGGAACCCAACCAATATATAGACAATTACACAACACGTGGGTCCATTCTGGATAGGGTGCCTGCTACAGTGCTCATGGATTCTGTGCAGATGGCCTCTCAGATCAGCAGGAATATGTGCTATATCCAACCGGGGTGCAAAAGTTTAGGAAGGCATGGAAGAGAGACAGACTTTTTATGAGGGCCATAATAGAAATGCGAATGGCCAGTCTTTGCTGAGCATTTCTCTAAGCACTTTACACATATTAACCAATTTAGTCCTTGGTACAAAGTAGGTGCTATTATTACTCTCAGTGTAGAGATGAGGAAAACTGAGCTTTGGGAGATTAGGCAACCTGCCCATAGATCTAGGTAACTAGAACATGGACTCAAGAGAGGCTATCAGTATCAGCAACCTGAGGAGGACAGTAAAGTCAAAGCCAGGCCAACTCCCATGAGAGCCTCAGGGAAGTTGGGAGGGGTTAAACACAGACATGGAGGAAGTGGACCTGGGTGGGTTTTCAGAGTGGATGCCCTCTCTGCCTGGAGCATCAGCAGCTTTAGGAGCATGTGGGAAGGAAGTCTTTCAAAGGCCAATAGATGCTATCCTACTAAAAAAACAAAGGAAACAATTAATTGTTATTGACCTCATTTTTATAATAATAATCTAGTAATATATTTTTAATTGACACATTTACATACTTAGGGTATTGATTATTTCATTAATGACTTAATAACATTTCACTCATCACAGAGTTTGGCATATGGTGAGAATTGAATAAATATTTAAAACATTTATTAAATAAATAACTTCATCAATGATTTTAAAAATATCTTCCATGTGCACTGCCAAATACAGCTTAGTTTAATGAAAGGCTATAAAATTGATAAAACAGATATGAACATAGCTTCTGACGTATTTTGTCCATACGCTCTTGGACAAGTCATTTGTGCACTTCAAAGTTCATTTTTTGCAAGTATAAATGGGACTAACGGTGATAGTAAACTTATCCTCAGGCCTATTTCTGAGATCAAGTGAGATAGTGCATATGGAAGCATTCTAATGACTATAAAATACCATCTCCATGTTAGATTCCATTAACCTAATTAACCTTCCTGTTTACAAATACATTGCACTTTGACAGTTAATATTTCACTTGATTTGTCTATTGGCAATTACATTCGGAGTGGAGCTACAGCTCACCAGCCAGGGATGGTTTTGCAAAAGCTGCTGTCTCTCAATCCATTTGTGGTAGAAATAACCCTGGACAGGTACTTAAGAAACTCAAGCTTTAACCCCTGGTTTTGCCATTCACTTACTATAGGACTCTAGATAATTTAATAAAATTTATCAATCTCAAGTTTCATCCCTGAAAAATATAGATGAAAATGACATCTACCTTCCGTCTTATAGGATTATGATAAAGAAACAGGGACTGTCAAAAATCCAAGTGTCAAAAATGTATCTTTACCCTCTTCTGATTTAGCTGACACATACTGTACATGACCACCCAGAATGTGGACAAGTTACAACACCCTGAAGGTCTGCTTTGGACCCCAAATGAAGCAGGAAAAATAATTCAGTGGATTCCAACAATTAACAAGTGTTCTGAGCACCCGTGAGTGCTCCAAATCCAACAAGGAAAGTGAAGATGAATTTCATAGAAAAGAGAGGTAGTCCCCCGTTCTCTAAGGGGGCTACATGCTAAGACCCCCCAGAGGATGCCTGATACTGTGGATAGTTTAACCTTTTATGTACTATTTTTCCCCATACATACATACATACCTATGATAAAGTTTAATTTATAAATTAGGCACAGTAAGAGATTAACGACAATAACTAATAATAAAATAGAACAGTTATAACAATATATTTATTATAGCGACTGCAGTCTTGTGCTCTCTAGCAAAGTATCTTCCTGTACTGTACCACAGGTAGCTAAAACCAAAGAAAGCAAAACTGCAGAGAAAGGGGACTACTGTACTTCAAAATATCAGATCATCCCCCTCACCACCATCAACAACAAAAAGGAAAAGTACATTTTATCTAGATTCAGTGCACATCGCTGTCAACTTATGACATGAAATGCTGGTGTCAGATTCATCTTGGTGCTGTTCCATTCATGCTTTCAGTAATCTTCCCAATAAAGCAGACGGTCAATGTCTGATTTATAGAAAGGGAAACGGCTTCAAGAAATCTAAGGGGTTGGGGTAAAGTTGACAGTCTCCAGGGTGGAGGAGCTGGCACAGTGCAGTCCAAGCCAGGATTGCAGCCTAGTTGTCTGGAGAGCCACACAGCTGGGCCGGCTTTCCCTCAGAGTGCACATCCGTGAGGAGCTCTTGCCCATGGTGGCGGCAATTGTGATTCTGAGAAAGCAGTAGCCTTGTTTCTATTCTGCTCTGGTGAGGAATCCTATGAATGATTTATGGCTGAAGCCTTTTCTTCTCTCTATCCCTCTTTGAACTTATTTTTAGATATTTGTCCATTCAGTTACGAGCTTTATTGAAAACTGACTTCATCAATCACAACTTGCAAGCCCAGGGGAAAAAAGACCCAGAGTGAACGTTCCACTCATTTCTCTTTTCCAAGGAGAAACTCTTATTTCCTTCACCTTGTAAGAAAAAAATAAAGTCGTTTTAAACACTAATCGCAACTAATGGAAGATGCACTCTGCTATTCTTGACTACAATGACTTCAGGCAAACCCCGGGGAAGTCAATATTAGATCAATTTGAGGCTGTCAGCTAGGGAAGGTGTAAAAAGCTCCCAGGATGGGTCCATTGTGTAGCCCTGTGAGGGCTGCACCAGACTGGGAAACATTTAAATCTATTTTCTTTTGACCTCTGAGAACTCTAAAGTGAAGGGGGGTGGGAGGGAAAGCCCTTTGCAACAGGTCTGATGTTTTGACATTCATTTTCCAGAGCAAGGAAGAAGGAGAGGGCAAATGCTTGCAGTTAATGGAAGCCATGCTGGGCAATTGGTGTCATCAGAATCCCAGACTGAGCTCAGAGGCCAGGCCAGAATATTTGAGGAGACAATAAGGGGTGGTACAAGGCTGCACCCCACAGTGAGCTAAGGGAGGAAAATGAGAGAGGTGTGGACCACATTAACCAAAGACAGTGCCTGGGAAATAGAAAGGGCTTTCCATGGCAGGTGAAGATACTTAGCCTCTAATTGCAGCTAGAATTTAATAAGCACTTACTATGTGCCTGGGACCATGAGAAAGACTTCATGTGCTTTACCTCATTGAATCTTTCCAATAATCCGATGGGATGTAGATACTGCTGTGATTCCCATTTTAAAGATAATGAGAACTGAGACCTAGAGAATTGAAGTACCTTGTTAGTTTACACAGCCAGAGAATGGGAAAACTGGAATGCACACTGGGATCTGATCTTACCACCCAGGCTTTTAATCACTATGTGATCCCGTGTTCCTGCTCTGTAAATAATAACTATATTGTGTACATGGGGCAAGATTTATTTTCTCTGAGCCTTTTTTTCCTAGGTTTTATGTAACCCACTGCTCTGAGGGTAAGGGGAAGCCACAATTGAATTGTCACCACCATCTCTGTGTTGAATGCTGGAATTCTACCAAGGGCCCACTGGGCTGGGGGCCTCTCTCTGGCTATCCTGAACAAGGATAGACATTGGAATTTGTGCAATTGTCCTAAATCTACCTCTAGTGAACTGTTTTCTCCTTCATTTAGTTGTCTATAGATTAAGGTCTCCGTGAGTCTATTTTGGTTTAGGTCAAACTGATTAACCTACTTACCAGAAAACACCTGAACTTTGGTGAAAAGAGTGGGTGAGGATGGGATGGTTGTAATTCTAGTTTCCTAAATTCCTTAAGGGACTGAAAAACGTGAAAAAAAACAACAAAAACAACTAGGTAGTATCCATATGAATATCTCAGAGACAGCTGGTTTCATAATACTGCAAAATGAGTAGAGGGACAGGCTGGAGGGTAGATAGGACTGGGACTTGCTAGGGCGTAACCTAATGCCCAGTAGGCTTATGAAGTGAGAGGGGTATTTGAAACACAGCCTTCTCTGTGGTAGTTGAGAAAGGCAGCATAGGATAGACTTGAAGGTTCCATCTGAATTGGACTGTCGATGCAAACTTCAACAAAGGAATTTTTCTAATGGGTTGTATAGTGTAGAGGAGAGGTTTTCCCTACTGTATCCACTGCCCTGTACTGCAGCAGCTTTAAGGTTTGGGCCCTAAGATGGACCCTACTGTAGCTCCAGGACCATGCCTGGTTCAAGGGCCAGCAAACTCTTCTGCAATAGCCCAAGTAGAAAATATTTTAGGCTTTGTGAGCCAGATGATTGCCACTACTCAACCTGTTGTATCATGAAAGCAGCTATAGGCAATAAGTAAATAAAGGGCTCTAGTTGTGTTCCTTAAAAGTTTATTTACAAAAACAGGCTGCAGGATGAATTTGGCCTAGTGGTCACAGACTTGTCTAAGCCAATCAAGGTGCCCTCACCATTTTCCACCATGATGCTGTAACCAAATGGTGTATCATATTGCAGTGACTACAGTGATTGGTTCTGGGATGGTCTAATCAGAGTAACTATCAGAAATTCAGCTTGATGGCTCTGTGAGGAATGGGGAAGGAAAGAATACACTGTTTCTCCCTATATATAACTACGAAAATGATCATAAGAAAAGCCAGGCTAAGAAATTAGCCAGGAAATGGAGATGGAACAAGTTTAAAATATATTATAAAAATCCAAACTTATGGCCTGATTAAATCGTGGTTGAAGTCTGGCCCCACATTCAACTTCCTAATTATAAAAGCAAATCAATTCCCATTTTATAAGTCATTTTGAATTAGACTTACTAGAATTTTCATCCAAAGTAACCTGACTGGTAAAGTTGGGGATCCTATTAATTAACAGAAGGAAAAGAACACTGTGCCTTTCCACCATTAAAACAAAATAATAATAGAATGGAAATAGAACTGGTTTTGATGCAGGTCGGGTTAGGGAATCACAAGAAAAAAAAATTCTCTATTGTGCCTTTTGTTATTTCAGAAGATCTAAGAAAAGAAAGTTCCAAGGGTTCTGGAATTCACTTCTTCCATAAATTCTGACTTGCTGTGGGAGTCCCTTTGTGAACTTCTATTTCCTCATTTGTTAAATAAGCATCTTGGATAAAATGGGCATTAGAAAAGCTCTTCCCATCATGTCCGATATCAGAGTCAGAACAGGTTAATTCTTTCTCTGGAAGAAAGTAATTTGTTCCCTGGAAGGATTAGAATTGCACATGAGGAAGAAAAGGAGAAAATATAAATCTTGCATACTACCTTTTTTGAGGATAACCACTGTGAATGTTTTGGTGTGAATATGTTCAGCTTACTTCTGTCTGTCCGCACATGTGCACACATATACCTACAAACATAAGAAGTCACACCTTGCATCTATATCATAACCCATTAAATTACTTTAAAATATAATAATCATATTTCTCTAACAATAAATATTCTCCCATAATAAATGTTTTAATAGCTATAAAGAGTTTCCATGCATAGATACGCCAAAATTTATTCAACTACTCTCCTTCTGTTGAAAATTTAGTTTTATCCAATTTTCTGCTTTTTTAATAGAATGATGAACATTACTGTAGCTAAATCTCTACACATTTGCATTATTATATCCTTAGGATTTATTTTTAGAAATGGAATTTCTAATTCAAAGGGTATAAACATTTTTAGTTGTCTAATGCATTTTACCAAATTATCCAGAGTGTATGCAAATTTAAGCCCTTTGTGCCCTTTATACCTTTACAACCTTTATACCCTTTCCTTGTATAGAGGAAAGTCTATCCACTCACACTCTCACCAATAGCAGGCATTGTTATATTTTTGTCTTCTTATTAAGTCAGAGCAGTAGGAAAAAGGGGACCCCAAACTCATTATTAGACAATGCTTTGGACTTCAGTATTTTTTTTTGTTGTTGTTGCAGTTTTTGGCTGGGGCTGGGTTTGAACTCCTCACCTCCAGCATGTGGGGCTGGTGCCCTACCCCTTTGAGCCAAAGGTGCTGCCCTGGATGTCAGTGTTTTTTGGGGGCAAATCTTCTAAGTTTGATTTGCAACTGGACTCCAGAGGTATGTGAGGCTCTAACTCTGGGTACATACCCCCCACAAAAGGTAATAGTACAAGAGAACAATTTGATTCCTCATTCAAGATCTAAAAATTAAGGTGAAATAGGCTTATCAGACAGGGAGAAAAGGATGCCTGCTAGGCTAGGAAATATCAGAGGGGAATAGATATTAAAGGAAATCCCAAGTTTTCTGAACCCTCCCACATATCCCCCTCCAATTCTGATAGCCTCAATTTTTCTTAATTAGTACCTTTACCATAACCCCTGAACTGATCCATAAGCTATCAATAGAATACCAAAACCTACAAGAACAATCTTTGGTTATCTGCCCTGCAACTGTTTATGATATATGTATATATAAAGTCCCAGACAATACTGGGATTGCAGCCAGATGAGACCCAGAAGCAAAGAACACAGCTAAGCCACTCTCACAGACTTCTCTGATCTATAGAAACTGTGAGATAATAAATGTGTTTGAATTGCTAAGTCTTTTATAGAAATTTGCTGTGCAACAATAGAAAACAAATAGTCCCACTATATGCCTCTTTCTGTTAGTGATTTCTATAACAAGTTTCTCAATGGAAAACCAATTCTGTCTGATTTAAACAGAAAAGCAATTCATTGGGAGGATAACAGATATACCATAGAATTAATAGAAAGCCTGTGGACTGTCTTGCTCAATAGACAGGCAGTAAAGACCAGCAGCAGGAATCATAGCCAAATGTTTTAGCATTAGACTCGCTAAGATACCACCACTGGCTTAGCAGACACTGTTACCATCACTGCTAGACAACACTGCCAACAGACTCTGTTGCTGCTGCTGACCGCTCGGCACAGTCACCGTGCAATGCTTTCTCCACTACTTTGCATCTTTGCACCAGTTGTTGAAATTTAAAGTATTAGGTAAGAGCACATAATTAGCCAAGTATAAGTCACTTGGCCTATGGCTTCCATATAGCTTTTGCTATGGAAATAGTCACAACCTGTCAAGACTTACACTGTGAAATGCTCCCCTCAGGAGAAAGGTGTTAAGATGCCAGGCAATCATGAAAGCTTAAAAAAAAAGACAAATGAGCCTTACATCAATAATAAATAGTAATTAAAGCCAGATGTATACTTAATAAAGTATTGGTATCCATAGGGGATTGGTTTCAGAATCCTTTCAATCCAGTCTGCAGATACCAAAATCCATGGATGCTCAAGAACTTGATATAAGATGGCATCATATTTGCATTTATCTATGCACATCCTATAATATACTTTGAATTAGTATAAAGTATACTTTATATGCATATACTTTAAACCAGATTGCTTAAATACCTAATACAATGCAAATGCTATATAAATTACAGCCTCTGTAAATTGACCGCCCAAAGGACTGTAACAAACTGATCAACATACGGAGGTGGTCAACATAAGGAACTAGGCCTACTATATCAAAACATACATGTGGTGTGTCTGCTTTAGGTAAACTAGGTCAACTGAAGGAGGTGGTCAGTGTAGGGAGTTGGTCAACTCCCAACACTGGAGTTGTACAACTCCCTACAATGGAAGTTCTACTGTAGTTGTTATACCATGTTGCTTTTTTATTTGTATTTCTTCTTTTTACTATTGTATTGTTATATATTTTTTCACAAATATTTTTGGTCTTCAGTTCCATGAATTGGTGGATGCAGAATCCACTGACAGAGGGCTAATTGTATTGCTTACTTCAAGAGTAAAGTATGAGGATAAAAGAGAAGCACAGAAAAAGCTTCAAAGGACTCCAATCTTGCATGCTCAGGGACAGAATAAAAAGTGTTCAGAGATATATAAGACAGATAATCCTGAGGCAGAATTTCCTAGTTTTCCTATAAAAATAAATTCATTTTGATAAAGAAATATCATAAAGTATTTAATTAAATGTAATTGATAATGATAACTAAAAAATTAGGTAATATAATGTATTTTCTTTTAGACTTCATGTCCTGATTTGGGGTTGGAAAGGTCTGGAACTTCAGAGGGAATGTTCGGTCTTCTATTTGTAATGTGGAGTTGGAATGAGGATCAAGATGTAGGGCTTACAATTCAAAAATCCTTAGTGGCGCCAAAATAATTTCAGTCAAATTGCAGCCCATCTAGTTCTCCAATTCCTGACACATTAAAATGCAATATATTTGTAAACTTGAATGAAATATTTCCTTAAATAAACCAAAATGGATTTTCTTTAATCACTGAGAATATGATGTGGTCATAATATAAACCTGAAGAGTTAATCAAGAAAGTTATATCTCTCCACAGAAAAACAAAGATAATATCAAATTTTCATCACCTGTGTCTGCTTTCTCTGGTTCATAGAGAAAGAAAGATTTACCTGTAAGTGTTCATCTTAGAGATAGCAAAATAAATAAATAATAAAACCAAAGTGATTTTCCTATTCTCTACTTTGATACAACTCAATACTTTTGTCACCAAGTATGTGGAGATCTTTCCCTACACACCAAACAAGTAATTCTCTAGCGGATACCAGCTGGAAGTTCTGTTATTCAATTCTGACACTGTCTCCCTGGAGATTCCTTCAGAACCCATAAGTTGAGGGCTCAGTCCCATAAGAATGCCCCCTTCCCACTTCAGATACTGGTCACACCTACTAGGTTGTCAACTATATACCTGGGGGGTTTCCACACACCTCTTTCTCAGGTTAGATTACTTTGCTAGAATGCCTGACTGAATTTATTTATTACAAAGCCATTACACAGGATACAGATGAACAACCAGATGGAAGAAATAAATAGGGGAAGGTATGCGAGAAGAGGCCTGGAGCTTCCCTCCCCTCTCCAGGTGCCTCTGGGAACCTCCACTTGTTCATTTATCCAGTTCTCCAAATCCTTTCCTTTTGGGTTTTTATGGAAGCTTCATTCTGTAGGCATCATTGATTAAATTGTTGGCCTTTGGTAATCAATGCAACTTTCAACAATGAGGTTGGTGGGTGAGGCTGAAAGTTCTGACAGGTTCTAGTCAGGATGTGGTTGATTTCCCTGGCAACCAGCCCCTAACCTGAGGCCATTTAGGAGCCCACCAAGAGTCACCTCATTAGAGCAAAACATGCTCCTATTTCCCATGAAATTTTAAAGATTTAGGAGCTCTGTGTCACATGTCATCACTTAGGAAACTACAAAAGTCTTAGGAGCACTGTATCAGGAGCCAGGGGGCAGAGACCAAATTAGAACAAAAGATTCTTCTAACATTGTTATTCATAAGGGTTGTAGGAGCTGTATGCCAGGAAACCTAGACAGAGACCAAATATGGTAGAATTTCCACAGTTGACCACCTCCCTACATTGACCACCACATGTGGTGCATAGATGTGACATACACCACATGTAGGCCTACTTCTTTATGTGGACAACTTCTGTATGTTGACTAGTTTGTTACAGTGCTTTGGATCATCACCTTGACAGAAGTTCTACTACACATATTTTATAATATCACAGATCATGATGGAGAAAAGAACAGAAATTAAATACATATCTATGCATGTGGAGAGAGATTATTCTTGCAAGAGGATGAGTTTTATAAAAACTAGGGAAAACATTCAGCAGAGGGTTAGGGAAGGTGGAAGAGAGGAAGGAAGCTTCTTAAATGACCAGGTCCAGTGGAACCCAGAGAAATAAACAGCATACAGGACAAGGGAAGATAAGGCAAGTGACCTAGATAGCCCAGAGTAAGCTACAGGGATAGGCTATTTTTTCAAGGTAAGTTATTTAAGAGCATCTTTGTGTTGGAAAGTTACATGGATTTTAAAGGCAAACATCTTTTCTTTGTCTAGGAGGGAATCCTAATATTTTTGTTTGATCTTTAAGACCCTCTAGCTACTGTTTCTACTTCTTTCCACTCTAACCACATTATGGCCAAATGTGCTGCTCTTTGCATACTGCTGTTCACATCAGGACTAAGCCTTGAATCACTATTCCAAATCTCCATTCAGCAACACCCAGTCTTTGGAAATTCTGCTCCTGTCCAGCTTCATTCCAAAAGCATCCATTACTCCACCTTCTGTGCCATCTTCCTGGTAGTTGGCATGATTTCCTGTTATTCTTTGTCCTAAACCAGTTAAGGCTCTATCATGAAGAAGAGAAGGGGCTTGGCAATAGAAACAGGCGAGGGCAGAATCAAGAACCAGGTGGGACCGATTTAACAGAATCTTGTCAACTGTGAGGCAGATCTTCTCTTGGGTTATCCAGCCCAGAAGAAAATATCCAAAGAGGTACAGAAAATAAGCATTGATTAAGGCTAGTATTGGCTCCCAAGTTAGAGTAGGGCTGAGGTTTCAATAGGTCCATTTGGAAGAAGGTATCCCATCATGACCAAGAAAGATATATCTGGCTTTAATGGGAAGACCATGGACCTGATAACAGACTTCATTCACAAAAACAACTGTAACTATTTTGGCATCTACTACCATTACTATCACTACTACTACTACTATTAATAATAACAACAGTGCTAATATTTACCACCAGTTGAATCTCTTCTCTGTATTAGATTCTATAGCCAATTACGCCATTAATTCCATACCTCATCTTTTTTTTTTTTTTTTCTTCAGTTTTTGGCTATGGCCAGGTTTGAACCTACTACCTCTGGTATATGGGGCCGGTGCCCTACTCCTTGAACCACAGGCATCACCCCCACACCTCATCTTTCAAGTGACATATTATCAACCCCTTTTTGTAGAAAAAGGTTATGTGACTATATTGACACAAGTGGCAGAGGCAGAATTCAAATTCAGACCTACAGACTTCAGAGCCCGAGCAATGTTCATTAAGTCACATTGCCACCACAGATACTGTCAAGCTGACATGGAAGCTAAGACTAAGCTGTGCTCTGAGCAGAGTGTGGGAGTTGTCTTCAATGAAAGTGCAAATGATGGTCTGGAGTAAGCTTGAGGCACACTAGATCTCAGGATATTGGCTGCATGACTAATTTACTTCCCTGCCTGTAGGAAGGGCTGAACCTTTTTCCATACTTCTTGCCCAGTGGGGTTTGGTCAGGGACTGAGCATGATTTAATAGTGTCTGGAAAATACAAGAGCTGGTATAGCCAATTTATCTTCCCAGCTGGAAAATGAGCTCCTTGATGAGAGAGCCGGGGCTTGGATATCTTCTCTGCTTATCCTAGAGGATGGCCCACAGTAGGTCCTCAGTGTGTGCTTATTGATGGATTGATTAGGCAATTGATTGATAGGCCCATTTTTACCAAATAAAAGAGCATTAGGAAAAGCAACAATGAGTTTGGTTCTTCCATTATCCATATTCCCCTATACTTCCTCAGACCTGCCTTACAGAGATGGGACTTTATTTCTTTCCCTCTCTCTCCTACTTCTCAGAGAACACGACATGACCTTTCTGTTTCCATAGAATATATTTACTGTCCCCCTGGGTACTTTCAAGTTTGTATTAAGCAAAACAATGCTTACATTGCTTTTTTCTCTTTCCCTAATAAACAGGAATCCTGACTGTCCTCAGTGTTCCAGACAAATAAATGATCCAAATCACATGAGCTCTGAGCAGATCTGCTGTCCCAGTTCAGCCTAATAGGGCAATAAGCTGTACATGCATCGCATCATACACCTCTTATCACTCCCCATTCCATATTGTAATACTCTGACTAACTTGTTTAAGACACGAAGAATGGGGCAGTAGCTGAGTGCCCACCCACAGGGCAACATATGCCAATCTCCTACACTGGTCAACAGAATAGATCATACACTAGCACACAGGAAGCTAAAGATCCATTGGGTCAGGTTCTTCAGGTCCTACATAAACAAGAGTTTATTATTAGTGATTTTGGACACCAACTGTATCAGATAAGATCAAGTCCTTATTGGTTGAAAGCCATGAAAGGCCTGACCACTGGGCTATCTCATTAACTGAGATGCTGCAGAGTCCTCTCCCAGGAATCCTGAATTCCCTAAACAAAAGGATGGCCCCAAATGCTGATGTTATTATCTTTGAGATAATATGCCATCTTACTAAAATTGACAGGGTAACATTAATTTATTATCGAAGCAAGTGAGTTTTTAGAGTTAAAGAGCTCACTATTAATAATTTTGCAGAGATAAGAAATACAAATTAGGACTACCCTGGGAAAACAAGGATGTATGGTAACCCTAATATTGGCTTCTTAAATTGCAGCATGAGCTCCCAGTGGGCAGAGGCAGTGGCCCTTCCTCCTGTATCCCACCCTCACCCCTTAACCTGTAGTCCTCATTCAGGATGAAGTTCCAGAGCTCTTTATACACTCATTCAAGTGGCACATGTTAATCTATAGGTTTAGGTATATAGGTGTATTATCTTCAAGGTCATGACCACTTACCTACTTCTGCCCAAACGAACATAAATGTTGCAAAGTATCTCAGAGTTTCTTCTTTTCCTAAGCTCTTAGCCAACTTAGATGAGCTTCATTTCCAAACCCTGCAAGCAATCTGACTGTGGCCAAGGAAATCTGACAGCCCCATGAATACCACAACAAATACAAGAACTGGGACACTGGAAAGCTGTCTTCTCAAAGCACCAAGTGTGATCCTTCTGCAGCATCAACCTTATGTAGCAAATGCCAAGGTCAGACAAGGCCAAGGGCTTGCTGGACAAATGTCTAAGACTCCTTCTCCCTTCTAGGGATTCCTTGGACTACTGTGGGCATTTCCTGATCCTTCTTGCACAATTTCTTAAGACCAGCTGCTTTGTCACACCACAGCACTTTCCTACAACATGCTCACAGCCAACCCCCTGCATCAAGTTCAGGAGTCTTTGCACAGAACAAAGAGGTTAAAATACGATCTCTCTGTCACATCTTGGCTTCCTGACCTCGGTAGAAGCAGTCCTGACTGCCATTCTCTTAGTCCTCATGGGATATTCTCAGTACTGCACTTGTCTTTGGAGACTCCACCATCTCTTTTTCCTCCCATCTTTAAAATAAAAATAACTATTTTGTGGGAGAAGATAACTTTTGTCTCTTCATCTCCTAAATTCCATGGGGATCTTTGTGCCCTTGGGTTCTCTGAACTGCTGGGAAAACTGAACTGAGCATTCAGTCTTCTGTCAGTAGCATATCTGGTCATCATTGCAGGGACAAAACCCATATTGTCTTACTGATTCTTCCTGCCAGTCCTATAAGGTAGGTGTTGTGACCTATTTAGTTTATAACTTGAGAAACTGAATCTAAGTGAGTTCTTAAGTCATTCGCCCGGAGTCATGGAGCTTTCTGGTACACCATGGATAAAGGGGATAATTTGTAAGAAAGAGCGAGAACATTCTTGCTGAGACAGAAACATACAAAGTAAAATAACAATAGACAAAGTATTCAAGAAATCCAAGTGGCCGGGTGTGGTGGTTCATGCCTCTACTCCTAGCTCTCTGGGAGGCTGAGGTGGGTAGATTGCCTGAGCTCACAAATTTGGACTAGCCTTAACAGAGTGACACCTCTTCTCTAAAAATAGCCAGGTGTCATGGCGGGCCCCTGTAGTCCCAGCTACTCGGGAGGCTGAGGCAAGAGAAACACTTGAGCTCAAGAGTTTGAGGTTGCTATGAGCTATGACGCCATAGCAGTCTACCAATGGTGACAAAGTGAGACTCTGTCTCAAAATAAATAAATAAATAAATAAATAAATACATCCAAGGAAGAGGCCTAAAAATGAGCTATAGTTTAGGAATCTTTGATAGAAAGACTCATGACAGGATAGTTTCAATGTGCGGAAATTATCCTATATCCTGTAGTCATTGCAAGCAAATAACTTCCCTCTCCAGGTTTGGGAAGACCTGAGACACAGGTCTCCACATAGACCCTCCAGGGGTTCCTTAACTATTGTCCTGGGTTCAATAAATGGAAATGAAAATTTCAATTCTGAAAACTCTGGCAAAGGTATTTCAAAGAAAATATTGATTTAAGAACTTGCTGTATAATGCGTGTGTGATTCTAATTGTATCTAAAAACATGCAAATGGGAACAAGGCAAGAAGATTCATGCTAAGAGTGACAATGGGAAAATTATAGGCAATTCGTTTTCTTGAAAAAAAAAAAACATATATATTCTTACAAAACTATTCTAGTTTAATTTTTCTTAAGTGTTGTGTGGAGAAAAGAACATGAGACTTGAACAAAAGTTCCTCTCTTTCCTGAGTTTGTGATTTCTATTTCTCTGAGATTCAGTTTTCTCATCTTACAAACACCCATAATGATTACGGACTTGTGCACATAATTTACCTAACCCACTAACTAGTGCTCAGCACTACTCTCCTTCTTTTCCTAACAATAAGTAAAAATGTTGCACCAAGATGCAACAGGACTGGCTGTGATTCCCCGGTCTTTTCTTGTAGTAGATTCCCCCCAAAGTCAGGAGGCTGGCTCTAGGACCCAGCTCACTGGCCATAGATCTATCTCCCTTCACCACATGCAAAGCATCAAAGAACTACTCTGTCCATGAAAATCACAGCACCAGGCAGAGGGAAATCAAAACCAAAATTAATCAAACAAGATATATTTCCCAGAGCAAACATGCATCAATTAGGGGAAATGTTACCATCCAGGTACTGAGTTTGGAATTTCACGAGGGACTCATAAGGTGAATAAACTAAGCTCGGGCATTGATTATGGAAAGCAGTGGCTGTGTGATGTCAGGGCTGCTGTGATCAGTTTGGCCAGAAATTCACTTTTCAGTGTCTTGATTCCTGGGATTACCTTTGTGCTGACTGACAGCCAAAGAAAGAAAAACTGTACTGCTTAATGGAAAACTTTCTCTGATCTGTTCATCTAACAGCCAGGCAATATAACCAACACTGATTTTCATTTTGTGTATTTCGGTAATACACGTTCTTTAAGTCACAGCAAGTCAAAGCAAGAAATTCTTCATTACCTCCTCTGCATATAAGGCTTGATGTAGGGTACAGTGATAGACACAGAGGAGAAAAACAGTCTCTTCCCTCAGGGAGAAAAGGGAGGAAAAATTGCTGCTGGGAACTTGCTCTATTGCAGACATTATTTCCCCAGCTTTAAATCCATCATTATCTATGTTTTTCTCCACAATAATATAAAGTAGGTGTATTGTTTCCATTCTTTGGATGGGAAAACAGGCTCAGGGAGATCACTGCTTTGAACCCTGGCTTGAAGAACTCTGAAGTCCCAGTGCCTCATGGCTTTATAATCTATTCCTGGGTCAGTATCTCAAGTTCATCTTGTCTCTACACAGACCACAAAATGGTGTAGAAGCTAGGGAGCACAGGACATCACATCAAGTTCTTTTGTACTATCTGAATGAGCAGATGTCTTCCTCCTCAAACTGGTGACATGACACATTCCATGGGAAAGTGCCCTCATCTCTGCAGTGAGAACTAATCCCGCCTTCCTCTGAGCTCCCCCTACATTTTGTTTGAACCTTTCTTAGTGAATTTATTCCTTTGCTTTACCAAAAATAAGCTCTGTTTCATTACATGTACATCCCTTCTCCAACTCTTCTGGAATCCTATCCATTCTTTCTGATTTGAACCAAGTACCATTTCACAGATTCAGCTATTAATTGCTCTCCACTCTGAGATCATGCACATCTTTTTTCCTACTTTTAAATCATGTGAATTTCAATCCACTAAATCAGGTGCAGAGCATGTATCTTTTTTTTCTATAACCTGACACTTCTCTGAGATTCTCCTCATCTTATTTGGTCCTCAGCAGTCTCCCTGTGGGTCACTGCCAAGCTGTCTAGGACAAGACCTCCTTCATGGTCTTGTCCATTGGCCAATCCTTCTTTTATTTCTGTGCCATCCTAGTGTTCAGGAGCCTCCATGATGTTCTCCTTGTCCTTCTGCTCTAAATGCACTGAGCAGACTCCCCATCTTTGTGGCCTCGAAGCTTCCCATCAGCTCTGTCAGAGAAGCAGGGCTTCTCTGCTCTCACATCCCACAAACTCATCTGGAATTCTCTGCTTCCCAGGGCCTCTACCGGCAAGTCAGGTCTAGAACCTCCTTCTTCAGAACCTATTATCATCTTTACTCACATACCTTTTCCCTCCATTTTTCAACACTGCCAAGACAAGGAGAATCACTGGGTAGATGAAAGGGAGAGAGAATCTTTTCCCTCAAATCATTAACATTTCATTGTACCCTTAGTCCTCCCTTTTCTCCTAAAGCTCTGTAATTTGGAAACTAAGGACAGTTGCATACATTTCTCAAAAAAATTAACATCTAAGGAATGTCCCCCTTAATTAAATAGAGCAGGAGAAAAGGAAGAGTGAACTATCAGCAGAAAACAAATAACATTGTTAACATCTCACAATATCTCATCATCCTCTTTTGTTGGCACTTAGCTTGGGGCATGGTGGTTTGCTACTTTTGGCTTTGTCTCTGCCATTTGGGGCAGGCACTGTGACTTATTCACTGTCATTAAAGTTTAGGGACACAGTCTGGGATCGTGAACAGAGCTTTGGATCAGTGCTGGGGGACTGAGTTGCTTTTCCTGTTCTGATACTAATGGGATATATGACCCTGAGAGGATAATTTCCCCTCCCTCCACTTTTTCTATGCCGAGTTATAAAATAAGAGTATTATATCATATCAGTATTTCCTAGTGCTTAATCATATCTACTTATCAATATTATTTTTATTTCATATTCATATTTTTCTTATATCAAATCACTTTTTGTTCTTAAATGTACTGAGAAAGGTAACTTGCTATTCCTTAATGAAGCTAAAAAGTAAGCAAAAGAATTAAGTTCAATGAAAACAAAACAATATCATTAAATTCTAGCTGGGCATTTTTGCCTGCCAAATGCTTTTTTCCTTATTAAAAAATGAAAGTACTGCATGTCAGAGAGGTGTTAAAGACACCAGAACAGTAACCTAAAGTGTTCTCTTTGGTAAACAAGAGGATTGAAATAAAATGAATAAAATGTTATAGAAGTAAAATTGAATAAAGATGAAGTAGCTTTCTCATTAAAGATTGTTACTTAAAGTCATGCCCTGGTATTATGTAAGAAAGCAGGAAAAATAGTCCAGTGGATGGGAAGCCGTGGAAACAGCTCAGCATATTCCTAGTGGTAGATATGAGAACACATACACAGTCGTTAAATATATATCTAGAGTGGGATCAATGCTATGTTCCACTATCTCCTGAAGTTTCCCTTTGGCTATAAAGATTGCATCCTTTTCTGTTTTGAAAGAAAAAAAATAGAAAGAGTGACTTCTGTTTCCACAAGTGTGACAATCATAGACCTAGAAGTGTTCTCCCACTGTACACTATGTGTTGTATAAAACATAATTTTGAATGTATTGCTGGGCTTTCATAGTAAAGAAACTCTCCAGGAACCTGCCCTTTGCCTTGAAAGAAAAAAATCGAAAAGTGTGACCTGTAAACAAATATAAAAAGAGAATAAATGCCAATGTTAGCACTGAATTCTGGTGACTATGCCTTGAACTAGCTGAACAGTGAAGTTGTTTACCCTCAAATACTCATGGTAAGATAAAATTCTAAGAGAAAGTTTAAAAATGTCCCAGGTAGGTAGCAACCTATGGCTCCTGGAAGAAGCAAATAATATTAGTCTCTGGAAGAAATCATCCTCAATTTAAGTCATACTAGATATCCCAAATTTAAATCAATCAACTGGGCATCATGGTGGGTGCCTGTAGTCCCAGCTGCTCAGGAGGCTGAGGCAGGAGGATCGCTTAAGCCCAGAAGTTGGAGGTTGCTGTGAGCCGTGTAACGTCATGGCACTGTACTCGAGGGTGGTACAGTGAGAATCTGTCTCTACAAAAATAAATAAATAAATAAATAAATAAATAAATAAAATCAACTAAGAGTTTACAATAAAAAAAATTATCAAGCATATAAGTAAATAAACAACCATAAGGAAAAATCAGCAGAAACAACAAATACCAGACTTAGACAGTGTATGGAGCATGTCTTACGTACAAGTTCTGATACATCTGACCTCAGCTGTCTCACAGTCTTATCACTGTTCTCATGACCAACTTTGTGTGGCTTTCATCAGTTTCAGGCAGGTGCAGCCTGAAGTGTCTTTCCTGCCTGTACTACATGCTTCTCTGCATGCTTCTCACCTCCTGTCCCAGGGCTTCCCTGAGGATGCTAAGGTTGAGACACTGGGAGACCCCAATCAGTATCCGCACGTGTATGGATAAGTCAATGCCCCGTGGAGAAAACTGACCAATGGGAGAGGAGAACCAATGGATAAATTATTTTCATGCCTCTCCCAGATGGATGATCCTGGGAAGTAGCTTATATGGCTTTCTAAGATGTCATTTTTAAGAACAGACCTTTCTATGGAATAGTTAGTTGCATTTAGTAACAGCCGCTAACAGCGCATCTTCATTTAGACTGTCTCTCCTTCCCAACCTCATTCATCCTTGCCCTCACTCCTGCTCCCTAGGATCATACTTCCTAAAATATGTTCATATACAACTTCTAATTTCTGGAAAATCTAGTCTAAACCAATCAAGAATTTTAGATATTGCATTTGTCATATAAAATATGTTCAAACTATAGGTGAAATGTTTTCTTAAATGCAAATTAAAAAGCAAGCAAATAAATAATATAAAATAGGGTAACAGAGTATAAAAGGTACAAAATAAAAATGAACAATATAACTGTTAAAAATAAATTTAAAAAAACTCATTGAATATGATAAATAATCACTATGATAAGGCTGAAGAGAGAATTAGGAAACTGGAAGATATATCTGAAATAGATATATTGCAACCCAGCGAACAAGAAGATTAAAAATACAGAATTAAAAGATGAAGTGGTGCTCAGGTCTAAAATATGTCCCCCCAAATTAATTTTGAAACCTAATCACTAATGTGATAGTGATTAGAACCATTGAAAGAGGGTGAAATTAATGTCCTTATAAAAAAGTACTCAGAGCACAATATTATGCCTTCTACTATGTGAAGACACAAGAAGGCAATGTTCTATGAACCAAAAAGTGGGCCTTCTTCAGACACTGAATTTACTGGCAATGTGATCTTGAATGCCCTAGAATTCAGAACAGTGAGAAATAAACATCTGTTCTTTATATGTCACCCAATTTATGTTATTTTGTATTAGTGGCCAAAATGGACTAAGACAGGTAGATAAAATGAAAAGATCTGACATATATTTAATAAGAATCCCAGGGAAAATAGAGAAAATGGTGGAAAAGAAAAGTTTTAAAGTGGGTGGAAAGAAAGACATAAATTCATAGAAGCAAAAGAACCACATTTACCAGCTAAGATGCATAAAACCTACACTAGGTAAAGCAGAGTGCCAAAGGCAAAAAACAAATGTTACCAAAATAATCCCAGTAGTGAGAGAGGGGAGACAAATCACTTATAAAAAATGACAATTCTATTGGCTGTATTAGTCAAGGTTCTCCTGAGAAATAGAACCAATAAAATACATATACAGAGAGAAATAAATTTATTATAAGGAATTGACGCAAGTGATTATGTAGGCTGATAAGTCCCAACATCTACAGGGTGAATCAGCAAGCTGAAGACCCAGGAGGAATGATGCTGTAAGTTCCAGTTAAAAGTCTGCAGCCTTGAGACCCAGGAGGAGACAATGTTTCAGTTTGAGTTTGAAAGGCAGAAAACAGTTGGTGTTGCAGTTCAAAAACAATTAGGCAGAAAGAATTCTCTTACTTAGAGGAGGGTTAGAGTTTCTGGTCAGGCCTTTAACCTACTAGTTAAAGCCCACCCATATTAGGGAGGGCAAACTGCTTTATTTACTCTTACAATTTAAATTTTAATCTTACCCCAAAATACCCTTATAGACACATACAGAATAGTGTTTGACCAACTATCTGGGCAAGCCCATGGCACAGTCAAGTTGACTTGACACATAAAATTAACCATCACACTGACTATAATTTCTTCTTTTTTTAGATACAGGTGTTTCTGCATCACCCAGGCTGGTGTGAAACGGCACGATCATAGTTTCATAGCCGGAAACTCCTGGACTTAAGCAATCATCCCAAAGTTAGTCATGAGAACAGTGATAAAACTGAGTGGCTAGGACTAGGGTGTGAGCCACCACATCAGCTATTTTTTTAATTTTTTTTTATAGAAACATGGTTTCACTATGTTGCCCAAGCTGGTGTCAAACTCCTGGCCTCAAGCAATCCTCCCTCTGTGTTATTCCAAAGAGCTGAGATTACAGGCATGAGCCTGGCCTGACTATAACTTCTTGCCTAAAATGATGGATGCTTGAAAACAAAGGACTATCTTCAAAATGCTGTGAAAATAACAATGAACTTAGCTTTGTATAAGCAGCAAAGCATCTGAAATGTAGATAAAATAAAGATTCTTACATCAAAATTTATCACCAATAGATACTCACTTAAAAAAAAAATGCATATATCCTAAACAGAATGAGGAAAAGCTATCCCAAAAGAAGTTCTAAAAAGTAAGACAAGGTAAGAAAAAATGTCAAGCCTTAGGTAAATATAAACAAATGTTTTCTGTATAAATAATAATATACAGTTTCAGTATTATGAAAAAGAGAACTATACCACTTCATAATAATGCCATGTAAGTCAGTAGTAAAGTAATTCAAATTAAGTATTATAAGACTCTTACATTATTCAGAAAGTTGTGATATTCATTTAAGATTTCACTACATGTGAATGATAAATAAGTAGGATAATCATCAAAAATATAAACATAATTTATAATTTTTTTGATGAAAGAATCAAAATTAAAAACAACAGACAAAAAAAATTCCTCAATCAAAAAAAATGTACATAAAATGGAGAAAAAGTGAAGCATACCTATGTGGGCCAAATAAAAAATAAAACAGTACAAACAAGCCCAGATATATTACTAACCTTGATGAGTGCAAATAGATCAAGCTTTCCAGTTAAAATCAGATTGTCAGTTTGGATAATGAAGCAAACTCTAATGACAATGCTCTTTGCAAGAGACGCATCTAAAACATAAGAAAGAAAAAGTTTAAAGTAAAAGGATGGAAAAAAGATCCTGGGAAAGTATTAACCAAAAGAAAATAGGAGTTGCTATGTGATCATCAGACAAACTAGATATGATAGGGATCCTTGAAGAGATCTCAGCCTCCAGGTATTCACAAACTCGTGCTGTTTCCGCTCCTTCAGAAATTTGCCTCTAAGCAAGAATGTCACATTGGAATGATGTCACCGCTATAATTTTATTGCAAAAAGCTATAACTTCCATCTTGCCAGCAGATGGCCCATACTACTTCCTCAGCCCGCACACTTTGAGGAAGCTGCCACAGTGGAGGCAGCCTCTGGCCAGCCATCAGTGAGTAACTGTTGTAACTGATACCCCCCGGCCCAGCTGTCAGTGAGGAATGGATGCTGCCAACTACCACTGACTGAGCAAGTGTGCCAGGGACTTCTTCCCAGGTTCATCCTTCCCCTTCAGATGAGACCACAGATCCCAGACTGACACCTTTGTGACAGATTGTGAAACACAGACCCAGAAAAGCCATGCCCAGATTCCTGGCATGGAAACTTTGGGATAGCAAATACATATTGTGTAAAGCCAGTAAGTTTGGGGGCTGTTACTCAGCAAAAGGTAACTAATAGGCTTAGACTTTACCAAAGAAAGTCTTCAATATTGGAGAAGGCCGCTACTTAAGATAAAGGTTCAATAAACCAGAAAAACATAGCAATTATAAACTTGTATGAATCTAATGCAATAGATTCAAGCTATGTAATGAAATCAGAACTTTGGAGAAATACAGATGCAATAGAAAGAGACCTCAGTGAAGAGCAACAAACCAGACCCTACACTTGACCCTGCTACTAATTTTCCCTATAATCTTGTGCAAACTATGTTGTTTTCCTGAGTCTGAAATGCCTATGTTTCTGTGACATATTTAATGATGAAATGTGTGTCCAATATATTTTGTTTCCTTTTCTTTCTAAATTTCTTAAAGTTCATAAGCATCAATCAAATGAAATAAATTATGAATATTATTACAAGGGCATGGGTTTCTCTGTCATGTCACTAACACCAGTGGGGAAGTCCTCCAGGGTTCCTGGACCAGTCCAAGCAAACCCTCCATCTTGCTAGGTATGGTACACTAAAGAGCAGTCCAAATATGAGTACAGAAAGCCAGGAGATTTAGCTCAAAAAGAATCAGAAAGAGAGTCCCCTGGGACTTGTCCCACTCCTCCACCCCAAGCATCATACAAAACTTCTGTGCAATTTTCTCCCTTCCCCCTTTCTAATCAATAGCTTAAGTCATCATGACTGAAGAACTCAAGCCACAGTAGTAACAAGCATAAAAGCCACATTCCTGGTGGAACAACTTACCCCAAAGAATTTGCTTTCAGGGGTGAAGTATAAGAATCCTCTGCAGAAATTTAAAGGCCACAGAAATAGGAGCACATTGAGGCTGAAAGTATCTTGTCCCTCCCAATAGGTAAGGACATTAAATAATGCAGAAGTCAGTCTACCAGGTATTGATTTGACAGAAAAGACTCACTAGTGAAATGATATTTTATACCATATATATATATGTATATGTGTGTGTGTATATATATGTACAATAAAAAGGTATACACTTAAAGCAAACAACCAAACATATCTCTATACATTGTTTTTTCCTTCTACTTTGTAAATGTAAGCCCTGATTCTTTGTCTTCAGGCAGAAATTTAGCTATATTCTCCTGCAGGTAAGTCATCTACAAATTCTAGCCTGAGGGTAGACTTTTTTACTTTGTGTTTAATGCTGTTTGAAGATGCCTGAGTGGATCTTATGAAATTCCCAGCATCACAGAAGAGGTATGTATTTTCCATTTAACCCCTGAGTTCTGTCTCCTTTTCACAAATTGTCTCCAGGCTGCAGGCGGCCGCCTCCAGCCTGCAGCTGCGTAAGCCAGGAGAGGCTGGTGTGAATCTTTCAGGACACCATTGAGTTTGGCATAAATATTTTCACCACGCCCAGTCCCAGATAGATCTGGAATTTGAAAGTGTCTGTATTAAATCAGAATGTGTTTCTGGCCTAAAAACAGAGGCTGATTCTTACATTCTTTCACCTTCTAAACAGAGGAAAGAATGAGACTGCATCAAACAAACATATTTTCAAATCCTGGCTCTGCCACTTATGATTTAACTTGAAGTAAAATTTTAAGTGTTTTGACCCTCAGTTGCCTCATCTGTAATATGGGAATGATAACAGCTCTTGCCTCAGAAGTACTCTCTAAAAAAAAAATATTAAAATTAATGTGAAATGTTTATCACGGAACCTGGCATACAAAAATTTTGATAACTGTTCTAGTTTTTAATAACATAATTATCACCACCATCATTAATATGAAAGCTTATTCATATCCCTACCATATCCCACTTACACAAAAGAAAAACACATGAGAGTTCTACTGTGTTAGAACTCCCTGACCAGTTATAAACCAGCTAATTCAGTGCTGCAGGAATCAGAAAGATTATCAACTCCTCACCCTGTTATTTTGCAGAACAGAAACCTGATTCTCAGAGAGGGCAAGGAAACTGCTCAGGTTCACACAGCAAGGTCATTCATAGTCTTACAGACAAATAGCAGGCTTCACATTAACCAAAGCAGAGTCAGCAGGGATCCTGTAAAGTTAATTCAAATAGCTCACCCCCAAAGTTAATATATTTTTAGGACTGATCAAGCTCATGTAATGGGGAGTGCTCGAGAATCCAAATCTACTTGGCATTCTCAGAAGCGTCCTTGGGCTGCTTGAAGATTCGCAGCCTATAGCTTTTGGCAGTCCCCAAAGAGGGAGCTCTTTCCACTAACAAAATACAAAATGCAAAATTAATAAAAAGACCCTTTGAAACTGACAAATGTGCCTCAGGCAAACTATCTGCCCAGAAGCTGGTTAAAATTTAATCAGTTTAAAAAAAATTTTTCAGCCCTGTACATCTTTTGTATGGAGCTCCCCAGTCTGAGTGTGGTCAAAGTTTGTTAAACAAGAAATAATAGCCAAGGCTTTTTAATTCTGCAAATAAGCAGTGGATGCTTTAAATGGTTCTGCAACATTCAAGAAACTAATTGCCCAGGTTTCAACAAAGCTGGGTAATTCTTTAATAATTTCTGTTCTTTCTGTGGGAAAACCTAAATTGGCAACTCTACACTGTGCAGTGAATCTTAACATCAATTTAGGCTTATGAATTACAATGTGGCTTTTTCTGGGAAGTTGATTGAGCCCTAGATAGAGAAGGGAGGTAAAAGAAGAGAGAGCAGGAAAGAATGAGTATGAGAATGAATTGACTGGTGTAATGGCGGGGGGGTGTATAAAAACCTCTATGAGAACTTAGTGAAGAGCTTTCTGCTGTCACTGCCACCAGGACACTGGAGACCAGGGGATTTTCAATTCTTGGCCAATCAGGAGATCTGGACTAAAGGGCTTTCTCTAATTTCATTTGCTGTACCTACTTTCCTCCCATAGACGTGCCTAAAATTAAGACCACAGTGAAACCCAGAAAAGCAATCACCTAAGATAGAAACTATTCACCAAGAAATTAGCAAGTTCACAGTTGTCCACAAACTGTAGCAACAATCACAACTTCTCCCATTCCAAAGGTAGTTATTCATAAAGGAGAATAATAGTTGGACAGAGAAGAGAGTTACAGTCTACGGCAGACAAGAAAAGTTATTTTTGTGATTTGGCTTTGGAAGAGATGAAGGAATTTGAGTCATCTAAAACTGCAGCCTCCAACCTTCCAGTCTGTAGCCTGTTAGAAACTGGGGTACACGGCAGCACCTCCTGAGCTCTGCCTCCTGGCCCACCTATCACCACCCCATCTCTGGTCAGTGGAAAAGTTGTTTTCCATGCCACTAGTCCCTGGTGCCAAAAAGGGTGGGGACCACTGATCTAAAAAACCACGGCCTGGGGTAAGCCAGTGGAAGTGTAGGGAAGAAGGTGAGAGATGGAGTTAGAAAAGTCCTCTTGGTACTGTTATGGTCTGTATCCTGGAGGTAGGCAAGAAGAGCTTTCTGAAGGGAAGGGACTTTTCCCTCCCAATTAAACAGAGTGGATAATATTAATACATCCCTTATTTTATTAGAAGAATCCAAGTCATTTGTATGTCTGTGTCCATAACTAGATCTTTGCTGCTTCATTTCAAGATCAAGTCTGGCAACTCTCCTAATAAGGGAAGGCATAACACCCACAATGTTTGGAATAACACTCAACACTGGGGGAAGCAGGCTAGTGGACAGCAAGTATTACTGTCTTCAGGGTTGGGTCTGTACCTCAATCTTAGTCCTCCACGTACAAACCACTTGGCCTAAGCAATTGACTTTACTTTTCTAAAGTTCATTTTCTTGTTGTAAATGGAAATAATATCTGACTTCAGGGTTATTGGGAAGATTGAATGGCATAAGGGTTAGAAAAGTCACAGTACATGACCTATAAAGGATAGTTTCCTACACACATTATTATATAGTTGGTAACCATACACCCCGGAGCCCAAGTATTATTGTCCTGCTGCCAAGTTTTGAGTCCTATTAATTGACCCACTTCCCTGCTTCCAAACCCTTGGCTCCCACTTTATTCTAGTTCTCACCTCACTTTGCACTTGTGCTTAGCAGAAAGCCCAATAGCAAATTCCTGGCTTCACATGGTGATTCTACTCTTTGCTTCTGAGGTCTTGTTCAATGAAACTCTGGAAAACAATAAAATAACAATGACAATAATAATTGTTGACCCCTACTTGGTGCTTAATATGTCAGAAATTGTTCTGAGAAGTTTAGATATTGAGCCTCAAGACAAACACATAAGTGAGATACTATTTTGTTTCTATTTTCCAAATGAGGAAACTGAATAAGTAAGAGAGGAAGTGACTTCTCTAAAGTCACACAGCAAAGCCAGGATTGGACACAAGCAGCTGACCTCCAAAAGTTTTGTTTTTAAAGCTACAGCTACAGTTAAAACCAAAGCTAGGCTGGCGAAGTGGCACCGACTGAGAGCTTCTATGTGCCTGCTATGCATTGAATTAAATGCTCATTATGTTTTATGTATTAAATTCTTCACTGTGACCCTGCAAAGTAGATGATATTATTAATTTCACTGCCAGATGAGAAAATGGAAGGTGGTGTATATTCAGTGATTTATTCCAAGTCCATCTGACTGCAGACCTGACCGCTTAACTGAAATCATGGCACTACCTTCAAATGCAAACATCATCTAAGTTGTCCTCAAGGGAAGTGCTAATATGTGAACATCCAGAAACGAAGTAAACATTTTATATTCAAAGACTTTCATCCCAATCTAATCATTCTCCAGTTTGGCTTATGCAACTAGAATTTTTCTACAAATCAGCTTTTTGGATTTTTGGATCAGCTTCTTTTTTTTTTTTTTTTCTGTCAGCCCTATTCTCCTGGGTGCAATCACACATGGCCTCAAATGTGCCTGTTTATTGTACATGTAAGGATACAGCTATCCTTGTCTGGACATTGACTCTGGCCCTCACAAAATCATATAAAATATTTAAAATTAAATTTAAGTTAAATATTTAACAGTGATTTATTAAAAGGGTGTACTTATATAGTATTTCATTTCTATGTATTCATTGAATTTTCTGACTGCTTATTTGCTTTATATATGTCGATAATTATACATTATTAAGTATATAAAAATTCACAGCAGTTATATTTTTGTCATAGATTATACACTACTTTAGGGAAGAGTATAAATTATCTTCTATAGGGAACATCCATTATTTTTCCTGCCTAGTATTGATTCCTTTTCTACTAACAATACCTTCAAATTCCTTAGAGGAAACAACACCTTCCTCAAGCTTCATGCATGGAATCTGGATGGAATTGAGCGAGATTGGATCTGTGACTGTAAATGATTTAGTGATGGACACATGATTTAGATTCTGATTATGAGAGAAGAATTAAAAGAACAATGCCCAATTGCTTACTTGAAACCTTTACTTGGTATCCAGCACAGATATTAAACTTAATTGTGCTAAAATAATTACCTAAGTCCATTGTTTTGATTTTGCTATTTTTCCCTCTTCATTTTTCTCTCCTTATATCCTTTCCCCAAATCCATTCCTTGCCCAATTTGCACTTTACACCAGAAAATCCTGTAAGTTTCACCTCCAGATTTTATCAATCTATCCACTTTCCTCCATCTCCAGTACCATAGTCCAAACTTTCCTCAAACTACTGAAATAGCCACTTAACTGGCTTCTCACCCCCTATGATTTTTTTTCTACATGGCAGTCAATGTGGTCTTCCTTTTATATATTTTTTAAAATTTCAGAATATTATACACATTTTAGTTACATAATTAGCTTTTGTGCATTTTAAGTCAAAATTATAGGTTTGCTATTTACCCAGAATATGTGCGCTACACCCATTGGGTGTGAGTTTACCCTACCCCTAAGTCCCTTCCACTTACTTGATGTCCATTGAGTTGTATTACCATATACACATAAGAGTGTTGATCAACGGGTTCCAATTTAGTGTTGAGTACATGTAGTGTTTGTTTTTCCACACTTGTAATACTTCACTTAGAATAATGGTCTACAATTCTATCCAGATTGTTACAAAAGATTCTAGATCACTATATTTTTATAACTGAATAGTACCCCATGGTATACATATACCACATTTTATTAATCCATTCATATATTGATGGGTGCTTACACTGTTCCCGCATCTTTGTGACTATGAATTGTGCTGCTATAAACATTTGAGTGCAAGAGTCTTTTTGATAAAATGTCTTTTTTTTTTTTCCTTTGGGTAAATCCATAGTAGTGGAATTGCTCAATCAAATGGGAGATCTACTTCTAGTTCTTTAAGCTATCTCCATACTATTTTCCACAGAGGTTGTGCTACTTTGCAGTCCCACCAACAACAGTAAATGAATGTTCCGCTCCCTCCCCATGTGGTATTTTTACTGGTTTTTATGTGATCTTTCGAAACATAATGATTTGATATCCTTTTCCTTCTTAAAGAGCTCTAAGGCCTTTTAATCATTTTGGAATAAAATTGAAAGTTTTCTAAGTTTTCTGAACCAGTGTTTTAGAAATAATTTTACAGAAGCATATATTTGAATTTATTTTACCCCATGTAAGAGTTTTCTCTGACTGATTCTCCTTCCTTTCTGCTTCTTGTACTTTTCCTTCTATTAATCTTTTACTATCCTATTTTATTTGGTTATGTTTCTTTTCTTTCCTCCAGTATGACGTTTGACTTTATGATCCTATGACCACCTCTTAATTCTGTCAGTGATTATTATCTTTATAATGCTATATTACAATTTAAGTTATAATTGCTCCATTTGGTGAACTTAAAAATGAACCTTATGTATTAGGTCACCACATAGGAAATAAAGAAATTACTGTATTCATATTCCTTTCTCTGTCCTTACATATCCATCTCCTGATTTGAAGTGGCCCATTTTAAAGACTTTTGTTTTAAAAACATTTTGTTTCTGAGTGGTGCCTGTAGCTCAGTGGATAGGGCGCTGGCCCCATAATCTGAGGGTGGCAGGTTCAAACTCAGCCCTGACCGAACTGCAACAAAAAAAAATAGCTGGGCATTGTGGCGGGTGCCTATAGTCCCAGGTACTCAGGAGGCTGAGGCAAGAGAATCACCTAAGCCCAGGAGTTGGAGGTTGCTGTGAGCAGTGTGACGCCACGGCACTCTACCAAGGGCAATAAAGTGAGACTCTGTCTCTACAAAAAAAAAAAAGAAAAAGAAAAGAAAAAACATTTCGTTTCCAAAATTAAGCCAATCATAGAAAATTTAAGCCAAAAAGATAGCATAATCAGCCTTTCAGCTCTGATCCTTGTTTTGGTTTAACTCAAGCTGGTAAATCTAGTTTCTTTTATCCCCTACTGTATTATGCCCAACAAGACAGTCTCACCAAATCAAGCATGGATGTTGTAGCAGTCAGGATGGGCTAGATGCGCTGTCTAATAAACCCCAAAGCACAGCGTGGCATGTCTATTTCAACTCATTAGGCTGGGAAGTGGGGGAGGATCTTCTACTCATCACATACACCGAGGGACCCAGAACAGCCACTCATGCATTTCCAATTGTGGTGTGAAATGAAAAAAAAAGGGAGGGTCTATAGGCACAGAGTTTCTTTGTGGGAAGGTTTTGTTGTTGCTGAATTACAGATTTTATTTCTTTAATAAGTGAAATGCTATTTAGACTTTTTATTTCTTGCATCAGTTTATATAAGTTGTGTTTCCTGAAGTAATTTGAGTTCTATGAGAACTGTATGTTGTTGAAATTATTGGCATAAAATTGTTTATATATGGATTTTTTTTTGCTAATGTTCACAGGATCAGTAGCAATATTCTTTCTTTCATTACCAATATTAGTAATCTGTATTTTTATGTTGATCAGTCTTTCTGGAGTTTATTAATTTTATTAATGTTTTTATAAAACCAACTTTGGGCCTTATTGTTTCACTATTATTTGTCTGTTTTTTTATGTCATAGATTTATGCTTTTATTTTTACAGCATTCTTACTTCCATACTTTGAGTTTATTTCATGCTTTTATGATTGATTTTAAAACTTCCTTTTTTCTAATGTAAGTATTTAAGGTTATAAATTTTCCCTAAGCACTGCCAAATCTGCTCTCCACAAATTCTAATACGCTGTGGTTTCATAATCTTTCACTTTAAATATTTTCCAATACCCCTTGTGATGTCTTGCTTGACTCACATTTTATTTAAAAGTGTCTTGATTTCCAAATATTTTGAGATTTACTAAATATATTATTGTAATTAAATAAGATGTTGTTACTGTGTGCTCATGAAACATATCCTATAAGACTGCCTTCTTTTGAAATTTATTAAAATTTGTTTTATGGCCCAGCATGTCTATTTTGCTAAGGGTTCCATTGAACCTTTACAGTAAAACAAAAAGTATATTCTGCAGTTATTGGGTATGGTCTCTCAACAAATCAATTAGGTCATTGGGTAAGGTATCTATATCCCAACTAATGTTTTTCCACTCGTTACATCAATTACTGAAAGAAAGTGCTAAAAATCTCCAAAAATGTGACTTTGTCTACTTTCTCTTTAGTTCTGTAAGTCTTTGCTTCATGTATATCAAAGCAATGTCTCTTGGACCATATGCATGTGGGATTGTTACTTCCTCTTGATGAACATTCATCATGATAAAAATATCCCTCTTTATCTCTAATATTACTTCTATCTTGAAGTCTACTTTATCTAATATGAATATAGCTGATATTAAAACCAATTTTCTCATGCTTATTATTTGTATGATATTATCTTTTCTCATCCTTTAACTTTCAATTTATCTGCATCTTTTTATCTAAAGTGAATTATTGTAACGTGAATACACTAATGTAACAAACTCCCAGAAGTAGGAAGATAACATTATCAGTATGCTAGAAGTTGCCTCCCGTGGCCCTCTAAAGCCACCATTCTGAGGAGAATGACCTACTTGACTTCTAAGACCCTAAAATGATTTCACCTGTTTTGAATGTTATATAAGTAAAACCTTATAGTAGGCACACTTTGGTCCCTTTTGCTCAATGTTATGTTTATGAGATTCAATTCTACTATTGCATATTGTTGTGACTTATACATTTACATAGCTGATACTATCCTAATGTATTAATAATGCCATACAATTTATTTATCATTTCTACTGTTCATATATTTTGGGGATGTTTCCAGATTTTGGTTGATATAAAGAATGCCACCATCAACCTATTTCCGTACACCTTTTGGTGGGGAAAACATATGTGTTTTTGTCAGGCATCAGGTAAGTTCTTTGCAAGAACTTGTAAATACCTTTCTTTTACAATGCTAATATGCATTTGAAACACTATTGCCAAAGATTCAGAAAGGTGTTTTTATTTCTTCATGCATGTAGAGAACACTTAGGATTCTGTATCACACAAAGTTGTGGCTAAGGTTCAAACAGCAAGAGGTCTCCATTAACCCACTAATCTTCATATTTACCAGAAACATTCATCTTGGTGTGAAAATTTCCAGAGGGTAAGCCCGATTTTCTTGGTGCTGGATGCCATAAGGATCATAGGCACATATGAGGTGCTAATGATTGCTGGTCTTTAATAGTGTGAATTTAGTGATAACCGGGCTGCCAGTTTAGGGTTGTTCTGCCTAGATTTAGCATTATCTAGACTGACCTGGATATCTTCCAGAGCTCTGATGGTTTTTCTGCTGCTTTTGTAGGGCTGAGTTTTTAAATTCATGGAAAGCACTGTCTTATGAGCTCCCCTTTTCGGTTACTAGGCTCTCTCCCTCACCCATCCTACCCCATTCACCTATTTTGATGCCAAGAAAAGGCAAGTGTGAAATTCTACTCAGTTGGAGTTTCTCTAACTACACATATCAGATGTCATTAGATGGGGAAATAAGTCCTTGGAGGCCTACAAGCCTGCAGAAAATTCCTAGTCTGGCATTTGAGCCTCTCTGCAATTTGGCTCCTACATAATTTTAACATCATTTCCCATTGGTTCCAATGTGCTTCTTTCTGATACAATAACACTGCTTACTTCACCACTTCCAATGTACCGAAGACCCATTCCCACCTCCCTGATTTCCTCACGCCATTTCCCCTTCATAGAAAGTCCGACCGCATCAGTCCTATTCTGTGTGTCTAAATAATTCACCTTGCTTATATACATGCACAACATATCTCTATGCCTGAGGTATTCTATTATGTGTGTTAGAGAAATAAAAATGAATAAAACACGGATTTGCTTTCAAGAAACTTTCATTTTGATGGGGGAATAAAGTAGAGGGTAAAGGTAATATCCATGACTGGTGAAGGGAGATGCCTAGATAGTAACAATAGCAGGATGCCTCTTACACATCTTTCCAGATTGGAGCTAATCAGAAAGCACTGATAGTCTGGAGTGACTACACAATTTGCAGGGCACAATGCGAAATGAAAATGAGGGGCTTCTTGTTTAAAAATTGTTAACAGTTTAAAGATGATGGCCACAGGGCATTAAACCAAGGGTAAAGTTTTTGTCGCTGCACAGGCTGCCCTTGAAGCCATACTCTCATTGTTAGGGACTACTTTGGGAAGATGAACTCAAAAGAACATGCCCATCTCAAGTGGAGACTTAGGCAATCAGTCAAGATTGAAATTGAATGAGCAATGAGTAAATAGAAAACTAAGCAAATATCAACAACAAAATAAGATAACTCTTACTTCTAGGAAAAGGGAGAATGTGTAGAAAAAGTAGAGGAAAGTAATTGTTCATTTTCACGGCTCAGCTGTGCATGAATGCTGTTTGCATGGTATGTTAGTCAGGGCTCTCCAGAGAAACACAGCCAATAAGCTATGTAAAGGGAGACAAAGAATTATTGTAAAGAATTGGCTTATATAATTTGTGGAGAATTTGTGGAGAATCCAGTTGGGAAAGGCATTCAACGCAGATGTCTTACATGGAGGGTCACTTTTCACCAGCTTCATTTTGTTCCTACACTGAAACTTACTGGGGTCCCTGTTTAAGCCTCTACTCATTCATGATGTCTTTCTGTGTCTTCCCAGAAAGCTAATGTTCCTTTCTCTTAACTCCTGCAGCATATGAAGATCACCCAACATCCATCAGATTGGTTATTCAGTGAATCTTCTTTCCTTGATGAAATCCCAAGTGCATTTGGGTTAGGATCCCACCTAATATTAATAACCATAGCCACCGTTTATTGAGTGTGATCCTGAGCTAATACTCCAAATGTACATTAGCTTAAGCATACAGTTCCTGTGAGTGAAGGGTTCTTAGTATGTCTGCTTTATAGATAAGGAATTTGAGCCTTAGAAAGTTGATGTAACCTGCTGGTTAGGAAATAGGAGAGATAGGATTCAGATTAGACTTCTCATGACAAAGCTCATGCTTTTCATCTCTTTGCCAAATTTTTTCTCACCACCTTAAACTGCCTGTCTTATTGCAGGTGCTTAGGATAGTACCAAGCGCATAGTAGGTATATGGAAAATGTTGGTTGATTGAGAAAGAGAGAGCGAGAAAGTGTGTAAGGGGGCAGCCAGCCATTTGGAAGGTGTTTGTTGCCCCCTTGCAGAAACACACATTGAACCAAATTTCCATAATCAAGCTAACCCTTCTGACCCTGCATATGGATCTGATGACAGCTCGCTGTGTGTAAACAGATGTCAGGTTTAAATCAATCTTGCTTCCTGACACCTTACTTTAAAACAGTAATTATATGCTCATTTTTGAATATGCAGTGCTAGGTAAATTATCTGTCTCCACCCTCCTCTCCAAGTTTTAATTTTTTAATATCAATTAAGGGTTGCTTTTAAAAAAAAAAAAAAAAACTCACAGCAGGAGGCATATACAGTGAGGCTGAAACAAAGAGAGAGCATCTGTAGAAGGTGGATGGAAGCAGAGGGTAGGGATGTAGAAAGCAAAGGTCATCCAAAACACACAGGCGAGCCAGCAAGGGAGCAAGGAAGAGCAGGAATCAAGGCAGAACATCCAGGCCTGGCCAGATGTAGCAATATGGGCAATTCCAGTAGAAGTAGCCATGAGACTGTGGGGAGAAACCAAGGAATGGTTGCTTAGCAATGCTCTGGTGCCTGAAGACCTACAGATTCGAGACCTGCCAATTTGAGACTCTTCGGTAGCCACGTCTCAGGCAGCGATAAACTCCCTAATGATAATAGCTTCTCCTCATCTTCCCCCTTCCTCTTACCAGAAGATGCCAATAAAGGATTCAGATCTGGGTTTGAGTCTCAATTCTCATTAGCTATGTAATCACAGGCAAGTACTTCAGCTCTCTGAATTATGGAAGATTAACTATGGGAGTCTGAAAGGCTATGATTTAATTTAATGCTGGGTAACTTTTAGCAAGTTGCTTTTGTAACATTGATGTATTAATTGTACTTACCTCACAGGGGTGCTATGGGGAATAAATAGAAGGCATGTAAATTCCTTACCTTAGAGTCCACCGCTAATCACAAAATAATAATTTTCATTCTCTAGGACTTTGATGGGCATTCAATTAGACAAGGATACATTTCATGCACCTAGCTCAATAAATGTCAGCTTCCTTCTCCTTTCTTGAAGTGAACTGGTATTTAAATGTGGATTTGAGGTGTCTACTTTGAACTCCATTAGATGGGAAGTCCTGGTGGAGATGAGGGGCATCTGACCTTGGACATCAGTGTTTTCTTTTATGGCAGAGGGCCAAAATGGAGGGAAGAGAAGCCAACAGACAGAAACGAAATAGGACAGACAGACCAACAGTGGAATGAGATAGATCCAAGTAAGGCCAAGGGCATATGCCTGACCTGAAGACTGAACATCACAGGAAATGGAGAGATTTTTGTACCAGAATCATGTAAGGATTATTCATCTCTTCCCTTTGCTCCAATGGTTTCCATACAGCAAAAGTGATTCCATCGCTGCTTTTCCAAAGGCCACCAATTAAGAGTGGATGGGGTGCTATCCCTGACATGCTAGGCTCACTAAAAGACTGAACTAGGAGGTCCCTTGAAAAGGAACCTCTTCTTTGACCTCTTCCTGGTCCTGTGCATGACTTTGAACCATCACATGCATTCCAACACTGGCACGGTGCATTTTAATCCTGAACTACTTGCCAGGATCTAGAACCGCTTCCTCCCCCTTTTATTTTATGATGCCCTTTACTTTCCCAGCTTCTGATCTGGCTACCAACTCCCTTTTCAGCCCTGACTCATCCCCCAGACTGGGTGTTGGCTCTGTCTCAGGGGGTGCATCTTGGCTTCTCCAACCTAGACAATTTTGTAGGATCCTCTCCCTCCACTGCCACAAGCTAACTTATATAAGAAGCTGTCTTGGCTCCCCCGAGTTTTGTGTCCTCTTCTCAGTGTTTCTGGGGGTCACACAATCTCCAACTCCAAGAGTGAGCCCTCCCTGCACATCAGACGCATCCCAAACTCTAAATGGCCTCTGGACAATGGGGGATGCTGCTCTCCTGCCCCTCAGAGAAGTATAGTCCTTTGTTGAGGTCTAGAATACTTTTTGTGTGTTTGCTTTGTTTACTTATTTGCACAGGAAGAGAAACTCTGAGACCTCATTTCAGTGAGGAAAAAGTGACTATGGAAATCCAAAGAAATTAAAAGTAGGAGTGAGCACAGGAGGACCCATCTAGAGACCCCAGTATGTTGGAGCTGGAAGTGTTTCAGGCTCCATCTATCTAAACCCCTCATTGTATGGACAGGAACAGTGGTCATTCGTGACCAAGGTCCCAGAGTGCAGTGAGATAGAGCTAGGACTAGAACTCAAAACCCCTACCTCCAGACCCACTGCTTCTCCCATTACATGCATCCAATTCTAACCTGTGGATTTCAGACAAATGGGCACATCCATTCTTCTACTAGGAAACCAGGTTCCCTGCCCTGTACACATGGTGAGCATCAGGAATCTCCACTTGTCTGCAGACTGCTCTTCTCTTCAATTCCATATCATCCACACAGTAAGCCATGGGTCTAACCCTCCCTGCTGACCAGATTGACCCTTTGAATTTGGATTTTGCTCCATGCATTGGCTGCTCCCTCCAGCACCCTGAAGCAGTTCTGGCATAGACTGGCCCACTGGGACACGGACCACCTAACTGGCCCATAGCAAGCCTCCAGTGTGGTCCTGCCTGGTCCCTCAAGAGAAGGACATTTTCATACCCCTTTAAATGATACACTGCTAATGCCCAGCAGCCCTGTGAGTCCTAGGGCTGTCAGAAGGCTGATGGCAGCAGCAGTGAGCCTGGGCTGCTGGAAGAGAAGGGTCACTTCTTGGAAGAGAAGACAGTGCTCAGAGCCACACTTGATTTGAACCTATAGCTGTTGAGGTATGGAAGGTCTTTTCATCAAGGTCAGAAGACTATAGCTTCCCCTTTTATTTTTCTTTTCCTACATTCTTTATAAATACCTCTGAATAGCAGGACTAGTATCTTGGAGAAAGAATCAAGACTCCTGAGACCTACTCCAGACCTACTGATCCAGAATGCCTAGGGTTTGTGAACTGAGAATATGCATTTATTTTTTAGAAGTCCATCCAATTGAAAAGTCACAGCCTACTACCACAACCTGGTGACTGCTAATCCAGCCTCTAACTAAAACTGTAATGAAGAGGAACTCGTACTAAGAGATCTTTTAAAAATATTAGGTGGATACTGTCCCTCCTGTACTTCAAGCCTCTTCGGAAGCTTTCTGTAGACCAAAAGCCCCAGTCATCATGACGCTTTCTGCATTTACGTGTTCTCACCGTAAACACCCAAAAGTCATCTGGACTTTTGACAACTACTTGTTTTAACAGTGCGAGAATACTATGGAGCTGGTTGGTCTGGGCAAAAATTGACAAAAGCATTTAACACATATTTCATTATTTGTAAATTGTGCACCTTCTTCACTCACAAGTATTGATCACCAGTCCTGTGGCCATCGATCCTCCTGCTCAGGAGCATGGCAGACTTTGTCAGGTGCTCAGCAGTCTCACCTGCTGGCCTTATGCATGACTCAAAATGGGGCTGCAGCTGTCTGGCCTTAATCAAGTGGAGTGGGCACATCAGACTCAAGTACTGGCCATCCAGTGAAACCCAACATCAACCTCAGTCTTCTGCTGAATGTTCCAAACACCTGAGAAGTCTGAGAAAAAACAAACAAAACAAAAATCCTGGGCCCCATCCTGACCAACTAAAGCAGAGACCTTATGGGTGAGGTGTGACCCAGGTATTACTGTGTTTTCAAGTCTTCCCAGGTGATTCTAATTGTGCAGCCAGAGCTGAGAACATCGGATGTTATTTGCATCGCCAATACAGTTGAAATGAGGAAACTCAACATCCCAAAGGTCCTGGCTCTCCAATTCTGTCACTAACTGCTGGAACTAGGTCACAAGAGCACAGGTCCAGCAGCTGGAATAACAAAGTGCGATAAAGGCGCAAAGCAAAATCTACTTACAGACTTACAAAATCTACTTACTTACTTGCAGGTGTGTCATTTTAAGAAAAAGCACAGTATTCATACCATTGGAGACTTGCCTTATGTTTGAAAATGAAACATCGTACTCTTTCAGATCTATCACCTAATGCCATTTCAGACCCTCCTTTTTAAATGATTGGAGCTGAGATCCAAGGCAAACAGACAGCGAAGTAGGGGCTGAGCCCAAAACAAAGCTGGGTTCTCCAGTTTCTCAGATCAGTGGAAAAACTTGGAGGTCCCATCACAGCTCACCATGCACACAGCATAGGCTGGATGATCCCTGGTCCCTCCCACCTCCGTGACATACCCCAAGCACAAGCACTATCTTTGTGTTGTGTCATCTGGATTTCTTGATTTCTAGAAGAGCGTGCATTTCTCAACTTATAAACACCGTATTTGTTGGTAACTGCTTCTCATTTGCTCCAAGAAAGGTTACTACCAGCCTATCAGCCACCCAGCTCCTGGGAACACCTGTCTCCTCAAACACAGACTTGGCCTGTGACTGCCTCTGTCCAGTGCATGGGAACTCACAGTGTCTGGCTCCCTCCTCCAGGAGGAAGATACAGGTCTTACTTTGCACCTTACTTTGCATGCTACACATTTCTAAAGGGATCCAATCATTCTTTTAAACATTTTATGATTAACAGTTAAAGTAGCATTTGTTTTGGACACTACACTTAAGCTTCCTTATAGTTCTTTCCCCAAACCTCAAAACCTAATATAGATGAGGTTGTGTGTCCAACCACTTGCTCTGTTGGTTTGGCATGCAGGTGAGATGTACAAACCTAAATCACAGAGAGCACATAGACAGTCTAGGCAAGAATATCTTTCTTGGTATTAAGTCTGTGGTTCTACCCTTAATATTAGTATCCCCTTTGCTCCTTACCACCTCAGATGTTCGGGTGGCCTCCTGAACTGCCACCATTATGCTCATTTCATCTGCTTGAGTCTTGTTGTCTTTAATTAATCCTCCATATAACTGCCACAATACAGCTCCTAAGGCAAACCTTTGCTCAGCAACGTTATTGGCAAAGGCACCCAGCCTCAAGTTTAAAAAAAAAAATTGAGATCATTATGCAGCTTTAAAACTCTAGACAGCTCTGCAGGCAATGGATCAGGCCTCCAAAATGAGTATGCTTGAGAAAAACCCTCAAATGACATCTAGAAAATGGCCAGGTTGGATGCAGCCTTGTACACATGTGCTAGTAAATGTGTTAGGAAGGGGGTCTCCATTGGTGCTCCAGGATTCAGCAGCAAAGTAATGTGCATGATGTCAATGTTGGCCCCATAGATGTGGTACCATTGTGCAAGACACAACCTGAAAATGATACATGGTGCTGCTGATCAGTAACTTCCTGCCAACTTCTAAACAGAGTCTGAGCTCCTGGCAAGGCCTTCCTCAACCAGTCTACCAACTTGGTCCCATCAACCAGCACTACGTACTTGGTCCTCCTTTCACATATCTTCTGCACCTGTCAACCTGAATTCTCCTTACCTCTCCAGTACCTTCTTCCATCAGACCTTGCTCAAATTATTCCCTGACCTTGATACATCCATCCCCCAGTCCTCCCATGTCCCAACACTTCCTGCCTTATTCTTTACTGCTGAAACTGCAGGTTAGGAGCTCCTCCTATAGACCCTCTGCACCCCCACCCCAGCACCTACTCCTCCAGTACTAGGAGTACTACTCCTTCTGATATTCAAAGTGTCTTTTTCTTAACTCTTCAACTGTCATGAGTGGCTTAAAAATAGAACCCATGTCTCATGCAAACTTAGAACACCTAAATTCTCATGCTGAGACCATGAATTGTCAAGACAACTCATTTGAGAAATTTGACCCTTACCTTCTGATTGTTCTATGAGTTCTCACCTGCCCTCTGGCCTCTGACTTTGCTTATGTCTTCTTATTGCCTCCACCCTCTGGCATGCTTTGTATTCTATCTGCCATCTGCCCTCTCCTAAGCTCTTATCTATACTCTATCCTTTGATTTTGTTTTCATTTTTCTCTGTAATTTCTAAGCAGCCTCCACCTCCAGTGTTCTCTATCCTCGCTGCTGCAGACTTAGACCTAGGAGATCTGGGTCCTAGGGTGGCTATATCACGTTCTAGACACATGGCCCTGGAACCAAGTCATTTATACTCCATGGGCATTATTTTCTTCATATAAAAAGAATAGGTTGACCTAGATAATCTCTAAGGTCCTTCCCAAAACTCGACACTTTCTGATTCTAAAATCCAAATGGTATGAGTTAATTTTCTATCTACACATTTACACTATCATTACATTAAAGGGGGCATGCAACAAAATGCAAGCTGCAGTTCTAGTAGATACCAGTGATTTTCTTGACCTCCCTGTTCCAGTGGGCCCTTTCCTCTGGGAGAGCTTGTTTTTCCTGCAGTCTTTGAACCTCTCACAGGCCTGCTCATTATTTTGTTGTCTGAAGTTAGGCAGGAGCATTTCTGTGATTAATTAAGCAAAAGGCCCTAGTGCTGGTTGTGCAAGAAGCATCAGATAATCATGCCTTTGGGGTGCTCACAAGGCTTGGGGAGCAGCGTGCTGGGGTCCTCAGAGGGTTGATTAACTTTGGGATTCTGAGGCCTGCCCTGGACACGTGGCTGCCCGAGACACCATCCTACATTATAGAAATAAAGACTCCACTTGCAGGGTGTTGCAGGGATTAGAATGTCAGGGCCAGGAGGTACAGCCACCGTAACAGCCTCAATTGCAGACCTTGGGGAGTGTTGAGCCAGAAAACTCTCAAACAAGAATTTTTAAGGTTTTCCTGTGGGCCCGTAGAGTTCCCAGCAGCATTTCAGGAGATGCTTGGTTTGAAGAGGTCGATGAAAGCAGGCTGGCCAGGCTCTACCATAATTCAGTTCTACTTTGACCTGTGTTTTAGTTTCCCAGCCTTGCTATAACAAACCATAATCCAGATGTCTTAAAACTCCATAAATTAACTCTCACACGGTTCTGGGGACTAAATGCCTGAAATTAAGGTGTCCATAGGGCTGGTTCCTCCTGGAGGCTCTGATGGAGGATCTGTTCCAGACCTTGCTTCTGGCTTCTGGGGGTTGCCAGCAAACCTTGGCTTTTCTTAGCTTATACACATATCACTCCAGTCTCTTCTCTGTCTTCACCTCACCATCTTTCCGTATGTCTGTGTCTCTCTGTATCCAAATTCCCTTCTCCTTTATTCTATTCAGTTACCAGTGATGGGATTTAGGGCCAACCCTAAAATTCACTTTACTTTCAGTTGATTGCTTCTGCAAGGATCCTATTTCCAAATAAAGCCACCTTCACAGGTACCTGGGGTTAGGACTTGAATTTATATTTTTGGATGACTTAATTCAAACCTCTACAATCTGCCTTTGTATTGAGCAACTACACAAAAAGTTAATTTTTTAAGAAAGAATTCAATAGAGTAATAGACAACCTATAAAATGGAAGAAAATATTTGTATTGTATGCATCTAATAAAGGGCTGATAATCGGAATTTATAAAGAACTCAAACAAATCAGCAAGGAAAAAATCAAACAAACCCATAAAAATGTGAGAAAAGACATGAACAGAAGTTTTTCAAAAGGTGATAGACTAATCCAATAAACACATGAAAAAATGCTCAACAATTCTAATCATCAGGGAAATACAAATCAAAACCACAATGAGATATCACCTAATGCTAGTGAGAACGGCATTTATCCAAAAGTCCCAAACAACAGATGTGGAGGTGGATGTGGAAAGAAAGGAATACTAAAACACTCACGGTGAGACTAGTACAACCTCTATGGAAAGTTGTATGGAGACATGTCAATGAACTAAAAGTAGACCTATCATTTGATCCACTAATCCTACTACTGGGTTTTACCCAAGGGGAAAAAAAAGTCATTTTGTCAAAAAACACATGCACTGAATATTCACTACAGCATAATTTACAGTCACAAAAATGTGGAATCAACCCAAGTGCCCATCAATGCATGAATGGATTAATAAAATGTAGTGTGTGTGTGTGTCTTATGAAGTACTACTCAGCCATAAAAAATGGTGAACCTTTTGTAACAATCTAGATGGAACTGGAGACCATTCTTCTAAGCAAAGTATTGAAGTATCAGAAGAATAAAAAAGAAACACCATGTGTATGCACTATTAAATTGGAACTAATTAAGCAACACTCATATGCACATTGGGTAGTAAAACTCAGTGGAAACCAAGGAGGCATGTGTGAGAGGAGGGGACAGGTAAATTCACACCTAACTGGTATAACACACACTATGTGGGTGATGAGCACACTTATGACTTTAACTCAAACTGCACAAAAGCAGTTCATGTAACCAAAACGTTTGCACCCCCATAATATTCTGAAAGAACAAAAATATTTTGAAGGAAGGAACAGACTATATTCCTTCTATCACTAATTCTATTCTGCATTGCCCAGAGTCTTGGTCAGTACAATAAGAATATGAAAAGAAACAAAACATATAATCACTAGAAAGAAATGAAAATGTTATATTATCTTATATTATGAAATTATATGATTATCTTCAAAAATCCAAAATAAACTACAGATCCACTATAAAAAAGGAAAGTATTTCTTAGCCAACATAAAGTTGAGGGATCATGACTGAACTATTACTCCATAATTATCTTGAGATTGGGATGCAGAATTTTCTGTGGCAGAAATCTTCTATGAGCAAAATATTGGGCAGGAGGCTTCTGTTCATCTTCACTGGCCCTCTGACAACTCTTCACCCACTTTTTAGCCTGATGTATAAGTCAGAGTTCAATCAGAGAAGCAGAAGCAAGTGGCCCTGGATAAGCCTTCTCCCTAAGGCTGATGCTGGAGCTTGAACACTGCAGGGCAGATGGTCAGGAAGGAAATGTGATATAAAGTGGAGGAGAACAAGTATAAACCAGAACATGAAGCATGAACTGGAGCCATGAGGACAGACCCAAACCACTAACAGCTCTTGTGATCTCTGACCTTTGTGGTGTAGGTGTCCTGCAGAAGCCAGGGCCATCTGTCAAGGGGTTAAACACACTCACCCAGGAATCAGTGAAGATAAAGGAGGACCCAGGGGAAAATGGAGCAGTGACAAGCCAGGCTGTCGGTGGCAGGGATCGTGCAGACACTATGTGGGAGTTACAAAATGACTGCTGCCTACAAGAATTTCTCTTGCAGCCCACTCTAACTGGAAACGTAATGGAAAAGGGATTCTGGGAAATGTAATTCAGCCTAGCCAAGCTGGCCCATTACAAAGCTACCACATCTCATTAAGGCCTCCCTATATATACCCCTTGAAATTATTTGTCTTTTACTCATTTGGTTATGAATACATGACCCAAGACCAGGTATTACTCATCCTCATACTTGCATGTTGTATGCAGTACCTAAAATTCAATAGTAGGTGTTCATCAAATGATAATTGAATTTCACAGACCAAAGCCACAAACAGACAAACCTCCAAGATAGATCCCAAAATACTTTTGGAACTTCAACTCAATTAGACTCAATAAACATTTATAGAGCACTAATTGTGTGCTAAAGACTGTGCAATCATAGACATTGCCTCTTTAATTTTATGGCACTGGAGTAAGGAAGGTATATGTATCTCTCTTTTCATATAAAAATAAATTAAGCCTCAAGGACATTAAGTCATGTGTTTGAGGCCACATATTTAGACAAAGGCAAGCTTAGATTTAAATTCAAATCTTCTGATATTATGTCTACTTCTGGCTCAGAACTAGCTAAAGAGACTTTAATCCTGCTTTCAGGCAATATTCAATATATCAGTAGCACAACTCATAGAGGAGAAAATCTAATTTGACTCTAAAAGGCTAGACCCAGCCCTCACTGGTGCTCTGGTGAAAGTGAAAAGTATGAGGCCAGAGGCAATTAACCCTGAAAAATAAGACTTTTAACAAGCCAAACAGGCCCCATGCTAGAGCAGCAGCAGCAGTTTCCAAGGGAAAATGATGAACTTGCAGATGAGTTCCGGCAACTCCCTCTAAGTTCTTGAGACCTTGCTATGACCCTCCATGCAACAATCTGTTTACTAAACTAACTAATGAGAGAGCTGATCTAGAGTACTTTCACCAGAAAGAGATGCCAGGAGTCGATAAAGGGGAAGAGACTGGGGGAGGGGGGAAAGTTGGGGAGGAAAAAAAGCCAGAGGAACAGTTCTGTCCCTGGAAGACCTCCAGGTAGAAAGACTGAATTGGATCTAGGAGAGAATGAAGGTTGGCAATCATGCGCTCGATGAGCTGGACGGGTTTGGGAGGGGATCTGACACATCAACTTCAAATTTCTTATTTCCTGTTCCCCTTAGCAGAAGGAGGAGGTAGGGAGCTATCAGGAAATTCAGACGTGGAGACATTTACAGAGTATCTGTGGAAGTGTCAGTTCTGGATCTTAAAATAAATTTAGTTAGGGGAAATGATAAAGTAAAAGGGAAAACATGGAATTATAAAATTATCTGTGAGGGAACCCTTTCTCTGTGTTCCTCTGTTCCAAATTCCAACATGATTCTTCATCTGGAAGAGAATGCTGAGGTAGAAAACACCAATATTATTTTAGGACACTAATGAATTGATTTAACAACAGGCACACAATGATATCATTGGCGTGGAAGGATAGAGAGGGGCAAGGGAAGATTGCAAACATTTTTTCATCTTGTCCTATATGAAAACAAACCAAAATGAAGAGGGTTTGTTAAAAGAAAGTTTTGAGTCACAATTGTGTCTGAGAAGAACAAGAACCACTTCAATTCCAACTCATAAGAATCCTTTGCTTTTATGGTGTAGTGACAAAAGCAAGAGCTTCCAGAGTCAAAGTTTTATACCTATTTGCTGTGATCTTTGGCAAGTTGCCTAAGGTGTGTGGAGCATATTTTGCTCAGCGACAGCAGCAGAAGATAATCATATCTACCTCATAGAAGAAATGATGTGGAAAAGGTTCAGAACAGTGCTTTTCTCCCTCATATATTCAGATCAACCATAGGCTCCCTGCTACAAAGATCCATGGAATGAATTCTCCCAGAAAGGGGTTGGAAAGTTGATTCTTTGGTAGATTAAGGCAAAAAGGGAGGGTCTCAGGACCTGTCTTATGTCCTCTATGAAATGTTAGTTTTATTTTTAAATAAATGTATGAAATAATGTTTGTAATTAAAGCAATTCATTTCAGATTGAACTCAACAAAATAAGCTTTTATGAGGACAGAAATCTTGGTCTGTTTATTTACTTCTATATATCCAGTAATGTAAATATAAATAATATATAATATATTATACATAATGAATAATATATTAATATGTATAAGTACTGCTAATGTTCAGTTAAAGAAATAATGGCTTAAAGAGATTAATTGAAGATTCCTGATAAAATAGGGAGCTAGTAGCTCCTTAACTTAAAGCCTTATCTTGGGGATAATATCAACATGACAGTTATGAAAACAAAGAGAGACAGGATAGAGGTGAGAGCACACTGTGTGTGTGTGTGTGAGTGTGTGTAATACTTATAGTTATGGAAGTAGAAGTACAGGACCAGATGAACCAAAATTTCCAAGGGTAAAGAACTCTTCCTAGATGAGCCGAGATCACCACTTGTGTTCTACCTCAAAGGCATTTTATGAGGCTAGGCTTAGAGTGAGGACTGACTGGGTCTTCACAGAGGTGTTTTGCTAGGAAATAGAGGAAACAGAGAGCGGATATCTGATGGCTTTAAGGGCTGACGTGACTGGTGATTAGAGACATCCAAAACTTGCCACAGTTTATCTTTATTTTGTTTATAAGAAACAAAAAGTAGAATGACTCACACTACAGCTAAAAACCTAGCCTATCATAGCAAAATAACTGATTACATTAATGTGATCATTCTCTTATCTTTTCTGCTTAAAAGAGAAAAGGATAAATCCCCTCTAGTGAAAAATGACATCTCTATTAGTCACTATGATATTTTATAGAAAATGTCCAACATACAAAAACAATTATAAAACAGGAGCAGATTATGAAATAAGCCAAAATTGGTGAAAGCAAGTTAGAAAGCTCGATCAATAAACAAGAGGAAAAATACAGACTCTATCCAGACATGTTGAAGTCAGCAGGCAGTGACTTTCAAATACCTACTGTAAGTATATTAAATATTATAGAACAAAAATCAAGGTAGATCGGTGAAAAAATAAAGGATTTCAACAAAATTGGAATCTAGTTTTTAAATAAAAACAGACTCAGGTTGTATTAAAGGAAAATATAAGCATTTAAAATAAAAAGATAGACCAGCACAAGTCAGTAGCACAATTGATAATGCACCTGACTACAGGTTAGAATCTGCAAAAATAAGCCACAAGAAATGTCAGATAGCAATATTAATATTAATGTCTATTAAGAAAAATTATAAATTAATGTAATACATTAATGTAGAATTAATGTATTTTACTAAAATACATCAGAACAAATAAAGAGGGATGTAATAGAAAACCAAAGGAAATAACAGAGCAAGAAATTATAACATTAAATGTCATAAATACCCTTAAAAATATAGCCCCAAATTATATGAAGTAATTAACAAACCAACAATTCTATCTGAAGACTTAATATACCCACTCCAAAGCAGATACAAAAAGCAAAGGTATATGTTTGAATAACAAAGTCAGTAATTCTCAATTATTAAATGATAGAAAAGTAAAATAGATGTAGATTTTAACACCCAGAAAATGGGAAATTTGGATTCTTTCTTTTACATGTGGAACGTGTTGCATGACCAGAGACGCAAACAAACAGCAGCTTTGCCATAGGTGTAAACTCACTCCTGTAATTATTAAGTCAAGAAACAGACTACATGGGATGGGGTGGCGTGTAGCAAAATTCTTTATTCAGGGTTTTGATTTTATACCTTTCTAGTCATGTACACACTTAATCTATTATCTGTTAGTTTCACCATTACCTCATTTTACCTATCTGAAATTAACTTGAAAGGAAATATCCTGTTATCATATCAACACAATCACTTTTGTAGTAAACATCTTCTTCTAGACATGGACTAATCTCTGGGCAGGTGCCTAAAAAAATCATAAAGAAGAAAGTAGCCACAGAGGAACAGAGTTAATAGAAGAATATCTTCAAGCATTCACTCAGTTTACTCAGTATGAAGTAGCGGCTATGTCTTTTCCTCAGGGCAGAGCACCTATAGACCTCTGACAATATGTCATTAACATAACCCTCTGGCCCATATCTCTGAGAAGGACAGCATGCCCTTTGATCTCAGGCTTCACAGGGCGCACAGCTTCAGAGAATGGGCTTGTGGAATTTTTAACTCCAGGCAAGCCAACTCTGCGTGTGTCCCACGGGGGCCCAGGTCCCTTCCTGTGGAAGAATAGCAAGTCATTTTAAACTCACACTGAGTTCACTTTGTGTGCTTGATGTAGGATATGTTTATTACTAAATATTATGCTACAGAAAGTTAGCAGTAATTGACCATATATACACAACCAAAGAAACCTCACTGATATCCAAAGAAAAGAGATTATACAGACTATGGCCTCCATCTAAAATGCAATAATATTTAAAAATCACTAAAAGTTGTTGAATGCATAAAACTAAAATATATATTATATGTTATAAAATAACCAGTAAAATATGTTTTTTATTGATATAACACATATACACACACATATATAGAATTTCATGTATCAAAAAAATTATAAGTTACAGTGTTAGTACCAAGGGGTAGTTGTGAGACACGGATAAAGCAGTCCTTAGAGAACATTGTATAGCTTTAACTATACTTATTGAGAAGCAGAAAAGAATGAAAATGAATGAGATAAGCCCTGAAATCAAGAAAGTAATAACAGTACAAACTCAAAGTGATGAGAAGGTCGGAAATAATAATGATAGGGACAAAAAATAGAAAAATATAAAGTATGATGAAAACCAAACAACAGATTTTTCTAAAAGATAAGTTTCTCTGACAAAAGCAATCAAGAAATAAAAGTACATATACCACAATTTATTAATCCATTCATGGATCGATGGGTACTTGGGCTTTTTCCATGACTTAGCAATTATGAATTGGGCTGCAATAAACATTCTGGTACAAATATCTCAGTGTATGGTGCCCCATGATTGCATTAATGTACACAGCTATGATTTAATAATAAAAAAAATGTGAAAAAAGAGAAATAAAAGTAGAAAACCAAATTAATAAATCCCAAACAAAACTAGAAAACTAGCCAGCCAGAGGCGGGGCATGGAGGGGAGAAGTTAAAATGGTTCCAGCCTTTTTCTTAAAGTTCCTATGTGCAGAGGCATCTTGAAACAGGCCTATGGCCTCCTTGCAAGCCTCCTGCATTCCCCAAGCTGAACATAGGAAGCCAGCAGCATTGCCTGTTCTAACCTGTCTTTCTCCTATCTCACATCATGGCTGCTGCAATAACATCTTACCCTACATTGAAACTTGTTTCATGAAGGCCTTATCCAAAAGCCTCTTAGAAGGTGCACCTTCTAAGGATGACTAGAGAAAAGTTCCACTTGTGATGATGTTCTCAGGAGCAAATCTGGATGATTCTGTATCTCTTTTCCCCACTCTGAGCTGGGGCATAGCAGCAGATGGCCGGGAAGTGAGAAACTTGCTTGCTTTTCTTCTTTCTTGTTGCCCTTACAAAGCCTTCAGGATGGAAGAGGAGGTCTTTTCTCCTCCCAGTCAATTCTAGACCTCGCCTAGATAAACTTGTATGATCTAATCCACTAGGCTCACCTTTTCTTATGTGCAGTTATCTCTTTGTATCTATGGGGGATCATGTCCAGCACTGCCTGTAGACACCAAATTTCACAGATGCTCAAGTTTCTTATAAAAACTGTCTTAGTTTTTGTGTATAACCATGGATAGCCTATGCATATTTCCTATATGTAAAACATCTTTAGATTACTTATAATACCTAATACAATGCATACACATTACTTCATTTATATGGATTCGAGACATTATTCAGCACCTGGCAAATTCAAGTTTTGCTTTTTAAAACCTGTGGAATTTCTTTTTCTAAATATTTTTGATCTGCAATTGGTTGCATCCATGAAAGTGGAATCCACAGATATGGAGAACCAATTGTATATACTGAAGGAAGAGATAAAAGAAGTTAGAAATCTTCTGTCTTTATTATTTCTGTGCTTCTATTTTATTCACTCTTTGAATGCTTATAGTATGTATGCTAATTGTTGTTGTCCTTGGAACTAGATGCTCAGAGATGCAAAGGAAAGCACTGCAGGCAAAATGAATTATTATGAAAGGGAGACTGAGGCTCGTTTAGGCTCTCAGTGACTATCCACATTTATTGGGTGTTTTTATACACAACACTAATCAAAAGAAAAAAAGTATAGAAACAGAAAAGGAAACAAATAATGGTGAAATCATAGAGACTGCCAAAAAATTCTTTGTTCAGCGCATATGGTGCTAGACACATACATAGTTAATCTAAATCGAGAACACTTTGCTCAACACTTTGCTCAAGGCTTAACCACCACGGTACCTAGCTGTCTCTTCTGTTCGATTAGTTTCCTAAAACTTAAGAAAGGATAATTTGCTAAAAGGAGAATAGAACAGAGTACTTCTTCCCGTAACCTCCGCAGGTGCCCAGCCCCCAGCTGCAACCGTGCGAAGCCCTCCTGTAACTTTCCTTTCTGTGAACATTCAACCGATTGTTCTTACTAGCCTGGGCACGTCCACAGAGAAAGAAGTTTTTCCATCTTAGGGCAACGTTCCTTGGGGAGCACATGAGGCCATGTCACTTGCTTTGGTTGGGGGGTCGGTATCCCTCCAGCTAACCATACTATTTCATCCCCTTCTTGAAAACCACATGAATTCTGTAGACATACTAGGGGAAAACAATTACATATATAGAAATTTAAAAGAAAAGGACACATTTTAAATAACTTTAAACTTGTTTAAATTAGAATATAATTAAACATTGATATAGGGAAAATGATAGACATTTCTATAGTGATTCTTTCCATTCAATAATTTATATAATGTCCATGTATTCAATTTTTTTACCTCCCTTGGGTAAATTTTTAATTTTTCTGAATAAGAGAAATTAATGTTTTCTGTATCTTGCTCCTTTCTTCTATATTTAATTTCCTACTCCCCGAAGTTCATTCTTCATTAAATCTTCCAGTAGGAGTGCCTGTGAGTAAGTCTTAGATTATGCTTTCCATGTTTTTAAATTACAACAGATGCTTTTTAAAAAAATTCTAGTTTTACTTTTTAGTATCTTGTTATTTTTACTTTTTAGTTTAACACTTATATATGCACCTTGATCCATTTTAAGAATCTTTAAGCATACATTCAATAGTCTGTTTCAGATTATCTTATGTGAAGTTCTTGGTATTAGAAACGTCCTGTTTCTATTAACTATAACTCACAATGAACTGTGTTTGTGTGTGTGTGTGTGTGTGTGTGTGTTTTGAATTGTGAGCTCATCTTCTATGGTCTTGGTAACAGAGCCATGTAATCTGAGTGCAGAAGTATTTGTTCAAAGAAGGTTTTTTTTTGTAGAGACAGAGTTTCACTTTATTGCCCTCGGTAGAGTGCTGTGGCGTCACACAGCTCACAGCAACCTCCAATTCCTGGGCTTAGGCGATTCTTCTGCCTCAGCCTCCCGAGCAGCTGGGACTACAGGCGCCCGCCACAACGCTCAGCTAATTTTTTGTTGCAGTTTGGCCGGGGCTGGGTTTGAACTCGCCACCCTCGGTATATGGGGCCGGAGCCCTGCTCACTGAGCCACAGGCGCCGCCCTCAAAGAAGTTTTGAATTTACTTTTGCCAAGCATCACAGAGATATCTTAGCTGGAGAACAACTTTTCAGTGTCATGGTTACAGGCTTCATGGGTAGTATGAATTTTAACTACAAGCCCAGTCACGGGGCAAAGTCAGTATTTACATTTCCCAGGGAAGATTTTTTTCCTCTTTTAGGGATCACTCAAAAATAGGTTTCCTTATTCTCTCAAGGTGTCCTTTTGTCAGTGAGTTAATTTTTTTGTAGTTTTCCCCTTATAGTGAGGAAGACAGGCTTCCAACATCCCTGCTATATGCAGGATTCTCAATTTCTGAACCTTCATCTTATTGAGGAAGAAATTCTCATTCCCTGGGGCTACAGGAGCATCTGAAGCCAAGGTCATGGCTTATAGGACCCACAACCCTGAATTGATTCACTTACTACAGGACAGCATCAGCATCAGCATCAGCTCATCCATTTTATCACCATGATTTTTAGTTCTTTGGCCCTCGAGAATTTTCTTCTCTTTTCTTTTTTTTTCCTTCCTTTTTTTTTTTTTTATACAAAGTTTCACTCTGTCACATTGAGTGGAGTGCCGTGTCATCATAGCTCACAGGAACCTTGAACTCCTGGGCTCAAGTGATTCTCTTGCTTCAGTTTTTCATTTTTAGTGGAGATGGGACTTGCTCTTGCTCTTACTCAGGCTGGTGTCGAACTCATGAGCTTAATCAATCCATCCACCTCACCATCCCAGAGTGTTAGGATTACAGGTGTGAGCTATGCCTGGTTTATCTTTTCTTTTTTGAGATTAGATAAGAATTTACATTGTTCACCTTACATTTTATTCAGCATTTATGAAAGTGTGCATCAGAAGGGATTTCAAGAATCTTGGTTTATCACCTTGCTGGTAATGGAAATCCATATTGTTTTCTTAATTAAAGCTGTATCCATTTTCTACTCAATTTTTATCTATTGATTAGCTTGTTTTCATTGGTATTTTCTTGCTTTTAGGAATATGGTCTTTTCCATTACTAATTTTTTTACTACTTACTGTTGATACATAGGAAAAGTACTAATTTATATAAATGTCATAAATGTTTAATAACACATATTACTGAATTTAATAACTAGCTCAAATAGATTATCAAATGATCACCAAGAAGGTAGATGTATTGAATACAAGAATTTTAAAATGCACACCTTTTTTCCCCCCAATCATTCCACTGTGTATTTTTCTTCAATTTTGCATTATTGTGGCTCAAGCCTGAATAAAGATATTTTAAAAAATAATAAAATAATGGGATTCCTGTCTTTATTTTGAGTGTTACTGCTTCCACTCTTTCAAAGTTTTCTCTGTTAGCTTATGAAAGGGTATCTTTGTCATTTTAAGGATAAATTGGAAGTCTACAAGTCAGGACTGGCTATTGAACCATCCTTGTAGTTTTTATAACAGATGTTTTTTAGTTTTGCTATGGCATGTCTCAAAATATGTTGCTGGATTTGAGTGTATTTATTTGAAGTTTTTAACTTTTATATTATAAATGAGTTTTTATCAGATTATAATCAGGTATTTGCTGTCATCCTTTTTTCTTTTCTTCTTTCCAACCCAAAAGTTCTTTCTTTCTTCTTGTCTTTCATATAGTTAAAGGACTCCAAACAGTGCCTAACCAGAAAAAATTCAACAATATTCATTCCATTCCCTTTCTTCTAATTTTCTTTATATCTGAGGTTTTTACTTTGAAATTGAGAATTCAATAAAATTCACTTGTTATTCTGCATTCCAGAATGATTTGTTGCAATAATCTATTTAAAATTTAGAAAGACAGCAGACAACCAGAAGTTTTGGCTCAGTCTAGTGGCCCAGTGCTTTTCTTAACGCTAAAACTTTAACAATATTTTAAAAAGTTATCCTCACTTATTTAAGTGGTTAATCACTTAAATAAATAATCACTTTAATAAATACTGTTGATTTATATTATTTCCAAAAATAGCAGAAGTTTTACTGTGACTATCAAAATGATAGTTTTGATCTTAATATATTACCCACTTTCAATCATTTCTACTAAACATTTCAGCCATTTTCTTTTATCTTCATTAGTTTTTGACTTTGTATAATTTTAAATTTGGTTGATAGTTATAATCTTATTGTATCTTAAAATGTATATAAATTATATACATTTTTTTTTAAGAGACAAAGTCTCACTTTGTCACCCTTGGTAGAGTGCTGTGGCATCACAGCTCACAGCAACCTCCAGCTCTTGGGCTTAGGCGATTCTCTTGCTTCAGCCTCCCAAGTAGCTGGTACTACAGGCACCTGCCACAGCGTCCGGCTTTTTTTTTGTTGTTGCAGTTTGGCCCGGGCCAGGTTTGAACCTGCCACCCTTGGTATATGGGACCAGTGCCCTACTCACTGAGCCACAGGTCCTGCCCCCAAAAAATATATTTTACATCCAATTTTTTCTTGGATTATTTCAATTGTTAAAAATAATGCAATATCTGATTTTCCTTTATTTGCATTTGTCTAACATGTATTTCATTCAACTATTTGTTTTGCTTCTCTCTGAGTCACTATTTTTCATATGTAAGTGTGTCTTTTTCACAATTCATGATCATTGTTCAGTATAAACATTTTTTGTTATGATAACAGATGTACTTCTAAAACTATAAGTTATTAAGTATGGAATGTCTAATTTCCTTAGGTATTAAGTTCGAAAGTTGATATCTCTGACATTTCACTTGGACACTTCTTGTTTTATTTTTATTGTGAAGGTATACCCTTGTTATTTCAAATGCATGTTTTGTTTGTAATTATCTTTCGATTTTTTATAGCAATTTTTGTGAAACCATGGGCAAGCCAAAAATGTGTGTTAGTTTTGAATATGAGTTCTATTGTGGAACCAATGCAACTTAATCAATGGCATGTTTTGAAAGAATGTGGCTAATGAAAGCATGGTACATTGACAGTTTGAGAAGTTCATTCTAGTGATATTAATCTTCCAAGGTGATATGCCAAGGTGGATAATATTGACCTAAAAGCTGTAGTGGAAGTGAATCATCTCGACCTACATTTGAATTAACAGCAAAGTTTGATGTTACTATTTCAACAATATTGGACCACTTGAAACAAATAAAAAAGGTAAAGAAGCTGAAAAGATGGGTTCTGTGTGAATTAAATGAGCATCAGAGGAGCATGCCGCAAGCTTACCTTTCTTTGCTCCCATGACATAAAGGTGATCCATTCTAACACCGTGTTGTTATACATGATGAAAAATGGATTCTTTTTGACGATGACAAATGTTTGGCACAGTAGGTTAGGTAAAGATGAAGTGCCCAAACACAATCCAAAACCAAACATTCACCCAAAAATCTAATGGTGTGTGTTTGATGTTCTAGTGCTACTATTAACAACTATAGCTGCATAAAACCTTTGTTAATCAACTGTCTGCTGCAACCAAAATGACACAAAATGATAAGGATGCTTATGAGATTGGTCAATAGAGACAGGCCAATTCTATTTCAAGATAATGCTAGATCACATGTTACACAAACAATGCTGATCTAACAACGGAAGCTGGACTTGGGAAGTCTTCATCATCCACCATATTCACCAGATCTTGTACCAACTACCACTTGTTCCAGGCTTTGGACCACATCTTGTGAGGAAAAATCTTTAATATGCAACAAGCTATGGAAAACACCTTTCATGATTTCATTTCCAGTCACTCTCCAGGCTTCTGGCATAAACAAGCTACCGTTAAGATGGCAAAACTCTGTTGGTAACTCAGGTGCATTATGATTAATTGTACTGCTTCTTGTTTGAGATATAATAACCAAACCTTTTATTTGAAATCCAACATTTCATATTTAATGACATGTTGTTTACATATGTTTCCTGGAGTTTTCCTGTGTCCTGCTCACTTTTATATTTTAGTATTTGGGCTAAAATTTCTTCAATTGGGCTAAGATTTAAAACATATAAATAATGGTTACCTCAGTATTAAAAAATTAAGTGTATGCTTCCCCAATTGCAATGTTAATAATAAACCCACATTGATTAATTCTCTGTGTAAAGATAATGAAATGTCACATTTTTAGTTTTTCCATCCTTCCCTCTTTCTATTACAGCCTTTGGTTAAGAGTTGTGCTTTACATTTAGTTCATCATTACCTCATTTTTACATTATATGTCTAAATTTATCAATGCTAATATATAAGTATGAATTTTGTTTTATAGCAAAATCAAAGACCTGATTCTGGGTTTAAATTTATTTCTGTAAAATAAATTTACAGAATGTGTTTTCCATTTTTTTTTTTTTTTTTGTAGAGACAGAGTCTCACTGTACCGCCCTTGGTAGAGTGCCGTGGCGTCACACGGCTCACAGCAACCTCTAACTCTTGGGCTTACGCAATTCTCTTGCCTCAGCCTCCCGAGTAGCTGGGACTACAGGCGCCCGCCACAATGCCCGGCTAGTGTTTTCCATTTTTAAGTACTTTGCTTTGAGTAATCTTGGTTGGCAAGAGCAGAGATCTTAAGAATAGATTACGTGTACTTTGAGGAACATCAGGACTTTTCAAGGGGTATATGGACATAGATAATTTTAATAAAATCATTTTTCATATCTTCAAATTTAATATGCTCTTTTTGGTATAATTTATTTGCTAGAGAATTCAACTCTTTGTGAGGCTCCAGACAAGTCTCCTTCACATCACCCACTTCATAGTCATCATTAGTTTCAGTATTTTGCTGTGGTATATTGCCCCATGATATAAAAGCCTCCTGGTCATGAAACATATGGAAAATTTGAAATGTTTGCTATCAGGGAAGCTTGTTTACATAAGACATCATAAACTCACCACTTTCTGTCCATCTTGTTAAGATATTATTTCCAATTAAAGTTATTTTTTGTTCAATAATTTTTCAAATGTTTTAATATATTTATATTATTTGGATCCACAAGCATACGACAAAAATTTTAAAGCCAGTCAGAATAAATCTTTTAACCCTTAAAATTATATAATTCCAGGAAATAAAAATAAATTTATACTTATGTAGGTCTTTTTGGTTACAGAAAAGAATGGTAAGGAAATTCATAAAAAGTGCTAAACCTTGGACATATATTACATTATAATTCTGGAAAGATGTAGAATAAATATTTGAGGTAAAGCAGAAAGTTGTAATAATTAAAGAGGAGGATGTTTAATATTTCATTGTAGATTGTAGCAGGTATCAAATCTCTATGATTTTTATCTCTGTTTGGTACATTTTAGAACGTGAAGAAAAGTTCATTTTAAAAATATTCATGTGGTCCAGACATCTTTCTCCATGGAATTTATCCAAAAGACAGAAGGAAATGACCCAAATGTCCTCAACTGGTGACTAGATAAACAAATGATGATATACCCATACCTTGGACTATTACACAGCAATAAAAAAGAGCAACTTCTTGATAAATATGACAACGAGATAGCTCTCAAACACATTATGCTGAGTGGAAGAAACTAAAGGCATATGCTATATAATTCCATTTACAAGTCATCCAGGAAAAGGCAAAATATAAAGACAGAAATCAGATCTGTGGTTGCCAGGGGAAAAAGTAGAAACAGAAGTTGACTACAAAGTGCATGATGGAACTTTTGGGGATAATGCAAGTCTTTTATTAGATCTTTGTTGATTATATAACTGAATGTATTTCTCAAAACTCATCAAATATTTCTCAAAACTCATCCCATCTAAAAGAGGGATTTTACTCTATATAAGTTACACTTCAATAAAGCTGACGTTTTAAAAAAGTCAGTATTACTCTCTTTATCATTTGCACTATTATAGTTCATGATGAAACATTTTAATGATTAAGTTAAAACACGTGATGATATTTTACACTGTGTTCTTTTTAGAAGTAGGCAAACAAACAAACAAAAAAAAAAATTGAAGACCAGTAGGCTTCATAAAAAATAAATGTCTGAGAATGTACTTCTGTTGCACCTATAGCGAATGACAACTTAGCCAGATGTAAAATTCCTGGCTCATGACATGTTGTCCTTCATAATATCACAGTAATTGCTCCATTGCCATTTGATGTTTGTTTTGTGGTGGAGAAGAATGTGGCCAAGCTAATCCATTTTGAAATATCCAGTTTTGTTTGTCTTTTTCATGGATACATGTAGGATGTTTCCTTTGTGCTTAAAATTCAAATTTTCAGTAGATCAAATCTGTTAATCATTTTTAAATAACCGTTTGCAGTGGGTTTGTTGTAGGTGGCACACTTCCTGGGTGAAGGACTCAGCTACGATTTGGATTTTAATCTTGCAAATGCAAACAATGTAACCTCATCATATGTACCCCCATATTAATCTAAAATAAGCAAATAGAGTTCTTTTTGATTTGAAAACAGAATTTTTTAAATTATGTGTTTTATATAATTGCTTCAGATCAATTTTTTTCTGGTCCTTATTTTGGAAACCCCAAACACCCATACATTAGATTTTCATTCTCAGCCTTCCACACCTATCAACTTACAGTTTATTGTCTAAATGTCTTTATCCCATTGCTTTGTGTTTCAGGGCAGATCCTCAAAATTGTCCTCTACACCACTGATTAAAATTTTCACAGTGCTTATTTTGTTCTTTAAGGCTTCAGATATGATTGATATGATTTAAGGTTTGGCATCCTCTGTCTGACCCAGTTTCCTTTTTCAGTGTCGCCTTTGTCTTGGTCAGCCTCCTCAACTTCTCAGCCTTGCGTCTTATCAGATTGAATTTTATTTAGAATCCAAAGCAAAAAAAGTAAAACATTTACTTCTGTTTCTGCTTTTCCTCTGCTCATACAAGTCTCTTCTTCCTCTTCTTTTTCTTATATTGTAGGTCACTTTGAATAGATGTTTTCTGTTATTGTTTCCTATATTTCGTTCTTGAATGATAAAAGCTCTTTCAATGTTTTGAAAAATGTTTATCCAAGAGAGGGTAGTTGAAGATGATCCCGATGTGGTTAGAATTTTCCGTTCAGATTATAAGATGTGGGTTTGGTACATGTAATTTTGCAGGATTTGTACAGGAATACAGCAGCCAGACAGACGTAGGCTGAGGGCCCAGCCTGAATACAGTGAGAGAATGTACATCCTGGTGTTCCAAGGTGCTGCGGGGCCGATACTGAATTTTCTGTTTGGACTGATCTATATTTCAGGTGGTCCTTGACCTTTGACTTTGGATCAAAAGAGGCCCTGGTTCCTAGCAGCTTTCTGCTTGTGGGAGAGAGCCTCACATAGCTTGTTCATGTGGGGTTAATCTATAGCAGCAGATGCAACTGCAGACCGGTGCGTCCCAGCTGTCCTGAACATCACACTCACAGGCAGTCCCTGCCATTCCAAATTAGGGGCCACTGGGTGTACCTTCATACCCTCTCACCAGGCCATGGTGCCACTGCCTCAGCAGGAGAAATAGGGGCATACTTTGGTGCCCTCCTTCAGTCTGGCCCCAGGGATGGTACATGGAGCAAAAATTTCTCCAAACTTCTGTGACAACATTCTATCTAGTTTCTAGATACAGGCTTTTTTTGTTTGTTTTTGTTTTTTATTTATTTTTTTTTTTTTGTGGTTTTTGGCCGGGGCTGGGTTTGAACGGGTTTTTATTATCACTTATTTTTAGCCATTAAAAAATTTCTTAAACATTTACTTCAGGATTTAAAAATGGGGTATTCAGTACCTAATTTCAACACTCACTCTAACTCAAAAATCTCCTCCTGCTTTTAAAGGTAAATGAAAGGTTAAGTGAAAAATTAGAAGAGAAAATGGTGACTAATCAAAGCTAGAAGCACCACCAGGATAACTGTGACAAAAATGTGATGTGCCATGTTGAAAAGAGCTACCCAGACCCCCAACCAGGGCTCCAGTCCCAGCTATGCCCCAGGTGTAAAGTGCTTTCAGCCAACTGCCACTGAACTGACTTATTGGATTAAGACACTCTCCAGTCCCTCTGAAAAACTTCAATTCTCACAGCACCCTGAGTTCCTGCAGCCGTAGACAGCTCCCTGAGCTGCTGCCTGCTCCTGCTCTCAACACTGGCTGTGCTTATATCTAAACCTGTTTGTGCCTGTTCCACCTGGTTTTAGTTATAAACCTAACAAAGTGTCTCACAATCAATTAAATACAAACACAAGAAAAGAAAATTTTGTTTCTATGAAAACTTAGTTAACCTGCTTTGGAAAACTCATGAGGAAGAGTTGCTGAAGATACATATTTTCTTTTTTATTATTATTAAATCATAGCTGTGTACATTAATGCGATCATGGGACACCATACACTGGTTTTATAGACCGTTTGACACATTTTCATCACACTGGTTAACATAGTCTTCCTGGCATTTTCTTAGTTATTGTGTTAAGACATTTATATTCCACATTTACTAAGTTTCACATGTACCCTTGTAAGATGCACCGCAGGTGTAATCCCACCAATCACCCTCCCTCTGCCCATCCTCCCCCCTCCGCCCTTCCCCCTATTTTCATGAATTAATATTAAACCAGACAACTGTAGCAGATCTGGAAAGTTAACTAGTAAAAATCTGGAAGGATTTTCTTTTGGAAGTATCATTAAGTTATAGGTGTACTTTAGTAGAACCAAAACTGAAAATCAGAACTTCTGCATGACGGGAATGGATAGTAAAGGAAAGATGATTCAGAAATCCAGTTCAAGGAATATACACAAAAGAAGGGCCTGTTGCCATCATCGCTTATGAAATTAACATGCTTTTGTTTTGCTGGCTATCATTATTGCAGTATAAGTGAGCTCCAAGACAGTTCTCTCTGAGCAAACCTCTCTTTTATTTTATTTTTTGGTTCTCTCTCTCTCCCCACTCCTGCATACACCCACACACCCCCACACCCCCATCTCTTCCTACTCCTTCTAATCTCCACCTCTGTCTTTCACAGTGTCACAGTGTCTGTCATCAATTCTGTCCATTATCTTTGCTCTGCATTTCTCTTTATGTGACCTCTGGTGTCTTCCCACTTCTACCTTCTCCCTCAAATCCATGAGACAATTGTTCTTTACTCTACTATAGAGTCACTAATTGGAAGTATGCTACTGACAATCTAGTCTTTGAAGAACCATGAGCCCAAAGGCCACAGGTATTTTTTTAAATTTTTTTTGATTTTTTTTTTAATTAAATCATAGCTGTGTACATTAATGCAATCATGGGGCACCATACACTGGTTTTATAGACTGTTTGACACATTTTCATCGCACTGGTTAACATAGCCTTCCTGGCATTTTCTTAGTTATTGTGTTAAGACATTTACATTCTACATTTACTAAGTTTCACATATATCCCTGTAAGATGCACCACAGGTATAATCCCACCAATCACCCTCCCTCCACCCACCTCTCGCTCCCTCCCCTCCCTTTCCCCCTTCCCCCTATTCTTGGGTTATAACTGGGTTATAGCTTTCATGTGAAAGCCATAAATTAGTTTCATAGTAGGGCTGAGTACATTGGATACTTTTTCTTCCATTCTTGAGATACATTACTAAGAAGAATATGTTCCAGCTCCATCCATGTAAACATGAAAGAGGTAAAGTCTCCATCTTTCTTTAAGGCTGCATAATATTCCATGGAGCCACAGGTATTTTCTTGCGAAAAACTGTCAACCCAGATTCTGACAGTTCTATAACTCATATTCCAGCTCTTATTCAGAATTAGATCTTCATCTCGTAGCCAATAGTTGGGATTTAGGCCTGGACATTTTGGAGGACAGACAGAGAAGGAACACATACTGGACACTCTGTTATCAGAATCTGCATTGGTTGTTTAATCATAAAAAATACCTATTTACTTCAAGCAGTCAAGTATGATGGTGTAGTTAAACCTGATGAATAATTTCTTTCAGGAAACATTACTCTTCCCTAGTGGCCCTAATTGGTCCTGGTCACTGGTAGAACAAGTATATACAAGGCTGTAATCTAGACCTGTATTTTTAATGTGGTTGTGTCCTAAGTCTAGAATCCAAACACATAATTTTCCAAATGAGGTTCCTGGTGTTGTAAAGAGAGCATAAGATATGGAATATGGTGGAATCCCAACTATAAGACCCTGGAGAAATTATTTTATTCCTTTCACATTCCAATTTCTCATCTATAAAATGGACATACCTTATCTCACAGGATTCTTGTGAAGAATGAGACCGGGCAACTTAGCACATTGGCAGGCCAAGGCAGGTGAATTGCCTGAGCTCAGGAGTTCAGGACCAGCCTGAGCAAAAGTGAGACCCCCATCTCTAAAAAATAGCTGGGCATTATGGTGGGTGTCTGTAGTCCCAGCTACTTAGGAGACTGAGGCAAGAGGATCACTTGAGCCCAAAAGTTTAAGGTTGCTGTCACCACAGCACTCAACCACAGGGCACAGAGTAAGACTATCTCAAAAACAAAAAAAAAAGAAAGGCCAAATGAGATTAAAATTTGTATGGTGCTCAATTAACTGACTTGGCAACCCAAGCAAATTTGCAATAAATACTGGGAGAATTTTCCTCTCTCCAGGATCAGAACTACTAAATCCTAAACCATACGATCACAGCATTGCAAACACTAAAGTTCACTGCATGCAGACACCAGTAATAGTTAAAAGTACTTGTGTATAAGGAGGCTTAGCAATGACATTCAGGTTATGGTCTGAGCCTATGCTATGTGGTGGCATCTGCACTGACCATGCCATCCAATAGCCTACTCTTACCAATGGTTTCTTTTTCCATGGTTTTAGGTACCTGTGGTGAACAATGGTTCACAAATATTACATGCAATAAGATATTTTAAGAGAGAAAGAGACCACATTCACATAACTGTTATTCCAGTATATCATCGTTATTGTTCTATTTTATGATTAGTTATTATTGTTAATCTGTTGCTATGCCTGATTTATAAATTGAACTTTATCACTGTAAGTGTAATAAAAACCCATAATATAGATAGATAGATGATAGATAGATAGATGTAGAGATATAGGTTGCAGTACCATACTCAGTTTCAGGCATATTCTAGGGGTCTTGGGATGTATGCCCCCAAGAATAAGAGGCAACTGCTTGCTGTAGTATGATTTTTTCAGGTATAGAGATAGTTCTGTAAATCCCATATATGTTACTCAGCTGTAAGATTTTTGAATGGGATCTTCCCTTTCCTCCCTACTCAATGCCACACAAAGATGAAATAAGGATCAGTCTTCAGTCACATAAGTAATTGTACCGTCTTGTAGAAGATTACAGACTTATTCTCTCTCTTCTCTTTCTCAACACAGATGTGTGCTCATGTGCATGCACACACACAAACACATAGGCTAACATACCAACACACATGCACACAGACCAAAACGCATACAACATATTTTTGGTTGTAGAAACATAAACACTCTTAAAAATGAATTGGTGTGATAGTAGAGATAATTCAATCTCTCTGAGCCTCAGCCAAGTGTCCAGTCAGACTGACAATACTAACTTTCCAGGGTTATTGATAAGGAAGTGATGCCTCACAGTCTTTGGTTCACGGTATCTCACACAGATAGCATATAAGCAGCAGTAGTGGGTGACACCGTGGTGGTTGCTACAGTCTCTGCCTAACTCAGAATCCAGGCACTACTTCTGTAGGTAGTAAGGAGTAAGGTGGAAACAGGCAGCTATTAAATATAATGTTATGACAAATAAGGACCCCTTTGGCCTTTTTCTCTTTTTTCCTCCTCTTTCAAAGAAGAGTGATGAATGTTGTCATGGTGGCCACTGCATGGACGGGCATGAAATCTGCACCCAATTCTTGTGTCCACTACTCATCCCAGGGGTACCTGGGAATCTCAGATGTTTTGTGATCCTCGCACAGCTCTTGGGAGTTTGAAATGGAAATGATGACTGACTTTATTCTGCACCCTGGCAATCTCAGCCCTGCCAATAGTTCCAACAGCTTCTAGTCATAACCCTGTTATTTGAGAACAATGAATCTTAATATAATTGAGTTAACTGTATCATTTTTAATGTAAGACAATCTTGATTACAGCCAAAGGGCACCATTAATACGCTGAAGGAATGGCCGAGATTTTAGCATGTGAATGTTGTACAGAAAATAGAACTAATTAGCACTAATTTAATTCGAAGATTAAAGAAAATCTTGCTTTTAATTTTTAATTTAAGACAAACCATTTTACTCTGAACAAAGAAAGAATAATAAGTACATTTTTTCCATCTGAAAGGCAATTTTTACTTTTGCATTATTACACTAATATGGGACTGTGGGAATCCTGACCCCATTAGAGATCAAATAATCAGCATTTAATTATTGACAGCAAATTAATATTTAATAAAGACACAAGGGTTCTGGTATATGAAAGAAAGGCACCAAGGTTCTGCTGACCCAGAAACGTCCAGAAGGTCCCTTAGCCAGAACGTGATCTCCTGTGCTGAGGGTAACAAGTAGGGATCCCCAAAGGGTCATGGCAGTTTATTTCCATCCCAGCTACCAAGAAAGGAGCAGGAAGACCAGCGTCTGTGCTATTGCCCCCCCTTCCTGTTCTACTCCACCCCCCCACCAGTTCTTCCTTAATCAAGCACTTAAGCTAAATAATACATAGAATGTCATAACCAAAAGGAGGACAGACATGATAAAAAAATAATAAAAGAAGAAGCCAATCCCCCTTTTTATTCTGTAAAATAATACTGACTTCCCTTTGCTGTGGGACTGCTTGTCAGGGATAATTTCTAACCAAAGAAGACATAATGGATTTACAATGAAACTCGGATGCTTTCCTCAGCCTCACAAAGGTTCTGAAAATAAGCACTATTACATTAGCAGTGCAGGAAAGCCAAGGAAAAGCTGTTAGCTGATTTCCCGAGAAAGCCAGAGCTGTGTGCAGAGAATGGCCTGGGGGTGACCTGATGTGGGCTCTAAAAACTATCTGCACTCCCTTCAGCTCTCAGCAAGAAAAAATCAGACCAGGCCTTCTGTGGACCTATTGAATTGATGCAGCTACCTAGGAGTGGAACATCTTTGAAACAGGCATGGGGGCTGAATATTCTTCTTGGACTTCCTGGCTCCAGGCCTCAAACTCTCAAATTATGTTTTCACCCCTTCAGGCCTAACCATAGGTCCAGAGGTGTTGAGTCTGCATTCACACTGGGGCAGGGGAGCTCTGTGGACAACTGCACCCACACTTCTGGTGCCACTCCACAATGAAGTCCTCCTGTGTCTGCTGAATATCTAACCATTGGGTGAGCCCAGGTTTCTCCCACTTCCCACGTCCAAAACTGAGCTCCATGCTGATTTATTCCTCATAGAAACAGAAACTATAAATGTCATACTGTCTCCCCTCCCATTGCAACATGCCAATCACTTCTATAGGACAAACAAAGGTCTTCACACTGTTTCCCTTCTATTTAGAGGGGATAGCATTTAGGCATGGGATGTTGCCTAGAAATGCAGCTTGTTCTAAGATATATTGACATCATTACAAGGCTTCTATATGGATTCCGTGTCTTCTGGAACAGGGAGAGTCTTTGGAAGGAGCCTCATTTAGAGCTAGTGCTTCCCAGAATGCAGAGTGTCTGGGTCCACATCCTGTCTCTATCATTCACTAGATTGGTGACATGGCCAAGTCATTCTACTTCTCTAAACCTCATGTGTTTTGCCTAGAAAATGAGATATTTGTAGTAGACCAAGTGAGTTAATTCACATAAAGTGATGGCAAGTGCTTAGGTCTATATTTGCAAGGAGTCTCCAATGACGTTCCATAAACCAAGGACAAAAGAAAGGGGACCTGAAGCTGCTTGGGACAGGTGTCTTATCAACTGTGTTTCATTTGGGGAATTGTATTCCCTCAATAGCGTAGATCTAGATTCTCTGCCTCCAAGAACTTAACTTCAGTCTTTACAAAATATTAGCTCGAATCGGTCAGTACAAACCAGCTGCATAACTAATAAGAGTCCTCCTTCTGTCTTTCATAGCTACTTCTTAAATCTGACAAAGTTTATCCTAGATCATCCTACTAAAACCTCCCAGGTTCTTACTCTATACTAAAGAACTCTTGCGGAGAAAATGTGCAATTTTGGATTACTGCATCCCAAGTATCATCCATTGGGATAAAAGAGTGGATTATAGGGTAAAACCCATACTGGTGGTAGAATTTGGAGTTTACCTAAAAATGACTGATTGGGGGATGGATTAAAGATGGAGGCCGAGTAACAGCTTCCCTACAACTGGGAACAGCGAGTCTGGGGAGACAAGACTCAAGGCATCTCTGGACGGTGGGATCTGCCTATAATCATCCCTTTGAGGATACAGGGATCCAGCAAGGGACTTTTGGACCCCAAGAGGAGGACAAAAACAGTGGAAAACTGGCAAGTGGCTGTGTGTGTTTGATCGACCTAATCACGCTGGCAACCGTAAGTACAAGCAGCAGTGAGACTGCAAACCGGAAAGGCCTTACCTGTGAACTGTTTCGGTGTTCTTGGACTTGGCACTCAGTTGAACTGCCTTGGGGAGAGCTTGAGCAGGAGTGTGGAGAACTTTGGGCATTGTCTGGGGCCCCAGACTGAGCCACTGAGCTGGGCGCAGGAAGCCATTGTCAAAGAACTGCCCCGACAAGCTCCGCCCTCAGGATCTCAGAGCAAGGATTGGGCGGGTCAAAGTAACCTACTGACTGAGCAGCCTAAAGGCGGGGACTGAGCTGCCGTAGAGCCTTAATCCTTAGGGGCAGAGTGAGACAGTTTTGGCACACTGCAGCCTTGGGCTATTGCCCTGAGTAGAGTGCCATGACATCACAGCTCATAGCAACCTCAAACTCCCGGGCTTGGCACCGCCCAGACCTCCATAAGAGCTCTGCAGTGACCCACACCCACCGGGCCTCTGCATTCCCTAACAAAAAACTGTGGGAGCCACGCAACCCTGCGTCCTCCCTCCTGGGTCCTCCCAGCTTCCACACTAGATGTTCATCTGGACAGGGACTCTGGTAGCTGCGTGCCCTTTGGAGCCCTCCCTGCCTCTGTGCAGAGCTCCTCTCCTGGCCAGAGACTGCTGGAGCCTTTGGCTCTCTGTGCCAAAGTCACTGGGCACCTGGCACTCCCAGAACCATGCGCACCACCCCCAGCCTTGCTGCTGGATCCGGGTGTGTCACAAACCAGAGCTGCTTCCACAACCAGAACTCCCTAGCTAGCAGCCCCAGAGGAACTACACAGGTCACTCCCTACAAAGATCCAGCAACAATAGAGTGATCCCGCTGGGGTCTAATCTTGGAGAGACACCTCCCCAACTCTGAGGACAGCCAGAGGCAATGGTGAAAAACAATCATGAGGTGAAATCAACAGAAAAACTCTGGCAATATGAATAATCAGAGTAGATCAACTCCCCCAAGGATCAGTGGGGCAGAAACAGCACAAGACCCCATGCACAAAAAAACAGCTGAGATGTCAGAAATTGAATTCAGGATCTGGATAGCGAATAAGATCGAATTAGAATTCCAAAATTTATCTCAAGAATTCAACAGATTCAAAGACCAAATGACCAAAGATTTTGACACATTGAGACAAGAAGTTGCATCCCTCAAAGATCTGAGAAACACAGTAGAATCTCTCAGTAACAGAATGGAGCAAGCAGAAGAAAGGATTTCTGACATTGAAGACAAAGCTTTCGAACGCTCCCAAACCCTCAAAGAAGAAGAGAAATGGAGAGCAAAAACAGACCACTCTCTCAGAGAGCTCTCAGATAATTTGAAGAAAACCAATATTCGTCTTATAGGGATCCCCGAAAGTGACGAAGTGGCTTCACAAGGAGTCTCTTCTCCATGAGATTATGAAGGAGAACTTTCCAGACATGCCAAGAGATTCCAAAATTCAGATAGCAGACAGTTTCAGAACTCCAGCATGACTCAACCCAAATAAGACATCCCCTAGACACATCATAGTCAATTTCACTAAAGTTAACATGACAGAGAAAATTCTGAAAGCTGCCAGACAAAAGAAAACCATTACATACAAGGGGAAGAATATCAGAATAACTGCAGATCTCTCTGCTGAAACCTTTCAAGCTAGAAGAGGATGGTCATCGACTTTTAATCTCCTAAAACAAAATAACTTTCAACCCAGGATCCTGTACCCAACTAAACTGAGCTTCATTTATGACGGAGAAATTAAATACTTCGACGACATTCACATGTTGAAAAAATTTGCCACAACTAAACCAGCTCTCCAGGACATTCTTAGACCTATCCTCCATAAAGACCAGTGTAATTCTCCACCACAAAGTAAACCCACCCCCCAAATTTTTGATCCAATTCCAAGTTCCACAGTTGCAAAAGTATTAAAAATGTCCACTGGTCTCTCAAAAGGCTAAGCAATACTCTCAATTAATGTGAATGGTTTAAATTGTCCTGTAAAGAAGCAGAGGTTGGTGCTCTGGATACAAAAACTCAAGCCAGATATCTGCTGCATCCAAGAATCGCATCTTACATTAAAAGACAGATATAGACTCAAGGTGAAGGGATGGTCATCTACATTCCAGGCAAATGGAAAGCAGAAAGAAGCAGGAGTTGCAATCCTGTTCGCAGAAACAGTAGGCTTTAAACCAACCAAAATAATTAAGGATAAGGATGGACACTTCATATTTGTTAAAAGTAATACTCAATATGATGAGATCTCAATTATTAATATTTATGCACCCAACCACAACACACCTCAATTTATAAGAGAAACTCTAACAGACATGAGCAACTTGATTTCCTCCACTTCCATAGTAGTTGGAGATTTTAACACTCCTTTAGTAGTCCTGGAAGATCCTCCAAAAAGAAGCTAAGCAAACAAATTTTAGATTGAAACTCAACCATCCAACATCTGGACTTAACAGACATCTACAGAACATTTCATCCCCCAAAAAACTGAATACACATTCTTCTCATCAGCCCACGGAACATACTCCAAAATCGACCACATCCTAGGCCACAAATCTAACCTCAGCAAATTAAAAAAAATAGAAATTATTCCTTGCATCTTCTCAGACCATCATGGAATAAAAGTTGAACTCAATAACAACAGGAACCTGCATACCCATACAAAAACATGGAAGCTAAACAACCTTATGCTGAAGGATACATGGGTTATAGATGAGATAAAGAAGGAAATCACCATATTTTTGGAACAAAACAACAATCAAGACACAAATTACCAGAACCTCTGGGACACTGCAAAGGCAGTCCTAAGAGGGAAATTTATAGCACTGTAAGCCTTCCTCAAGAAAACGGAAAGAGAGGAAGTCAAGAACTTAATGGAACATCTCAAGCAACTGGAGAAAGAAGAACACTTCAACCCCAAACTCAGCAGAAGAAAAGAAATAACCAAAATCAGAGCAGAATTAAATGAAATTGAAAACAAAAGAATTATACAACAGATCAATAAATCCGAAAGCTGGTTTTTTGAAAAGATCAATAAAATAGATAAACCTTTGGCCAACCTAATCAGGAAAAAAAAGAGTAAAATCTCTAATTTCATCAATCAGAAATGGTAATGATGAAATGACAACAGACCCCTCAGAAATTCAAAAAATCCTTAATGAATACTACAAGAAACTCTACTCTCACAAATATGAAAATCTGAAAGAAATCGACCAATACCTGGAAGCACGCCACCTACCAAGACTTAGCCAGAATGAAGTGGAAATGTTGAACAGGCCTATATCAAGTTCTGAAATAGCATCAACTACACAAAATCTCCCTAAAAAGAAAAGCCCAGGACCAGATGGCTTTACATCAGAATTCTACCAAACATTTAAGGAAGAACTAGTACCTATACTACTAAACCTCTTCCAAAATATAGAAAAAGAAGGAATATTACCCAGCACATTCTACGAAGCAAACATCACCTTGATCCCCAAACCAGGGAAAGACCCAACAAGAAAAGAATATTATAGACCAACATCACTAATGAATATAGATGCTAAAATATTCAATAAGATCCTAACACACAGAATCCACCAGCACATCAAAAAAATTATACACCGTGACCAAGTCGGATTTATCCCAGGGTCTCAAGGCTGGTTCAATATACATAAATCTATAAATGTAATTCAACACATAAACAAACTTAAAAATAAAGACCATATGATTCTTTCATTTGATGCAGAAAAAGCTTTTGATAATATCCAGCACCCCTTCATGATCAGAACACTTAAGAAAATTGGTATAGAAGGGACATTTCTTAAATTAATAGAGGCCACCTACAGCAAACCCACAGCCAATATCGTATTGAATGTAGTTAAATTGAAATCATTTCCACTTAGATCAGGAACCAGGCAAGGTTGCCCATTGTCTCCACTGCTCTTTAACATTGTAATGGAAGTTTTAGCATTGCAATTAGGGAAGAAAAGGCGATCAAGGGTATCCACATAGGGTCAGAAGAGATCAAACTTTCACTCTTCGCAGATGATATGATCGTATATCTGGAAAACAGTAGGGATTCTACTACAAAACTTTTAGAAGTGATCAAGGAATATAGCAATGTCTCAGTCTACAAAATCAACACCCATAAATCTGCAGCCTTTATATATACCAACAATAACCAAGCCGAACAAACAGTCAAGGACTCTATTCCTTTCACAGTAGTGCCAAAGAAGATGAAATATTTGGGAGTATACCTAACAAAGGACGTGAAAGATCTCTACAAAAAGAACTATGAAACTCTAAGAAAAGAAATAGTTGAAGATGTTAACAGATGGGAAAACATATCATGCTCATGGCTGGGAAGAATCAACATTGTTAAAATGTCCATACTGCCCAAAGCAATATATAATTTTAATGCAATTCCTATTAAAGCTCCATTGTCATACTTTAAATATCTTGAAAAAATAATACTTCATTTTATATGGAATCAGAAAAAACCTCAAATAGCCAAAACATTACTGAGCAATAAAAACAAAGCAGGAGGAATCACGCTACCAGACCTGAGACTGTACTATAAATCCATAGTGATCAAAACAGCATGGTACTGGCCCAAAAGCAGAGAAGTAGATGTCTGGAACAGAATAGAGAACCAAGAGATGGATCCAGCTACTGACCGTTATTTGATCTTTGACAAGCCAATTAAAAACATTCAGTGGAGAAAAGATTCCCTATTTAACAAATGGTGCTGGCTAAACTGGCAACCTGTAGAAGATTGAAACTGGACCCACACCTTTCACCATTAACTAAGATAGACTCTCACTGGATAAAAGATTTAAACTTAAGACATGAAACTATAAAAATACTTGAAGAAAGTGCAGGGAAAACTCTTGAAGGAATCGGCCTGGGTGAATATTTTATGAGGAGGACTCCCCAGACAATTGAAGCAGTATCAAAAATACACTACTGGAACCTGATCAAACTAAAAAGCTTCTGCACAGCCAAGAACATAGTGAGTAAAGCAAGCAGACAGCCCTCAGAATGGGAGAAAATATTTGCAGGTTATACCTCCGATAAAGGTCTAATAACCAGAATCCACAGAGAACTCAAATTTATTAGCAAGAAAAGAACACGTGACCCCATTTCAGGGTGGGCAAGGGACTTAAAGAGAAACTTCTCTAAAGAAGACTGACGCAAAATCTACAAACACATGAAAAAAAGCTCATCATCCTTAATTGTCAGAGAAATGCAAATCAAAACTACTTTGAGATATCACCTAACCCCAGTAAGAGTAGCCCACATAACAAAATCCCAAAACCAGAAATGTTGGCGTGGATGTGGAGGAAAGGGCACACTTCTACACTGCTGGTGGGAATGCCCACTAATATGTTCCTTCTGAAGGATGTTTGGAGAATACTTAGAGATCTAAAAATAGACCTGCCATTCGATCCTATAATTCTTTTACTAGGTTTATACCCAGAAGACCAAAAGTCACAATATAATAAAGACATCTGTACCAGAATGTTTATTGTAGCCCAATTCATAATTACTAAGTCATGGAAGAAGCCCAAGTGCCCATCGACCCACGAATGGACTAGCAAATTGTAGTACATATATACCATGGAATACTATGCAGCCTTAAAGAAAGATGGAGACTTTACCTCTTTCATGTTTACATGGATGGAGCTGGAACATATTCTTCTTAGCAAAGTATCTCAGGAATGGAAGAAAAAGTATCCAATGTACTCAGCCCTACTGTGAAGCTAAATTATAGCTTTCACATGAAGACTATAACCCAACTATAGCACAAGACTATGGGGAAAGGGCCAAGGAAGGGGAAGGGAGGGGGGAGGTTTTGGTGGAGGGAGGGTAATGGGTGGGGCCACATCTATGGTGCATATTAGAATGGGTACAGGCGATTGCACTAATGTACACAGCTATAATTTAACAATAAAAAAAAGAAATTAAAATCATTACAAAAAAATAAATAAATAAAAATGACTGATTATTCATGTGGGATAGTTTTAAGAAATAAGGTACCTTCTCCCTGGAGAGAAACCTTAAGGTCAGGGAACAATGGGCAAACCTTAAGGTCATGGGCACAATAGAGTACTTATGTGTCCATGGAGAACTTATCTTCTTCTGAGGTCAAAATTATGTCAGAGGTGAATGGAGCAGGAAAAGGAGACAAATTCATGATGTTAAGAAAGAAGAATCGATGGTGCAGGGTGTTTGACAGGCAATAGAAGTGGTCATATGAAGGTTAATTAACAATTTTTCTCATCAGGAGTTGAAATTCCCTTTATTGATTGCAATTCTAAGATAACCATACAGCAGTATGTGGGTTTGGTGTGGAGAATAAACAATCTGTGCAAATCAGCAAGTGTGGTTCAGCCTCGTCACACAATGGGAGGAGTATTCTATGGAGGTGAAACAGGTGGTGTTGGATGGACTACAGAACATCTGGAGGAACCCATCCATGGAAGAAAAAGGTGGCTGTTAGAGGGATAATTCACACAACTCTCCCAATATATGCTAGAGAGGGGGATCCTTGGGGAGAGTAAGGGGAAGCTGATTTGGTACATCACCACTCCTGTGTTTAACATTTCATAAACAGGCACCCACAGTCCCCCTTGTCCTCACGTCCAATAGCCAGGATCCATCCATGATGCCTCTCTCCCTGTTCACTTCTGTATTGAGTCACTAGCAAACACCACTGATTGTTTTGTAGTACCATCATGAATTTGGCCCTCTTCTCAACTCTAATCTGAATCAGACCTCATCTTTTACTTCAATTTTATCAATAGCATTTTAATTGGTCTCTCAAACTCCAGTCTTACCCCCTCTAGTCCACCCTCCATAAATTTTTAATCACTGAGCTACAGTCAAGTGTGGCTGCTCATACCTATCTCCCTCAAAAGGCCAAATCCTGACCTTGAGCTGGGGACAATACAGTAGTTGGGGGCAGTGTGGGGACAGGTGCTCTCTGTGAGCTATTTACCCATGGAGATCCTCCAACATACCCACAGTTTTAATCTACCATAGCAGAAAGGATTGGGTGACTTCCTGCAAGTTAAATGAACTTATTGAGCCTCAGTTGCTCCATATCCAAAAATGAAGCCACTGAGATTCTAAAAATGGGATAGTAAAAATATGTGATTAGGGCTGTAACGAAGTGATAAACTGAACCAGGCAGTTAGAGGGGATACCACATATCTTTGAGTATGTGCCAAAACCCATGAGCCTTAAAATTCATAAGCTCACTCTTAAAGAATTAAAGATACCTCTACATCTCATTTCTACTGTTTTCTCACTAATAAGCTACAGAAGGGAACTTAACAACAGGCAAATACATTAATAAGGCACTTGTTAATCTCTGGTTACCACTGTCCTTTATTTGGCTTCTTAGTTTCTCAAAAATTCACTGTGTTGAAGAGATTTATCCAATATAAATTCTTAAAAAAAATTTTTTTTCCTGATTAGTCCATGATTGATGTATACAGTACCTGGAATATGAACATCCATGATACTTATTTTTATATTCACATAAGTATATAGGCACCTATGCTACCCATCCAAGATCATCATCATTTCTCACCCACCTTCCCAAGAAAAGAGATACGGGAAGTGGACATTTGTTTAGAATTTGTTTTGTGTCATGCCCTCTACTAATTTTTTTTTTATATATCACATTATTCAGTCCTTATAACAATCTCATGAGGTAGGTTTTATTATCCAAATTTTTCAGAATAAGAAAACCAGGGCCAAGAAATATTAAGAGGTTTGCCAAATGCTGAGTTGCTGGTAAACTTGAGAGCAAGGATTTAAACTCCAGATCTGTTGAACTGCCAATTAAACTAATATCCTTTCTACCACACCAGCAATTTTTAAGGTGTTCTTGTTTTTGCTTTGTTTTTAGGATTGTTGTAGTTGACAGCCCAAAACTCTGTGTACATAAAAGCATACTCTGTCCACCATTTTTCAAAACTGAAAAATGAAAGCTTGCTTGCTCAGATAGTGCTGTTAGGCGCAAGGATGGGCCCTTGAACTCTACCTTCTCATCTTATCACCACCACCGTGAGGGTTTCATGCACCAGTTTGGAAGCACCTACTCATCTCCACAATGCTGACATCTATTTGGCATCAAATCTCTTTCTTTCTCAACTCATCCTACACTCAGCTGCCCAATTAATTTTTCTAAATCTCACTTTTAATCATGTTGCTCCCTGCTCAGAGAAGGCTTCCCTTTGCCTGCCAAATTCAGAACAAACTACTTTTCCTGCCATTGATGGTCCAGAGCAGGCCCCAGCATACAGTTCCAGTCTTATCATGGTCTACACCCTTGTATTCTACCCAAAAAAGAATTCCTGCATACAAAACATTCCCATTTTCTGCCTTCATACTCTGTCACATACTGTTTCTTCCTCCTGGAATTCCTCTCTGCACCCTCCCACTGGCACCTGTCAAACTACTATTTCCTTTAAGGGCCATCTATAATGTGCCTTCCCCAGGAAGCTCCCCAGCCTTGGATAATTTCCCCTTCAATTCAGTTCCCAGATCACTTTTCTATGTCTCACATGATAGTCTCATGATACAAAGTTGGACAATTAAGTTTGAGAACTCATCCTAGGAAAAGGGCTACTTGCCTCATTACTAAATATAACTACGAACACATCAAAATCCTCCCCTTGGCCATTTGGTGACCATAGTGATATTCAGCAATGAGGTATTTAGCACTTTTTCTAGGATGAGTTCTTGAATTTAATTGTCTGACTTTGTCTTTTGTCTCTTATTATAGTCCTCCATGAACATAGCATCTCCTCATTTGAGCACCAAGAATAATCTCCATGTTCCCCATTGTACTTAATATCATGCCTTGCATCTTTTAGGCAGGGGTTTACAAAATTGGACAGAGCTGGCAGTATTTGATTTGGTGTTAGGCCATAAAAAGCACTCTGCCCCAAATTGTAAACTAGGCAAAGTTGGATTCCTTCTATCTCATTGCTGTCTCCTTTCCTTCCCAGATCTCTCTCTCTCTTTCTATTGTTCCCTCTTATTTAGAGATCATTTGTCCCCTCTACTTGGTGGTTAACAGATTTCTGGCAATAAAATGATCTTAGAGGTAACTAAAAGTTTGAAACTGACAAGTCTTTCTCCAGTCTCCCCAAGAAAGGTGCCATGTGAACTTCCCAGCATCTCTTACATACCAAAGGGAGTGAGCTAAGGAGACCCATTGTGCCACTTCCCAGAAATAGTCCCTCCTGCTCCAGGCAAATGAATAAAGCCATCCTACATGCTAGACCCTGGCTCCCAAGTCTAAGGCCTGTCTTGCTATTCCCATTTTCATGTCCACTGTTCCTTACAAATATGACTATTCTTCTTGTCATCTTAAAATCTTCATACCCTTTAAGAAAATGCCCTTTTCCCATTACCATTATCCCTCCTTGCCCTATTTCCAGAGTGATCAGTTTGTAGATTTTTCTCTCTTTCATTCCCCCACATGTTTATTCTTCTCTTCTTGGATCTGCTTCTCACTGCATCATGGCTTCCTCCAGTATCACACTTCCCATTCTCCTGTCACAAAGAGAGATGATGTTGCCTTTTTTGGCCATGGCACCTTCTTTCATCCTGACACCATGTGACCTTTTAGCTTTAGCCCTGCCACTAACAAAATTGGCTTCTTTCTCTTAGTACAGAGTCTCACAATAGAGCATCTGACTGGCTTGACTTACATTCTGAACTGATTACAGCTGACCTACTCAACTGTTGTCAGTGTGCATGGTGTATTCATGGATGTCCAGGCCCACCCCTTTGACAGAGACCATGGCTAAATTGTTAATTTCAAAGATAAGGGTATGGAAACACAATTTGAGGCACCTGTTGAGATCTCTGAAGGGACTACAAGGCTTATAAAAACAGATTAGAAAGTCAAAGAATAAAGAGATATAGGGATGAAGGTAGGAAGGGACAGAGGAGAGAAGGAAGGAAGAAAGAGGGAGGAAAGCTAAAATTCCATGAAACCCTGCTATGTGCTAAACACACAGGCTCTAAAACTTACATCATTCTATTTTAGCCACTCTAGTTCCTCTATTCATATCAAGGGATTCAGCCTCAGAAAAGTGAACTGAGGTGCCCAGAGTCATCCTATAGTTTGTGAAAGGGCAATGATTCCAATTGGGGGAAATATAAACCTCAGGCTTTAGTTTCATCGGAGGTAGAAGTTCTGTGTGAACTTTTGCCAGTTTAAAAAAATAACTGGCAAGAACAGTTTTCCTTAAGCAATCAAAACAAAAGAGAGATTATTGAAGAATGTTAATTGATATCTCACTGCACTGGTTACTTCCTCTTAATGGTTTAATTATTAGTAGCTCAGTGAGTTTCATTAGGGACCTATTGTGCTGCTGTTGGCAAAACAACACTAGTATCTCATGTTCAATAATTAAAAGCAGGAAAAAACAAACAGGTTTTTTTGAGCCTTGGATTTATAAATAGCAGTGGTATGTGATTCCTTTAATCAATAACGAGGCTATCCAGCCTGGCTTAGACAATGGGGACCATGGGCCTTATTGTCTCTTAATTCTCCTTGTTCAGCTCTGTACACAATCCAACTAGGCAAAGACTGGCCTTGTTGGGTAGTCATGTCTTGAACTCTGCCTTGTGGCCATATGGCTGTTAAAAGATAATTTTCTGTAAAAAGGTGAAGTCATGACTCTCATATTTAATTGAATATAAAATACAAAATGAATGTGTATGAAAGAATTGGAAGAAATGCTACAACCTGTTCAAAGGAGAAATCAAAGAATCACAAATTCATATGAAGTAAAAAAATATTAAAATGAATTTATAAATTAATGTGAAACTGTAAGATTTTTAAAGATAGAGGGGGAGAATCAATTAGATTTACACTGGACAGAATTTTTTTGCATCTCTACAGACAAGAATTATTTTTCATTGCTATCATTTATCTATAATTTATATTATAAAATAATTCAAAGACACCCAAAAGGTTAAAATCAGATAAACTTAAAGAATGTACTCTAAACCATGCATAATTTTCTATTGGTTAAATTCAGTAATCATTCTTGCTCATTGCAAATTTTTTTACATAGTGCAGTGAAAAACATATGCTTTAGGGTCAAATCTATGTTCAAATGCACTATACACAGCTCATCTGCTGTGGGTGACCTGGCAAGGGTGATTAAATCTCTGCAAACCTCAGCTTCCTCATCATAAACAGGGGCAAAATGCTCACTCCACAGGCTTAAGATGAGGATCAAGTTGATAATCTAGATCTTAACATAATATCTGACACAAAGCAGCATTCATTAAGTTTTCATTCTTATTGGACTTTTCCCCCAACTTAACAGCCCAGGGAGTTCAGAAATTAATCTCCACTTTGTGGTTATCAGAAGGGCTGAGTTAATAAGGTGGACATTAGACACCCCAGGGTCCCTATGTCTCTCTGGCCCCTGGCTAAATGATACAGCACCGTCACATCACAATAAAGTGTCCTTTTCAGTGTAGGAGCTGAACTGAAATTAAGAGTTAATATATGATCAAATGCTACCACAGGCCATGATCGAGGGGAGCAAAAGGGAAGGGGCAGAAGAAGAACCAACATCTCTCCTTGACACCTTCCAAAGCCCCTAAGTTCTCAGTGCTGATACAACAGGGAGTCAGACCTGGTAGAGGGGAGTGAAAGCTGCCGATGTGTCAACTGTTGATTCTGTCTGAGAGAATCAGTGCTGATGGTAAATTTATCCCCAGCACTGTTTCATTCACCAAACATGTATTGACCAACTGTTGTATTACCATAGCCAGAGGGCACTGTGGAGATGGTCCTGACCACAAACTTGGGAATCAAACAGGCCTTGAACTAAATTCTTTTTTTTTTTTTTAATTTTTTTATTAAATCATAACTGTATACAATGATATGATTATGGGGCATCATACACTCACTTCATAAACCATTTGACACATTTTTATCACAGTGGTTAACATAGCCTTTCCGGCGTTATCTCAGTTACTGTGCCAAAACATTTACATTCTACATTTACCAAGTTTCGCAAATACCCCTATAATATGCACCACAGGTGTGATCCCACCGATTCCCCTCCCTCTACCCACCCACCCCCCTTTCCCACTTCCCCCTATTGTTAAGTTGTAGCTGGGTTATAGCTTTCATGTGAGAGTCCCAAATTAGTTTCATAGTAGGGCTGTGTACATTGGGTATTTTTTCTTCCATTCTTGGGATACTTTACTAAGAAGAATATGTTCCAGCTCCATCCATGTAAACATGAAAGAGGTAAAGTCTCCATCTTTTTCTGTCATGGATTGGCCTATGATCTTGGATTAGTTCGTTCACCTCCTGTTTCAAGTTCATCTTTGATAAAAAGAGAGTAACAATAGGAATTTCTTTAAAGTATTATTTTTAGGATTTATGAGATGATATGTTTGATGGGCTTAGTAAGTAAGTGAACTACAAATGATATCTAATGTAAATAAGAGTAGAGAGGGAAGCTGCGCCGCACTCTGGTCTGCGTTTATACTTATTTAGAAGTATTTAGCAGCTAAGCTGATGGCATGTTTTTTAAAACTAAGGTAAGGAGAACTAAGATCAGGAGAACCTCTGTCACCCGTGCAGTTAATCACCTGCTGTCAACCACTATCAATAGTGAGTTGTTCTGTGGCAGACAGTCTCAGCTACTCAGAGGTGATATGACCCCAGACATGTACTCTGCATTGGCCCTGGTCCAGCCAGGATGTTCCAAAGATGCACACAGGAGCTGTGGGCTGCATTTCCTTCTATAATGAGTGGTAATATGCTCTTGGTCCCAACCAGAAAGGAAGTCCAGTTAGAGGTAGTACAAGTGTTTGTGCCCACGTGTGGACCTCAAGCCACCAGTCCCCTCTGAAGAATCCTAGTTCTTATGCTCCTGGGGCCACCAAACTTGAGAAGCATCCTGTTAAGACATCAGCTGGCTCTGGTTTCTTGTGCTCTGGTTTCAATAGTAGGAAATTTGGGGTGAGGGTAGACACTTCTTCTGTGCCTGCCTCCCCCATAGACACAAACCACTTATCCTTCCTTCTAAAATTTCACATGTAGATTTCCTCCTTTTACCTAAGAATTATAGTGTATGTTTTGCTGCTCTGTGATTCCTGAAGATCTAGTCTGTGCAACAAACCTTTTGAGAGTTCATTGGCAGTGACCTTTTGGGAAGCATCATCTGTCCTTCCCCGGGACCAAGTAGAGCCGTATCTGAGAGGGGATACCCCATGTTTGCCCAGGGTATGAGCCATTCCCTCCAACACTTATTGCCTTGAGAAGCATCAAATACCCTGTACCCTTGCTATACTTGACTGTGGTCCAAGACCTTTGTTTGCCAACACGAAGTTAGTTGTCCTAATTCTGCAAATCCTGTGGAGATAGTAGACTTTTCCCACCTGAAGCCTGGCACAATCTGAATAGGTTATTAGTTGTGTCATTGCAAGAAACCTGTTCAAAAAGAAAAACAGAAAGAAAGAAAGTTAGGTATTAAAAAAAGGAAAATGAAAGCTCTACATGGGCTCATTGAAATTCTAATGAGAGAGTTTGAGGGAAGATGGCTGACTGGAGCCAGCTTTCAACAGAAGCATCCATCCAGAGGGACAGATAATGGCCAAAGAACCCAATAAAGGTGAAGGTCAGGAGCTGAGCTGAGAGAGAAGATTGAGAACTACATGTCATCCCTGCTGAGGCAAGCTGAGACTCCAAGGAAGCAAATTTCAGGCACAAAAACCATCACAAAGAGGATGATAGTCCATCCGCTCCCCTAAGAGAGTGGCTTGCTGTGTGATTTCTACAAGCAGGCAGTGAACAGAAGACCTCTTGTCTCACCCCACAGGAGAGAGTTTCTGAAGGCTGGGACTATTTCTCCAGAGAGACCCCACTGTGAGTCTGGGCATTCTCTTGCCCAGCATAAAAGTGGAACATATATTTTCCCTGCCATTCTCAACTCCCAGTCCACCCTCCTTCCTTGCTTGGCGGTTTAGTTTGTTTTTTTTTTTTTTGGCCGGGGCTGGGTTTGAACCCGCCACCTCCAGCATATGGGACTGGCGCCCTACTCCTTGAGCCACAGGCACCGCCTTGCTTGGCGGTTTAGAGGCCTACGCCCTATAAAGCCTGGAATGTACGAGGTTTCTTGCTAGGGCTGGGCATTGCATGGGCCTCAGCAGTGCAGCTGCACTAAAACTGTGACTCAAGTAGAAGTGGAAAGAGGCATAGGGGGAAGGGTGACTGGCCCACTACAAAAGTATATATCAATGGTGGGTGGAGGGGCAGGAACCAGCATGGAGGCACCTGCCATGCAGCAGCAATGACAGTTGAGTGATTCCACTGGGGTCAAATTGCAGAGACACCTCCCCAATTCTGTAGACTACCCAAGGGAACCAGACCTCGCCCTAGAGGGGTACTAGAGGAACAGTGCAGCTGGGGCAGAGGCTGGTCTCTTAGGGACAAAAACATTCACTACATTGTTAACCCCTGTCTTGAAACAAACTCAGGTGGAACACTCCCCAGTTTCCAATCAGCACCAGAGGGAGCCAGGCTTCAGCTCCCCTTGCCAGCTGGTGGCTAAGTGTGGTGGCCTGGTGGAGGAGGAATTGACTCCCCTTTGACTCTGGCAGGCACAAATCCCTGGCACATTTGCTCATTAGAGGGAATTGGGCCACAGCCCCATGGGGTTACCAGTGATTGGGCATGGTAGAGGTGCAAGGTGGGTACGGAGGCACCAGCCCCACTGGACTAACTCTTTTCCTGGGTGGACCTTTCTAACTCAATGGAGCACTGGAGCGAGTCACACTTGAGCTGCCAATGGACTCATGCTTTCTAGTTGCTGGAGTCCTTCTGAACTCTCCCATTTGATCAGTGATTGTGCTGACCAGGACAATTGGTTTGGAACTCTTGACCTGGGCCAGCCATCCAGGGACCCTCCAAGGTTAAGCCCTCATTGTGTTGTAATGGGAGGGTCTGAGTCTCCTCTTCCAGTTGTTATAAATGGGGGGTGGGGTGCCTTAGTTACTTGTATTTCTCCTCAGCTGAGATTTCAGCCCAAAGCCACTGATTCACTAAGATGGGATAGAGACTAGCTGAATACAACAGAGCTACCTAGCCCCATCACACCAAGCAGGTGCCCAGAGTCTCAGGCTACAGTACTGAACAGGACCTTTGTAAAGCTATAGGGGAGAAGTCACAGTCACCAGACCAAGCTCTTACGTAAAAGGATGGTTAAGTCCAGGGACCCTCAATCCAATTTCACCTTACCAGCTTCTCTAGCCAAACTATGAATAATAATCACTGGGCAGAACCAGCAGAAAAAGTCTGGCAACATGAATAATAAGAGTAGATCAACTCCCCCAAGGAATGACAAAGGAGACACAACAGAAGATGCCATTCATAAACAAATGGCTGAGATGTCAGAAATTGAGTTCAGAATATAGATGGCAAAAAAGATTAATAGAATGGAAATAAAGTTGGAATTAGAAATTCAAGGAGTAATTCAAAATTGTCTCAAGAAATCAATGAATCTCCAAAGATTTAGACACAATGAGGCAAGAAATTGCAGCCCTCAAAGAACTGAAAAATACAGTAGAATTCCTAAGTAACAGAATGGAGCAGGCAAAAGAAAGGATCTCTGACACTGAAGACAAAACTTTTGAACACTCCTAAAAGCTCAAAGAGGCAGAGAAGTTGAGAGTAAAAATGGATCATTTCCTGAGAGAATTATTCCACTCCAAAAGAGCAAACATTCACCTTATAGGAATTCTTGAAGGAGAATAGGACAGTCCTAAAGGCACTGATGCTCTACTCCAAGATGCAATGAAGGAGAAATTCCCAAGCATGGAAGAGATACTGAAATTCAGATAGAAGACAATTTCAGATCCCCAGAATGAATCAATCCAAATAAAGCATCTCCTAGACACATTGTAATTAACTTTGCCAAAGTTAGGATGAAGGAGAAAATTCTGCAAGCTACCAGACATAAGAAAATCATAACCTACAAGGGGAAGAATATTAGAATGACTTCAGATCTCTCAGCTGAAACATTTCAAGCCAGAAAAGGATGGTCATCGACAACTTTTAGTCCAGGATTCTGTATCCAGCTAAACTGAGTTTGATTTGTGATGGAGAAACAAATGCTTTAATGACATATACATGTTGAAGAAATTTGCCATAACTAAACCAGCTCTCTAGGATTTTCTCAGACCCATCTTCCACAATGACCAGAACAATGCTCTACCGTGAAAGTAAACTCATTTGGAAATTTTTGAACAAAACCCAATTTCCACAGCAGTGAAATGATTAAAAACGTCTACTGGACATTCAAAAAACATGACACTCAAAACACAACCAGGCTTATCAATTCTCTCAATTAATGTGAATGATATACATTGTCTTCTAAAAAGGCACAGGTTGGCTGACTGGATACATAAACTCAGACCAGATTTGGATAAACTCAGACTTCTACGCTGCATAGAAGAATCTCATCTTACCTTTAAGGACAAAAATAGACTCAGAGTGAAGGGATGGAGATCTATAATTCAGGCAAATGTAAATCAGAGAAAAGCAGGGGTTGCAATTTTATTCGCAGATACAATAGGCTTTAAACTAACAAAGGTAAGGAAAGATAAGCATGGTCACTTCATATTTGTCAAGGGAAACACTCAACATGAAGAGATTTTAATTATTAACATCTATGCACCCAACCAGAATGCTCCTCAATTTAAAAATTAAACCCTAACAGACATGAACAATTGGATATCTTCCCGCACCATAGTAGGCAGAGATTTTAACACCCCTTTGGCAGTGTTGGATAAATCTTCCAAGAATAAACTAAAGAAATAAATATTGGACTTAAACTTGACCCTACAACAAATGGACTTAACAGATATCTATAGAACATTTCATCCTACTAAAACTGAATACACAGTCTTCTCATCAGCCCATGGACCATCCTCCAAAATTGATCAAATCTTAGGTCACAAGTTTAACTTCAGCAAATTAAAAAGAATAGAAATTATTCCTTATATTTTCTCAGACTATCATGGAATTAAAGTTGCACTCAATAACAACAGAAATCTTCATACTTAAATACAGTCATGAAAGTTAAATAATGTTATGCTGAATGATAGCTGGGTCATGGATGAGATTAAGAAGGAAATTACCAAATTTGGGGAACAAAATGACAATGAAGACATGAATTATCAGTGCCTGTGGGATACTGCAAAGGCAGTCTTAACAGGGAAATTTATAGCATTGCAAGCATTCCTCAAGAGAACGGAAAGAGAGGAAGTCAACAACTTAATGGGACATATCAAGCAACTGGAAAAGAAAGAACATTACACCTTAAACCAAGAAGAAGAAAAGAAATAACCAAAATTAGAGAATTATTAAATGAAATTGAAAACAAAAGAATCATTCAAAAGATCAATGAAGCAAAAAGTTGGTTTTTTGAAAAGAGTAACAAAATTGATAAACATTTGGCTACCCTGACCAGAAAGAGAAAAGTAAAATTCCTAATATCATCAATCAGAAATGATAAAGGTTAAATAACAACAGACACCTCAGAAATTCAAAAAGTTCTTAATGAATAGTATAAAAAACTCCATTCTAAGAAATATGAAAATCTTGAGGAAATACACCAATACTTGGAAGCACACCACCTTTCTCAACTTATCCAGAAAGAATTGGAAATAATAAGTAGAAATATAAGTAGACAAATATAATAAGTGGTGAAATAGCATCAACTACATGAAATCTCTCAAAAAAGAAAAGTCCAGGACCACATGGCTTCACATCAGAATTCTACCAAACCTTTAAATAGGAACTAGTACCTATATTACATAACCTTTTCCAAAACAGAGAAAAAGAAGGAATACTTCCCAACACATTCTATGAAGGAAATAACACACTGATCCCCAAACCAGGAAAAGACCCAACAATGAAAGAAAATTATTGACCAATATCATTAATGAATATAGATGCGAAAATATTCAATAAGATCCTAGCAAACAGAATCCGGCAACACATCAAACAAATTCTACAACATGACCAATTTGGTTTTATTCCAGGGTCTGAAGGTTGGTTCAACATACATAAATCTATAAATAAATTTCATCACATAAACAAAATAAAAAACAAGACCATGTGATTCTCTCAGTTTCTGCAGAAAAAGCTTTTGATAATATTCAGATCAGATTTCATGATCAGAACACTTAATAGGCTTAGATGAGTCATTTCTTAAAATGATAGAGGCCACCTGTAGCAAAACCACAGCCAATATCATATTGAATGGAGTAAAATTCAACACAGTTCCACTCAGATCAAGAACTAGGGAAAGGGAGGCGGAGCAAGATGACAGCCAAGTAACAGCTTCCTTGCATATGGGCACCGTAAGTCTGGGGATATAGGACTCCAGGCATCTCTGGCTGGTGGGATCTGCCTATAATCACCCCGAGAGGATACAGGGAGTCAGTGAGAGACTTCTGGATCCCAAGAAGAGGACTAAAACAGTGGAAAACCGGCAAGAGGTCGCGTGTGTTCAATCCGTCTAAACCCGCCTGCAACTGTAAGTTCAGTAGCAGCGAGACTGCAAACCAGAAAGGCCTTACCTGTGAACTGTTTTGGTGTTTTTGGACTTGGCACTCAGCTGAATTGCCTTAGGGAGAGCCTGAGCGGGAGTGCGGAGAACTTTGGCCTTTGTCTGGGGCCCCAGTCTAAGCCACTGAGCCAGACGGAGCTGATAGTGTTTGGCTCTGGGTCACAGGCAGACATTGTGAGCGATCTGCCCCAGCAAGATCCGCCCTCAGGGTCGCAGAGCTGGAATTGGGTGGGAGCTGGTAACCCAGCGACCAAGTAGCCTAAGGGTGGGGTCTGAGCCACCTTTCAGCCCTAACCCTCGGGGGGCAGAGGGAGACCAGTTTTGACACACAGGATAAGTGGATAGCCACTTCAGCAGTGATTCCGGCAACAAGCACTTCCCTGAGAAAGCTTCTGCTCAGTAAGTGAACAAGTTCAAAGTGCCTTTTAAGTGGGCTGAAGAGAGATTTAGGGTGTCTACCTGCTGGGGTTTGAGAAACTAGCAGCCTCCAGTCGTATCAGAACTGTGATTAACATCTCATAACACAGAAGACCACGTGTTGCCCAGACAATATTCAATAACATATACATACTGCTTTGTTTTTGGTTGTGTGTGTTTTTTTTTTGGTTTGGTTGGGTTTTTTTGTTTATTTTGATATTGTTGATTGTTGTTTTGTTTTTTAAGTTCAACCTTTTCCATACAGATCCTTTTTCTTTCTCAATTTTTCTGGTTTAATTATAATTTCCCATTGCTGCCTATTTCAATAATTAGAACTTCATTTTTGTTAGTGTTTCTACCGCTATTATTTGTTTTTTCCAGCCAATTTTATACCGTAAAGTTTTCTGTTTGCTTGTTTTGGTTTGATTTATAGCATTTTTGTCATTCCTCTCTACTTGGTGGAGGTGGGGTACTGTGTCTGATCAGGTTAGCAAAGAGCTGCTGACCTCAAGGGAACCACCCAACTGGGCACCCCCAGAAGGTGTTTTCTTTTTTTTAAGGTTGTATCAAAGTACCCTACTGTACACCTATATTGCTCTGTCTCCCTCTTTCTGTGCCTCTTCTTTTTGTCAACATTCCTTTTACCCACCCCCTCACCTTTCTCTATTTTCCTTTTTTTTTTTCTTATCACTCCTTTATTTCATTCCTTTTTTGCTCTTAAACCTTCTCGCCCTTCTGGTCCTGTAACCCTTAGTCCACAGGCACGAGAACTTAAAGAGCAAGAGGAAGTCAAAGGAAAATTAGGGCAAGGAAACAGATAAAAGAAATCACCCATGAGGAAGAATCAGCAGAAAACTCCAGGCAACATGAAGAACCAGTCCAGAACAACCCCACCAAGGGACCATGAGGTAGCTACTGCAGAGGATTCCACCTATACAGAACAAATGTTAGGAATGACAGAAAGGGAATTTAGAATACAAATGTTGAAAACAATGAAAGAAATGATGGAAACAATGAAGGAAACTGCTAATAAAGTGGAAAATAACCAAAAGGAAATCCAAAAACAGAATCAAATCAGAGACGAACGATATGAAGAATATAAAAAGGATATAGCACAGATCAAGGAAATGAAACAGTCAATCAGGGAACTTAAAGATGCAATGGAAAGTATCAGCAACAGGTTAGACCATGCAGAAGAAAGAATTTCAGAGGTAGAAGACAAAGTTTTTGAGATAACTCACATAGTAAAAGAGGCAGAAAAGAAGAGAGAGAAAGCAGAACATTCACTGTCAGAATTATGGGACTTCATGAAGCGTTCCAACATAAGAGTTATAGGAATTCCAGAAGGGGAAGAAGAATGCCCCAGAGGAATGGAAGCCATACTAGAGAATATTATAAAAGAAAATTTCCCAAATGTCACCAAAGATTCTGACACACTGCTTTCAGAGGGCTATCGGACCCCAGTTCGCCTCAACTCTAACCGAGCTTCTCCAAGACACATTGTGATGAACCTGTCCAAAGTCAAGACAAAAGAAAAGATTCTGCAAGCTGCCAGGAGTAAGCGCCAGTTGACCTACAGGGGCAAATCCATCAGATTGACCGCAGACTTCTCTAATGAAACTTTCCAAGCAAGAAGACAATGGTCATCTACCTTTAATCTACTTAAACAGAAAAATTTCCAGCCCAGAATTCTGTACCCTGCTAAGCTAAGCTTCAAAATTGATGGAGAAATCAAATCATTTACGGATATACAAACATTGAGGAAATTCACCACAAGACCAGCTCCACAGGAAATACTTCAACCTGTTCTGCACACTGACCACCACAATGGATCAGCAGCAAAGTAAGAACTCAGAAATTAAAGGACAGAACCTAACGTCCACACTGATGCAAAAGATAAAACTAAGCAGTGGACTCTCACCAAATAAAACGAATAGAATACTACCACACTTATCAATTATCTCAATAAATGTTAATGGCTTGAATTCCCCACTGAAGAGACATAGATTTGTTGACTGGATTAAAAAACACAAGCCATCCATTTGCTGTCTGAAAGAAACACACCTGGCTTCAAAAGACAAATTAAAGCTCCGAGTCAAGGGTTGGAAGACAATTTTTCAGGCAAATGGAATTCAGAAGAAAAGAGGAGTTGCAATCTTATTTTCAGATACATGTGGATTTAAAGCAACTAAAGTCAAAAAAGACAAAGATGGTCACTTTATATTGGTCAAGGTAAAAATACAACAAGAAGACATTTCAATTCTAAATATTTATGCACCCAATTTAAATGCTCCCAGATTCTTGAAACAGACCTTACTCAGTCTGAGCAATATGATATCTGATAATACCATAATAACAGGGGACCTTAACACTCCTCTTACAGAGCTGGACAGATCCTCTAAACAGAAATTAAACAAGGATATAAGAGACTTAAATGAGACCCTAGAACAACTGTGCTTGATAGACGCATATAGAACACTCCATCCCAAAGATAAAGAATATACATTCTTCTCATCACCCCATGGAACATTCTCCAAAATTGATCATATCCTGGGACACAAAACAAATATCAACAGAATCAAAAGAATTGAAATTTTACCTGGTATCTTCTCAGACCATAAGGCACTAAAAGTGGAACTCAACCCTAACAAAAATGCTCGACCCCACCCAAAGGCATGGAAAGTAAACAATCTTCTGTTGAATAACAGATGGGTGCAGGAAGAAATAAAACAGGAAATCATTAACTTCCTTGAGCATAACAACAATGAAGACACAAGCTACCAAAACCTGTGGGATACTGCAAAAGCAGTTTTGAGAGGAAAATTCATCGCTTTAGATGCCTACATTCGAAAAACAGAAAGAGAGCACATCAACAATCTCACAAGCCATCTTATGGAATTGGAAAAAGAAGAACAATCTAAGCCTAAACTCAGTAGAAGAAAAGAAATATCCAAAATCAAATCAGAGATCAATGAAATTGAAAACAAAAGAATCATTCAGAAAATTAATGAAACAAGGAGTTGGTTTTTTGAAAAAATAAATAAAATAGATAAACCATTGGCCAGACTAATGAGGAATAGAAAAGTAAAATCTCTAGTAACCTCAATCAGAAATGATAAAGGGGAAATAACAACTGATCCCACAGAGATACAAGAGATCATCTCTGAATACTACCAGAAACTCTATGCCCAGAAATTTGACAATGTGAAAGAAATTGATCAATATTTGGAATCACACCCTCTCCCTAGACTCAGCCAGGAAGAAATAGAGCTCCTGAACAGACCAATTTCAAGCACTGAGATCAAAGAAACAATAAAAAATCTTCCAACCAAAAAATGCCCTGGTCCAGATGGCTTCACCCCAGAATTCTATCAAACCTTCAAGGAAGAGCTTATTCCTGTACTGCAGAAATTATTCCAAAAAATTGAGGAAGAAGGAATCTTCCCCAACACATTCTATGAAGCCAACATCACCCTGATACCAAAACCAGGACAAGACCCAAACAAAAAGGAGAATTTCAGACCAATCTCACTCATGAACATAGACGCAAAAATTCTCAACAAAATCCTAGCCAATAGATTGCAGCTTATCATCAAAAAAGTCATTCATCATGATCAAGTAGGCTTCATCCCAGGGATGCAAGGCTGGTTTAACATACGCAAGTCTATAAATGTTATCCACCGTATTAACAGAGGCAAAAATAAAGATCACATGATGCTCTCAATAGATGCAGAAAAAGCATTTGATAAAATCCAGCATCCTTTTCTAATTAGAACACTGAAGAGTATAGGCATAGGTGGCACATTTCTAAAACTGATTGAAGCTATCTATGACAAACCCACAGCCAATATTTTACTGAACGGAGTAAAACTGAAAGCTTTTCCTCTTAGAACTGGAACCAGACAAGGTTGTCCTCTGTCACCTTTACTATTCAACATAGTGCTGGAAGTTCTAGCCAATACAATTAGGCAAGACAAGGAAATAAAGGGAATCCAAATGGGAGCAGAGGAGGTCAAACTCTCCCTCTTTGCTGACGACATGATCTTATACTTAGAGAACCCCAAAGACTCAACCACAAGACTCCTAGAAGTCATCAAAAAATACAGTAATGTGTCAGGATATAAAATCAATGTCCACAAGTCAGTAGCCTTTGTGTATACCAATAACAGTCAAGATGAGAAGCTAATTAAGGACACAACTCCTTTCACCATTGTCTCAAAGAAAATGAAATACCTAGGAATATACCTAACGAAGGAGGTGAAGGACCTCTATAAAGAAAACTATGAAACCCTCAGAAAGGAAATAGCAGAGGATATTAACAAATGGAAGAACATACCATGCTCATGGATGGGAAGAATCAATATTGTTAAAATGTCTATACTTCCCAAAGCAATCTACCTATTCAATGCCATTCCTATCAAAATACCAACATCGTACTTTCAAGATTTGGAAAAAATGATTCTGCGTTTTGTATGGAACCAGAAAAAAACCCGTATAGCTAAGGCAGTTCTTAGTAACAAAAATAAAGCTGGGGGCATCAGCATACCAGATTTTAGTTTGTACTACAAAGCCATAGTGCTCAAGACAGCATGGTACTGGCACAAAAACAGAGACATACACACTTGGAATTGAATTGAAAACCAAGAAATGAAACTAACATCTTACAACCACCTAATCTTTGATAAACCAAACAAGAACATACCTTGGGGGAAAGACTCCCTATTCAATAAATGGTGTTGGGAGAACTGGATGTCTACATGTAAAAGACTGAAACTGGACCCACACCTTTCCCCGCTCACAAAAATTCATTCAAGATGGATAAAGGACTTAAATTTAAGGCATGAAACAATAAAAATCCTCCAAGAAAGCATAGGAAAAACACTGGAAGATATTGGCCTGGGGAAAGACTTCATGAAGAAGACTGCCATGGCAATTGCAACAACAACAAAAATAAACAAATGGGACTTCATTAAACTGAAAAGCTTCTGTACAGCTAAGGACACAATAACCAAAGCAAAGAGACAACCTACACAATGGGAAAGGATTTTTGCATATTTTCAATCAGACAAAAGCTTGATAACTAGTATCTATAGAGAACTCAAATTAATCCACATGAAAAAAGCCGACAATCCCTTATATCAATGGGCAAGAGACATGAATAGAACTTTCTCTAAAGACGACAGACGAATGGCTAACAAACACATGAAAAAATGTTCATCATCTCTATATATTAGAGAAATGCAAATCAAAACAACCCTGAGATATCATCTAACCCCAGTGAGAATGGCCCACATCACAAAATCTCAAAACTGCAGATGCTGGCGTGGATGTGGAGAGAAGGGAACACTTTTACACTGCTGGTGAGACTGTAAACTAGTACAACCTTTCTGGAAGGAAGTATGGAGAAACCTCAAAGCACTCAAGCTAGACCTCCCATTTGATCCTGCAATCCCATTACTGGGCATCTACTCAGAAGGAAAGAAATCCTTTTATCATAAGGACACTTGTACTAGACTGTTTATTGCAGCTCAATTTACAATCGCCAAAATGTGGAAACAGCCTAAATGCCCACCAACCCAGGAATGGATTAACAAGCTGTGGTATATGTATACCATGGAATACTATTCAGCCATTAAAAAAAAATGGAGACTTTACATCCTTCGTATTAACCTGGATGGACGTGGAAGACATCATTCTTAGTAATGCATCACAAGAATGGAGAAGCATGAATCCTATGTACTCAATTTTGATATGAGGACAATTAATGACAATTATGGTTATGGGGGGGGAAACAGAAAGAGGGAAGGAGGGAGGTGGGTGGGGCCTTGGTGTGTGTCACACTTTATGGGGGCAAGACATGATTGCAAGAGGGACTTTACCTAACAATTGCAATCAGTGTAACCTGGGTTATTGTACCCTCAATGAATCCTCAATAATAAAAAAAAAAAAAAAAGAACTAGGGAAAGATGCCCACTGTCTCCACTTGTATTCAACAGAGTAGTGGTAGTCAGCCATCACAATCAGGCAAGAGAAGGCAATAAAGGGTACCCAAATAGGGTCAGAGAAGATCAAACTCTCACTATTTGCTGATGATATGATACTATACTTGGAAAAATGCAGGGACTCAACTACAAAACTCTTAAAAGTGATCAGGGAAAACAGCAGCATCTCAGGATACAAAATTAGTATTCACAAATCAGTATGTTTTATATATACCAACAATAGTCAAGCTAAAAGAAAACTAGTCAAGGACTCTAATGTCTTTACAGTAGTGCCCAAGAAGATGAAATATTTGGGAACTTACCCAAGAAAGAACATGAGAGATCTCTATAAAGAGATCTATGAAACTCTGAAAAAAAAAATAGCTGAGGATAGTAACAAATGGAAAAACATACCATGCTCATGACTGGGAAAAAAATCAACATTGTTAAAATGTCTATACTACCCAAAGCAATATATAAATTTAATGCAATCCTTATTAAAGCACCACTGTCATACTTTAAAGATCTGGAAAAAATAGTTGTTCATTTTACATGAAATGAGAAAAAACCTCCATTAAACAAGACATTACTCAGAAATAAAAACAAATCATGAGGAATCATGCTACCAGACTTCAGGCTATACTTTAAATCTACAGTGATCAAAACAGCATAGTACTGGCACAAAAATAGAGAGGTAGATGTATGGCTCAGAATAGAGAACCAAGAGATGAACCCAGACACTTATCATCATTTGATCTTTGATAAGCCTATCAAAACCATAAATTTGGCAAAATATTCCCTATTTAATAAATGGTGCAGGGTGAATTGGCTGTAGACCTGTAGAAGACTGAAACTGGACTCTCACCTTTCACCATTAACCAAAATTCATTCTCACTAAATAAAAAGTTTAAACTTAAGAAATGAAACTATGAAGATACATGGAGAGAGTACAGGGGAAACACTTGAAGAAATTGGCCTGGGAGAATATTTTTTTATTATTATTAAATCATAGCTGTGTACATTAATGTGATCATGGGGTACCATACACTGGTTTTGTAGACCGTTTGACACATTTTCATCACACTGGTTAACATAGCCTTCCTGGCATTTTCTTAGTTATTGTGTTAAGACATTTATATTCTACATTTACTAAGTTTCACATGTACCCTTGTAAGATGCACCACAGGTGTAATCCCACCAATCACCCTCCCTCCGCCCATTCTCCCCCTCCCTTTACTCCCTCTCCTCCTTCCCCCTATTCTTGGGTTATAACTGGGTTATAGCTTTCATGTGAAAGCTGGAAATTAGTTTCATAGTAGGGCTGAGTACGTTGGATACTTTTTCTTCCATTGTTGACATATTTTACTAAGAAGAATAAGTTCCAGCTCCATCCATGTAAACATGAAAGAGGTAAAGTCTCCATCTATCTTTAAGGCTCATAATATTCCATGATGTACATATACCACAATTTATTAATGCATTCATGGATCGATGGGCACTTGGGCTTTTTCCATGACATAGCAATTATGAATTGGGCTGCAATAAACATTCTGGTACAAATATCTTTGTTATGATGTGATTTTTGGTCTTCTGGGTATATACCTAGTAGAGGAATTATAGGATTGAATGGCAGATCTATTTTTAGATCTCTAAGTGTTCTCCAAACATCTTTCCAAAAGGAATGTATTAATTTGCATTCCTACCAGAAGTGTAGAAGTATTCCCTTTTCTCCACATCCACGCCAACATCTCTGATCTTGGGATTTTGTGATATGGGCTAATCTTACTGGAGTTAGATGATATCTCAAAGTAGTTTTGATTTGAATTTCTCAGATGATTAAAGATGATGAGCATTTTTTCATACGTCTGTAGGCCATGCTCCTGCCCTCTTCAGAGAAGTTTCTTTTCAAGTCCCTTGCCCAGCCTGCAATGGGATCACTTGTTCTTTTCTTGCTTATACGTTTGAGTTTTCTGCAGATTCTGGTCACCAAACCTTTGTCGGAGACATAACCTGGAAATATCTTCTCCCATTTTAAGGGCTGTTTGCTTGCTTTACTTATTGAGTTCTTGGCTGTGCAGAAGCTTTTTAGTTTGATCAGGTCCCAGTAATGTATTTTTGAAGCTGCTTCAATTGCCTGGAGGGGTCCTCTTCATAAAATACTCACCCAGACCGATTTCTTCAAGGGTTTTCCCTGCACTTTCTTCTAGTATTTTTATAGTTTCATGTCTTAGGTTTCAATCTTTAATCCAGTGACAATATTTCTTAGTTAATGGTGAAAGGCGTGGGTCCAGTTTCAGTCTTCTACAGATTGCCAGCCAGTTCACCCAGCACCATTTGTTAAATAGGGAATCTTTTCCCCACTGAATGTTTTTAATTGGCTTGTCAAAGATCAAATAATGGTAAGTAGCTGGATTCATCTCTTAGTTCTCTATTCTGTTCCAGATATCTACTTCTCTGTTTTTGTGCCAGTACCATGCTGTTTTGATCACTATTGATTTATAGTATAGTCTGAGGTCTGGTAGCGTGGTTCCTCCTGCTTTGTTTTTATTTCTGAGTAATGTCTTGGCTATTCGAGGCTTTTTCTGATTCCATATAAAACGAAGTATTATTTTTTTCAAGATCTTTAAAGTATGACAGTGGAGCTTTAATAGGGATTGCATTAAAATTGTATATTGCTTTCGGTAGTATAGACATTTTAACAATGTTGATTTTTTCCCAGACTTAAGCATGGTATGTTTTTCCATTTGTTAACATTTTCAGCTATTTCTTTTCTTAGAGTTTCATAGTTCTCTTTATAGAGATCTTTCACATCCTTTGTTAGATAAACTCCCAAATATTTCATCTTCTTTGGCACTACTGTGAATGGAATAGAGTCCTTAACTGTTTTTCAAGCTTGACTATTGCTGGTATATATACAGGCTACCAATTTACGAATGTTGATTTTGTAACCTGAGATGCTGCTGTATTCCTCCATCACTTCTAAGAGTTTTGTAGAAGAATCCCTGGTGTTTTCAAAATATGCAATCATATTTTGAAGAGCGAAAGTTTGATCTCTTCTGACCCTATATGGATACACTTGATTGCCTTTTCTTCCCTAATTGTGGTGGCTAAAATTTCCATTACAATGTTAAAGAGCAGTGGAGACAATGGGCAGCCTTGTCTAGTTCCTGATCTGAGTGTAAATTATTCCAATTTAACTCCATTCAATGTGATACTGGCTGTGGGTTTGCTGTAGATGGCCTCTATCAGTTTAAGAAATGTCCCTTCTATACCAATTTTCTTAAGTGTTCTGATCATGAAGGGATGCTGGATATTATCAAAAGCTTTTTCTGAATCATAAGAGAATCATATGGTCTTTGTTTTTTAATTTGTTTATGTGCTGAATTATACTTATAGATTTACATATATCAAACCAGCCTTGAGACCCTGGAATAAAACCAACTTGGTCATGATGTATTTTTTTGATGTGTTGCTGGATTCTTTTTGTTAGGATCTTGTTGAATATTTTTACATCTATATCCATTAGTGATATTGGTCTATAATTTTCTTTTCTTGTTGGGTCTATTCTTGGTTTGGGGATCAGGGTGATGTTTGCTTTATAGAACATATTGGGTAGTCTTCCTTCTTTTTCTACCTTTTGGAACAGGTTGAGTAATATAGGTACTAATTCCACTTTAAAAGTTTGGTAGAATTCTGACGTGAAGCGATCTGGTCCCAGGCTTTTCTTTTTAGGGAGGTTTTGTATGGTTGATGCTATTTCAGAACTTCATATTGGCCTGTTCAACATTTCCACTTGATAATGGCTAAGTCTTAGAAGGTGACATGCTTCCAAGTATTGGTCAATTTCCTTCAGAGTTTCATATTTTTGAGAATAAATTTCCTTGTAATATTCATTAGGGATTTTTTGAATTTCTGAGGAGTCTGTTGTTATTTCGTCTTTGTCATTTCTGATTGATTAGATTAGAGACTTTACTCTTTTTTCCTGATTAGGTTAGTTGAAGGTTTATCTATTTTATTGACCTTTTCAAAAAACCAACTTTTTGATTTATTGATCTGTTGTATAATTCTTTTGTTTTCAATTTCATTTAATTCTGCTCTAATTTTGGTTATTTCTTTTCTTCTACTGGGTTTGGGGTTGGAATGTTCTTCCTTTTCCAGTTGCTTGAGATGTCCCATTAAGTTGTTAACTTCCTCTCTTTCCATTCTCTTGAGGAAGGCTTGCAGTGCTATAAATTTCCCTCTTAGGACTGCCTTTGCAGTATCCCAGAGGTTCTGATAATTCGTGTTTTCATTGTCGTTTTGTTCCGGAAATCTGTCAATTTCCTTGTTAATCTCTTCTCTGACCCAGCTATCATTCAGCATAAGGTTATTTAACTTCCATGTTTTTGTATGAATATGCAGATTCCTGTTGTTACTGAGTTCAACTTTTATTCCATGGTGGTCTGAGAAGATGCAAGGAATAATTTCTATTTTTTTAAATTCACTGAGGTTAGACTTGTGACCTAAACTTGTGGTCGATTTTGGAGTATGTTCCGTGGGCTGATGAGAAGTATGTGTATTCAGTTTTGTTGGGGTGAAATGTTCTGTAGATGTCTGCTAAATCCAAATGTTGGACGGTTAGGTTTAAATCTAAAATTTCTTTGCTCAGCTTCTAATTGGAGTGTTGAAATCTCTGACTATTATGGAGCTGGAGGAAATCAAGTTGCTCATGTCTGTTAGAGTTTCTTTTATAGATTGAGGTGCATTCTCGTTGGTGCATAAATATTAATAATTGAAATCTCATCATATTGAGTATTACCCTTAACAAATATGAAGTGACCATTCTTATCCTTCCTTACTTTTATTGGTTTAAAGCCTATTATGTCTGCAAATAGAATTGCAACACCTGCTTTTTTCTGATTATCATTTGCCTGAAATATGGACACCATTTTTTCATCCTGAGTGTATATTTATCTTTTAAGGTAAGATGTGACTCTTGTATGCAGCAAATATCTGGTCTGAGTTTTTGTATCCAGTCAGTTACCCTGTGCTTCTTTAGAGGACAGTTTAAGCCGTTCACATTAATGGAGAATATTGATAAGTCTGGTAAAATTTTGGGTATCAAGTTTTTCAAAAGTCCAGTGGACATTTTTAATCCTTTCACCAATGTGGAAGTTGGATTTTGATCAAAAGTTTCTGAGTGAGTTTACTTTTGTGGTAAAGGATTGGGCTGGTCTTTATGGAGGATAGGTTTGAGAATATCCTGAAGAACTGGTTTGGTTATGGCAAATTTCTTCAACATATGAATGTCATTAAAGTATTTAATGTCTCCATCATAAATGAAACTCAATTTAAGCTGGATACAAGTTCTGGGGTTGAAAGTTATTTTGCTTTAGGAGATTAAAAGTCGATGACCACCCTCTTCTGGTTTGAAAAGTTTCAGCAGAGAGATCTGCAGTCATTCTAATATTCTTCCCTTTGTAGGTAATGGATTTTTTATGTCTGGCTGCTTTCAGAATTTTCTCCTTCATATTAACACTAGTGAAGTTAATTATGATATGCCTGGGGGGTGTCTTATTCTGATTGAGTCATGCTCGGGTTCTGAAACTGTCTGCTATCTGAATTTCAGAATCTTTTGGCATGTATGGAAAATTCTCTTTCATAACTTTATGGAGAAGGGCCTCTGTTCCTTGCAAGGCCACTTCATCACTTTCAGGGATTCCAATGAGGTGGATATTAACCTTCTTCGAATTATCCCATAGCTATCTTAGAGAATGATTTGTTTTTGCTCTCCATTTCTCTTCCTCTTTTTGAGTTTGTCTTCATGTCAGAAATCCTTTCTTCTGCTTGCTCCACTCTGTTACTGAGGGATTCTACTGTATTTTTCAGATCTTTGGGGGCTGCAAATTCTTGCTTCAGTGCATCAAAATCTTTGGTGGTTTTGTCTTTAAATTCGTTACATTCTTGAAACAACTTTTGAATTTCTCCTCGAATTGCTAATTCTGATTTTTGAATTGCTGCTTGAATTTCTAATTCCAAATTTTCCTCCATTCTATTAATCTTGTTTGCAATCCAAATTCTGAATTCAATTTCCGACATCCCAGCCAGCTGTTTATGAATGGGATCTTCAGTTACATCTGCCATATCTTTCCTTGGGGGGGTTGATCTATTCTGGTTATTCATGTTACCAGAGTTTTTCCACTGATTCCACCCCATGATTGTTTTACACCATTTGATTTTTCCCCTGGAGCTTTGTCAAGGACCCATACAGGGCTATGGCCTGAGAAACTGGGAACCTGTTTGGGGTGGTGGGGCTAAGTGCTTCTTTCTTGTTTTAAGCTGGTCTCTGTTTGACCCTAGTGAAATAGTTACTCTGGGTTGAAGTTTCAGCTGTGGAGAAATACTAGCAATTAAGTCACACCGCCCCCCACAGGCAACAATTGAAAAAGGAAAATCAAACCTTCCTACAACTACACACCCAGGGCACCACTTGAATAGTCCTCAGATGATTGGCTCAGTTCAAAAGGTCCAAATCAATTGTCTCAGTCAGCACCTGTCTCAGGTGGGAGAGTGTAAAAGGTCTCTGGCAACTAGATCACAGGGGTCTGGTGACAACTCCGATATGACTTGCTCCAGTGCTCTGTGAAGTCAGGAGGACCCACCCAGCAAATATATCAGTCTGGGAAGGTTGATGCCTCCTTCCCTACCTTGCACCTCTGTCACACCCAGTCACTGATAGCCCTGCAGGGCTGTGACCTTGTTGCCTCTAGTGAATAGATACTCCAGGGGTTTGCACCTGCCTGAATCACAAGGAAATCTATTTCTGCTCAGCCAGGCCACTGTACTCTGCCTCTATCTAGCAGGGGGAGGTGAGGCCTGACAACCTTGGGCACTTGATGGGGGTTGGGGGGTGTTCATTCAGTTATAGCCCCACCCCTGATTGATGTTACTGACAGAACAGAACAGAACAACTTTGCAGAATTTTTTTTCTGTCCCTGCTAAATTCCCCTGCAGAAGAGAAGTTGTTTTGAGTTCCCAGAGCCTGCGCCTTAGGCCCTGTCTTTGCTCCTGCAGGTTTATATTCAGTTAGCTGTTAGTTCTAGCCTCCTGCCTTCCTTTGTCTATAGGCTGTCAATCCCCTGAGGGCTGGGTGCATCTTAGGCTCAGTAAAGCAGTCCTCCGGGTCAGCCCCGCCCTGGGAATTTCCCTGCTCTGCACGTGCATATTTTAGTCCCCGTGCTCCACCTAGGCCAGTATCGCCTCAGGCAAACCCTTTACTCATGGGGCCTACATTTCTGTTCCAGATCTGTTGAGCAGTGGTTGCCACTGAGAAATGCCCGGCCTCCTCTGGTTGCCCAGGGAGACAGGGGGTGTGGCTTCAGAATATCCGGGAGTGAGCCCTATTGTTGCCAAAAATGGCTGCTGCTCTGCGCCTCAGGGCACCTCCGCTCTGGTGTGGTTACCTCTCAATCAACTGTCCTCTCCTCACTGCCCTCACTCCCATGCTGCAGAATCAGCACTGACCAGCTGCAGTCTAGGCCCTGTCCACACCCCTCAAGAAATCACCCAAGAATCTGGACTCCTGGTGGACAGGCCTCCAGACTTCAGAGTGAGAGTGGAGGGGAGTGCTTGGAGCTCAGAATTGCAGGTAGAGAATATATACACTTTTATACAGTTTTATGCCTAGCAGGAGAATGCTGTGGCACCCTAATAAGGGAGGTAGGTCCAGATTTTAGAGGGTCTCTCCCATGGAGTGTAGTAGGAGGATCTTTGAACTCCGCTTGTTTGTTTGTGGGGGACTCTGAGCTGTTCTCATGGGGGAGGGGACTCCTGTCCACTTGGTGATAGATTTTGTACCTTTTCTTTGTATCCTTTGGGTCTCAGCTCACCTCAGTGGGGTTGATGTGTGTTCTTCAACCTTCTCTCTTGGTGCAGCTCTAATCCACCAGGTTACTCACTAAATTTCTGTCCTTTAACTCTCTTTCTGGATGGGAGTCTCTGTGGAAAGCTGGCTTTAGCCATCTTGTCAGAGAATATTTTATGAGAAGGACCCCTCAGGCAATTGAAGCAATACCAAAAATAAATTACTGGGATCTGACCAAACTAAAAATCTCTTGCACAGCCAAGAGTACAGTAAGTAAAGCAAGCACACAGTCCTCAGTATGGGAGAAGGTATTTGCAGGTTATGTTTCTGACAAAAGTTTAATAACTAGAATCCACAGAGAACTCAAATTTATTAATAAGAAAAGAACAAGTGATCTCATTTCATTGTGGGCAAGAGACTAGAACAGAAGCTTCTCTGAAGAAGACAGGCACATGGCCTACAGACACATGAAGAAATTTCCATCATCTTTAACCATCAGAGAAATGCAAATCAAAATCACTTTGAGATATCATCTAACTCCAGTAAGAGTAGAACACATAACAAAATCCCAAAATCACAGATGTTGGCTTGGATGTGGAGAAAAGGGAAAACTTCTGCACTGCTGGTGGGAATGCAAACTAATACAGTCCTTTTGGAAAGTAGTTTGAAGAACACTAAGGGCACTAAAAGTAGAACTGCCATTCGATCCTGCAATTCCTCTGCTAGGTATATATCCAGAAGACCAAAAATACATATACCATGGAATATTACATAGCCTTAAAAAATATGGAGACTTTACCTCTCTTATGTTTACTGGATGGAACTGGAACATATTTTTCTTAGTAAAGTATCTGAAGAATTGGAGAAAAAGTATCCAATGTACTCAGTACTAATTATGAAACAAATATATAATCACCCACACTTTCATATGAAAGATAAAACACAACTATAGCTCAGGATAAGGCAGGGGAAGGGAGAGGAGAGGTTGAGTGGATGGAGGGTAATCAGTGGGACCTCACCTATGGTGCATATTGAAAGGGTACATGTCAAATCTATTAATAGTAGAGCATAAGTGTCTTAACACAATAATTAAGTGAGTGAGGTGAATGCCATGTTAACCGGTTTGATGTAAACATTACAAATTGTATATAAAATCAGCACATTGTACACCATAAATGCATTAATGTATACAGTTATGATTTAGTAAAAAAAATTAAGAGAAAAAATACAAAATAATAAAAATAAAAGAAATTTAAATGAAGGATGTTCTCCCATAATATGAAAAGGAGATAGGTGGGTATGTTTTTTTCTTGTATATTTCACAAAGCCTGCCCAGACAGCTCACAATACAACAATATGGACTATTTTCCTAAACCAAAATCCCAGGAGAAAAATAAATAATAGGTTCCAGAATAGACACTTTTCTCAGGGCCTAAGCCCTGGAAACTGCTCCAAAAGGCCTGACAACTCATCTATATTTCCTTGAGACTTGGGGAAGTACCTGATCTCCCTTTGCAGCCCAGCCCAGTGGGTGTCTGTGGATGAGTGGTAACCTAAGCAAAGCTGATGTCAGATCAAGCATGATGGAGAGTGAATATTCCTTCTTGAGATTCTTTATCACTCAGAGTGAGTGTTTTACCGTTCTGCATAGAGGTTGCCATAAAACACCATTTTAAGGAGCTCCAGGCCATATTTTATCCACTAATGTCCTCTTGCCCCAAGAGGCAAAACAAACTAGCAGGTGGCTCAGGATTAACATCTTTATTACAGATGACCTCACTATTGTGTTCTCCATAAAGAAAAAATATTACAAAGCATTAACGCACTTTAACTATTAAATTAATACAGATTTATGGCTCATATCCGGATCTAAATTTCTTGGCTTGCAGGGTTGTTATTTTTCTGTGATTTGTTTTTTTGACAACATTGCTAATGGGGACCAGAGCAAAATTGATATGTACTGTGATGGTGGATGCATGAATTCAGGGAGGCAGCAGGTTACATCTCCACACAAATCACTCAGATGGCAGTTTTGCACCACAACTTACACAAGTATTTTCAATATTTGAGCAACAGCCACAGAAAGATATTTAGCTGGGAAGCTGCAAGTACTAAGAGTCCAATATTTACTTTGTTCTGACAAATGGCAAAACATGAAGACTGTGCTTTAATTACTTGGAGAGGCTTTGGCACATAACTTCCTGCTCTGCCCCATCACTTTCTCTCTAATGCTTCAAGTAGCCATTACTTACACTATCTCTGTGTGTCACTATTAAATGCTGTTTGTGTTTATATCTGCTGTGGATTGAAATTCCCCTCATTCCTATTTCCTTTCACAGTTCCAAAAGACAGGATAAACTTGTCGCTAATTGAACCAAACAGAAAGCGAAGTATCAATTATATTATTAATGGCTAGCAAGCACCCAAAACCCTAAAATTTGGTAAAAATGGATAATAGAGCAGATAATTCCTCCTGCTTTTCAAATCTAAAACTTGGGGACCCTAGTCACTCATGCCTTAAGGTAGTGAAAGAGAATTGGCGTATACAACAGTCTACTGATTGTGCCTCACCACAATCATCTGGTATCTGGCACTGAGGAAGAGTTAGGAAGCTCAAAAGAAAATGCTCATCATATTTAATCATTAGAGAAATGCAAATCAAAAGCACTTTGAGATATCATCTAACTCCAGTAAGATTAGCCCACATTACAAAATCCCAAAACTATAGATGTTGGTGTGGATGCAGAGAGAAGGGAACACTTCTAAACACTGCTGGTGGGAATGCCAGCTAATATGACCTTTTTGGAAAGAAGTTTAAAAAACACTCGAGGAACTAAAAGTGGACCTACCATTTGATCCTACAATTCCTCTATTAGATATATACCCAGATGATCAAAAATCACTTTATAATAAAGACAGTTGCACCAGAATGTTTATTGCCAATTGATAATTGCCAAGTCATGGAATTTAGCCCATCAACTCACAAATGAATTAAAAAACTGTGGCATATGTATTACATGGAATACTATGCAGCCATAAAAAAGTTGGAGACTTCACATCTTTTATGTTTACCTGGATGGAGTGGAACATATTCTTCTTAGTAAAGTATCTCCAGAATGGAAAAAAAAGTATCCAATGTACTCAATACTACTATGAAATCAGTATATAATCACCTACACATTCATAGGAATGGTAAAACATAACTATAGTCCAGAGAGCAGGAAGAAAGAGGAGGGAGAGGAGAGGGGAGGCCGGGAAGTGGGAGGGTATTTGGGGGGACCTTACTTAATGTGCATGATGCAATGATACATTTAAAATATTAAGAATAGAGTATAAATGTCATAACACAACAAATAAATAAGCAAAGAGATGGTTATGTTAATCAGGTGTAAGCATTCCACATTATATATCAAATCAGCACATTGTACCCTATAAATCCATTAATGTACACAGTTATAATTTAATAAAGAATTCAAAAAAAAAAAAAAAAGGAAAAGGCAAGTGGTTAGAAGGGCTTTTCATGTGCTCTGACCTTGAACACTGAGGCCCTTCCCCTGGGGTGATATGGCCCCTAACAAAAGATTTGCACACTTGGGTTCTCAACAGCTTCTCTGTATAGGTATGGAGGGGTGCTGAGGTGCCATAGGGTCCCTCGTCTCCTAAGGACACCAGAGGGTACTTAAAATAAAAGTCTCTGTTCCCTGTTGGCTCAGGAAAAGGCCCTAAAAGGTGAAAAGTGGAGTCTTTGATTATTTCAGGGTATTTGTGGTATAACTTATTTCTAGTCTAAGCTTCACATATAACTTGGGATGAGATAATGCCTTGACATGTGGGCTCTGAAAACACATAAACCATACTTGGCTCTGTGAATTCCTCCCTGCAAAATTATTGAAAGAAATATATTTGCAGGAAATTACAGCAAAGCATCTTAACTTGAGAACAAATGTGCTCCTTGATATTAGCAACGACTGCAGCCTTAAAATGTTAACACTGAACTCTAGTAGGCTGTGTTAAAGAAGGAATATTTTGTTTGTTTGTTTGCTTGCTTGCTTGCTTGTTTGTTTGTTTGAGACAGTCTCACTCTGTTGCCTAGGCTAGAGTGCCATGGCATCAGCCTAGCTCACAGCAACCTCAAACTCTTGGGCTCAAGCAATCCTCTTGCCTCAGCTTCCTGAATAGCTGGACTATAGGCACTCACCATGACACCCAGGTAGTTTTCCTATTTGTAGTAGAGACAGGTCTCATTCTTGGTCAGGTTGATCTCAAACTCCTGAGCTAAAGTAATCCACCTGCCTTGATCTCCCAGAGTGCTAGGATTACAGATATGAGCCCCTGTGCCTGGCCAGAAGAAGAATATTTTGCTTAGTCTCAGACCTCCATTAGCTGCCCAGAGCTTAGGACAGATCCACATACATCACAACGAGAGCAGAGAGTGTGTGTGTCTTTGAGGCAAACTGAGGTAGGAGCTCCCTTTGAGTTCCTCTAAAAGTCAAAAAGAACTCCTTCAAAACTGTCATCCCTAGAAAACAAGAAAGCGTACTTTAAAAATAAGATGTGACATGGAGACAGGGTTTATTTAGACAAGAACTGGTTTAGGTAAAGGAATAATGTGAAATATAGGAACAAGTCTCCAGGAAGCAATAGGGCTTCCATCAACCTCAAAACCACCCTGGCTGCCATCTAGAAAACCCAAATCTCAACTTCTATTGTTCTTTTCCCTGTCCCATCAAGACCTATAACTCATCTCTCCTTCCCTCTATTTTCTGTTCCCATAATGAGGAACCAAAAGCTCAATCAGAAGAGAGAGCTCCAGAAAACCCTCCAGACCACCCAAAGAAAACTCAGGTCATAGCACATCTCAGGTCCCTATTATGTCCTGATAGTTGTGGATCATGGTATTAGGAGGCCACCTGAAGAAAAGATCTTAATAAGAGACAAAGTGTATGGCCCTGGTATTTTTTTTGATCTCTCCCATAAATCTCAAGAAACCTAAGACAGTGCCCTTCCCTTCTCCCTCCAATACACGGATGTTGGTTGGCATGTAGTCAGCAGCCATGTTTGCATGTGTAAGCACACACATGAACTTGCACGCTCTGTGTGTGAGCATATACTGCATTGGGCTCTCTGTGCATGTCTGGGTAATCAGATGTATGTATGCAGTGTGCTCGTACATACATGCTGTGAGTGGTCAGGCACATGCATGTACACATGTGCATCAGTAATTTATGTATGTGTGTGCATGCAGGTAGTTTGCACATATCTTGCACACCATTCCGCGGGTGTGTGTGTGTGTGTGTGATCTGGAAAGGGTGGCATGTGCATGAACAGATGCACGTGTGAGTTCTGTGTCTGTATGTTTGTATGAATCAGGGTTCTTAAGCCTTACCACGCACCAGGCTGTTTGCAGCCAATGTTGAGCTGCTAATGATTTTAATGAGAGTGACTTCTGGATTCATATTTTTTTAATAAAATATATCACACTAAAACCAAATCAATGAGAAACATTAATTAGGGCCTTTGTAGATGCCTTCTGTGGTGGTGTTTTTCTTTTGAGAAGCACCAGACGAAGAATGCTGGGCTTTATTTAAGCTAAGTTGTTTGACATTTAGATGAGAGAAAAAGGGGAAGAAACTAGCCAGCCCAGGAACCGTTTTTGACAGCTCTTTGTCATGCAAGGGAGAAAAAAGGCGCCGGCTGTGAGAGTCTACTTTGAAGCCCTGGAAATTTGTAATGAAAAATTTAAGATACAAGAGAGGCAGAAAGATGAGCTATTCACGGGGCTCTGCATATATTAACACTTGTAATGCAAACTAAAGGTTTGCTATGTGTTTTTATAATTTGGCCGCTAATAAATATCTTCCAGAAGTGCTTTGATTTTCTAAGCTCGGGCATGGAGTTCGAATCCATTAAAAAGTAAAAGAAACAATTGGTATTGGGCTCCAGTTCCTGATTAGGCACATCAATTATTACAGACAGACCACTGACTGATTTCAAAGAATGCTGGAAGCTCTTGTGTGCTTGGGAGATGCCATGCATCTGTGGATAACTCCTCTACTGTGACTGTCCTCCAAGCCAACTTCCAGATTAACTCATCCCAAGCACTTGACTCTACCTTCTCCTTGACCTCCTGGTCATAATTAGGGACAATTCCCCAGGGACAGGGAGATGCCAGGTATCCCTTTGAGGAAGGTCCCCAAAAGAACCATCGTCAGTATTGAAAAAGCAGAGTTTCTTCGATGTCAAAACATCTCTTCAAAATTTGGGATACTGAGGTAAATCAATTCCATCCATGCATTGTATCCATGCAAGCTTTGATCACAGTCCGCCTAGCCCTTTAATTACTGATGCTTCTGCCATGGTTAGTCCAAAGGGTCTTTGATTCCTCTCTTCTTTCTACATCTCCCAATGTCCTCCTCCCCACCTCTTTCTTCTGTGTATCTGCAACTTCTATTGCCTTGTTAAAACCCAACATCTTCACATTCTGCTCAAAATTCTCTGCTCTGCCCAATGAGCAGACACACTATGTAAGTGTGCACTTGGTAGTTGAATGGACTTTCCTCTTCCAGTCTCAACTCTTTCACTCAACTCTGTGACTTAGGATGAAGCTTCTCACCTTGCTGATCCTCAGTCTCCCCATTTGTATACAATGAAAGTGCAAGTGTCTACCTCACAACTATGAGGTGAGGATTAGAATGGACATCTGGGAACTTCCTAGTATACAGTAGGCACACACATGCCCACACAAACCCAAAGTGGGGCAAGTTTTAGTATAAACCAAAACTTGGCCCTTCCTTGAGAAGACCACTTTTCCATGAGTTGTAGAATTGATGTTCTGTCTTTCTTCAATCCTACATACCTGTGTGGTTTGAGCATTCCTCCAGCTTCTCACAAGTATCTCCAAACTATCACTCAGTACTTTTCCTGTCAAACTCCTGATGCCTTGGAGCTCAGGCTGTCAGGACAGATTTCTGTCCCTCCTTATCATTACCATCAATTTGTTTGGCTCCTGGAGCACCTAACTGGGTCCAAGCCCACTTGGATTTCCCAGTCCAGGTCATAACTTCACAGTCCCTTAGCCTTCGTCCCTACCTTTAGGCTTTAGTGAGCCTTATCTCCATCCTTCTCACATCAACTATTCCTGTGGCTATGATTACACAGTCTGTGACTGCTCTCCCTTATCTTAAAGGACCAAATCCTAATCTTTGGTCCTGATCTCCTGCTCCCTTATGTCCTTCCACTTGTCATGCAGTATCGGGATTCACAGCTGCTTCAGCCTCTTAGCTGCTCAACTTCCTCCCTACAGAGACTAGTAAATTGTACCTAAAGACCAATTAGAAAGTCTCCCCTGCTCCCAAAGCTCCTATTTCAATAGAATCCTTCCAAAGCATAGATTTCCTTTCCTGACTAGAGAGGCTTCCCCCTCTACTCTGTAAGACATTCTTTCCCAACACTAACTCTATGCTGAAATGAAAGTGACCGCAAATGAACTCCTTTGCCAAAGTTTATGAATAAACAGCCTTGGCTAATTATGTCTCAGGCTAAGTTTTGTCTTTGACAATGGACAAAAAATAGTGCTCCTAGATAACACTCAGGCTAAGGCAAATTATTCTTGGCATAATAAAGATGCAGAAGATCATTTTCATCCTGGGGCCTACATCTGCAGTGTCTGCAGTTTTAGAAACGCCACCACAGTAGCCAGTCCTGCTTCAGAAGCCTCATGTGAAAGGGGTTGTGAAATATTCAGCAAGTCACCTCTATTCCATGTGTCCAAAGTGTCTGTGGCAGCTGGCATCAAAAAGGAGACCCCATGTCTAGGGAAGCCTCCTTCCTCCTTCCCAAATCCAAATTCTTTCTTTCTTCCTTCCTTCCTTCTTTCCTTCCTTCTTTCCTTCCTTCCTCTCCCTCTCTCTTTCACTCCCTCCCTCCCTCTCTGCTTCCTCCCTCCCTCCCCCCCTTTCTTTATTTCATTTTGATAGAGTATCATTCTGTCATCCTGGGTAGAATGCCATGGTGTCATAGCTCACAGCAACCTCAGACTCCTGGGCTCAGGCAATCCTCCTGCCTTAGCCTCCCTAGTAGCTGGGACTTCAGGCACCTGCTACCATGCCCAGCTAGTTTTTAGTAGAGACAGGGTCTTGTTCTTGTTCATGTTGGTCTCAAACTCTTGAGCTCAAACAATCCATCCCCTTTGGCTTCCCAGAGGGCTAGGATTACAGGCATGAGCCACCATACCTGCCCCCTCAAATACTTTTGTCTTTAAAAAACTTAGATGAAAATTTGAGGGACACAGAAGCCAAGGAGTGTGGTGGAAACAGAGTAGAAGATTTTGTCCTTGAATCTAAGTTTTGGCCCCACCACATCAATGCAGTTCTGGGTAGCAGTGATACTCAGTGCCCAGGGGCCTCATCTGTCAGATCTGACAGTCAAAGCCACCTCCTTGGACTCCTGCTTGGATACACTGAATTTGATCTTTCTTAGAAAAATTTTCTTTTTTTTTTTATTTTTTTTATTTTTTTTATTATTATTATTTTATTAAATCATAACTGTATACATTGATATGATCATGGGGCATCATACACTCGCTTCATAGACCATTTGACACATTTTTATCACAGTGGTTAACATAGCCTTTCCGGCGTTATCTCAGTTACTGTGCCAAAACCTTTACATTCTACATCTACCAAGTTTCGCAAATACCCCTGTAAGATGCACCACAGGTGTGATCCCACCGATCCCCCTCCCTCTACCCACCCATCCCCTTTTCCACTTCCCCCTATTGTTAAGTTGTAACTGGGTTATAGCTTTCATGTGAGAGCCCCAAATTAGTTTCATAGTAGGGCTGAGTACATTGGTTGCTTTTTCTTCCATTCTTGAGATACTTTGAGATATCATCTAACTCCAATGAGACTAGCCTATATCACAAAATCTCAAGACCAGAGATGTTGGCGTGGTTGCGGAGAAAAGGGAACACTTCTGCACTGCTGGTGGGAATGCAAATTAATACATTCCTTTTGGAAAGATATATGGAGAACACTCAGAGATCTAAAAATAGATCTGCCATTCAATCCTGTAATTCCTCTGCTGGGCATATACCCAGAAGACCAAAAATCACAACATAAGAAAGATATTTGTACCAGAATGTTTATTGCAGCCCAATTCATAATAGCTAAGTCATGGAAAAAGCCCAAGTGCCCATCGATCCACGAACGGATTAATAAATTGTGGTATATGTATACCATGGAATACTATGCAGCCTTAAAGAAACATGGAGACTTTACCTCTTTCATGTTTACATGGATGGAGCTGGAACACATTCTTAGAAAAATTTTCAACCAGAATACCCTGTATCTGATCAATCCCAAAACATACTCCTTTAGGTTTCTTATGATTTCTCATGCTGAAACAACACACCAGTCTGCTCTATTTATATTTGAGGCCAGATAATTCTCCATTATAGGGAACTTTCCAGTACACTATAACTCCATCCCTGGACTCTAGCCTCTTGATGCCAATAGCATATTCTCTATGTTGGGGTGATCAAAAATATCTCCAGACCTTGCCATTTGTCCTTTCAGGGAGAAAGTTACCTCAGTTGAGAGAATAATCACTCTAGATCAATGTTTTCCAGCCATTTTTTTTTTTTTAATCTCACAGCACACTTCAACCTATAGTTAAACTTCCATGGCATACTTAAATTATGTTGATTAAAAAAAAAGAGGAAACTTCGTATTAACCTGGATGGAAGTGGAAGACATTATTCTTAGTAAAGCATCACAAGAATGGAGAAGCATGAATCCTATGTACTCAATTTTGATATGAGGACAATTAATGACAATTAAGGTTATGGGGGGGAAGCAGAAAGAGGGACGGAGGGAGGGGGTGGGGCCTTGGTGTGTGTCACACTTTATGGGGGCAAGACATGATTGCAAGAGGGACTTTACCTAACAATTGCAATCAGTGTAACCTGGCTTATTGTACCCTCAATGAATCCTCAACAATAAAAAAAAAAAAGGAAAAAAAAAGAGGAAAAAAACAATATACTTACTGTGCCTTGGACTTCCTTTGAAAATAATTTAATCACTGATCTTTAAAATTTTTCTTGGCACATACGTTGAAAATCACTGCTCTAAATAATTCACTGAGCAATTACAAGAAAGCAATGCAAGTGAATGTACTTTGTATAGCTGCATAAAATGTGAATTGTTACCATTCTCTGTGCTTGGATTAGTACCCAAAACTCATATAACTCTAAAGACTAATGAATAGTACCCATTCATTAGTACCCAAAACTCATATAACTCCAAAGACTCAGGTATCCCCATCTCCACAGAAGACAAGTAGATATGGAGGTTTCTGTTCTTCTACGTAATTAGTTAACGTTTTTTCATCTTGCCAAAATAGACAACACCAGTGACCTACAAGCCCTATTTGAGTATTCCTATGAAATCTAATGTGTTTTCTCGAAAGACCTATATGTCCAGGGCTCAAGCAATGTTCCTCTTATTCATAGTTTTAGTTTGTAAGGCTGGGAAAAATTACCAAAAGGCATGACTTAGAAACAGTGGCATCATTCAGGGACCTAGAAGCAAAGGGATAGCACATTAAAACTGCTAATTTAAGGAGGATTTAACAAAAATAAAATGCTTTTAAGGGTGTGAGCAGAGTTTAAGGAAGTGAGATAGTGCAGTACTCCAGGACTAACAAATAGCAGAGAGCCATGATCATCTCTAGGCCGTAAGAGGAAAGGGAAGGGCATGATTAATCAAAAAGTGTGGCTATATGTAGAGAGCCTTCTGAGGAGAATTATGGAAAGCAGCCAGCCCACAGTTCTCCAGAAGAGAGAGCAGGGAGTTAAACCCCCAGGCCCAGCAATTCTCTTACCTCATTCCTTCCCCAGAAACAAGGCAGCCATTGGAACAGTTCTAATGGATCAGAGCCCCATAGAACGGATTGGAGTGGAGAGAGAGGCAGGTGAACCAAGAGCACAAAAGATCCAGCACAGATGAAAAGAAGAAGAGGTGAAAGGTGTCCTGCAGATGATTTCTGAGCTGCTTTTAGGACCAGAGCATAAGCAAAGAAATATAAGAACAATTAGAAGCAAAGCCCAGAACCACAGAGAGTAAACCTACAGAATCAACCAAAGCAAACAGTGAAAAATGACCTGTTTGAATTTTGACAATAAAATGGGAATGGTGGCTTTGTACTAGCTTGAAAACCCACGTCTAAAGGGGACATGTTTGCTTGAAGGAGCTGGAATGGAGGAGAGGCATGACCAACCAAAACTCCTTGGGTGTGGACTCAGAGTTTCCTGATAATATTTTATAATTACAAAACGGATTTTTCTTTAGATTATATACCTCCTGAGGGCAGATGTATTATCTGATTTGTCTATGCAAGGAGTAGCTCTTCCCTGGGCTTTTGAGTGTGTGAACTTTGGGATTCCCTTATCTGCTAGATATAGCCCTCCTGTTGCCATGTGTGAGAAGAGTTCCCAAGAGTCACCATCCAAGCAAAAAGTCTTGCATTTTTTATTGCCCTTTATGAGAAGAAGAATCCTTCCCACAAAGCATGCAAGTTCAAGCATGGCCCCAGCTACTAGCTGAGTGGTCACCATCTATTTTTCAGACACCTGGTAGCAGGGCAAGCAGAGAAGCTTGGGGTTACAATGCTTCTTGTCCTCTAACTTGGACAAACAGTTATAGAAGCCCTGGTTTAGGAAAGCAAATGGGCCATCTTTTAAGATTCAGGCTGATTCAAGACCTTGGCTGATTCCATCTGGTAGAAGGACAGACATGAGAAAAGAAGGGCGCCTGGAGAGCAGATTGAGAGCAAATAATTCTTCATTATAGGGAACTTCCCTATAATGGGTAACTCTATCCCTGTACTCTAACCCCTGGTTGATTGAGGCAGTGGTGTGTGGATGATTTGCATGTGCCCCAGGAGGCTGGAGTGGTCTTTGGCCAGCTTGTTGTGGCAAGAGTCAGGATCACAGGTTGCTTGTCACCCACAGGTGGCTTGGTACTACGGAAATGGACATGCATGTGTATTAGGAGTTGCTATAACTATGAAGAGGCACTGCCTATGTCTACCCTTGTATCAGCTTTCAGGGTGGGTAGCTGGAGCCCTAGTATAAACTGCGTCTGCAAAATCTTTGGATTTGTCTGTAATCCCAGATTAAAAACATTCATTGTAGATTGATTGTTAGATCAATTGATTGTTAGATAGATTGATAGGGAAAATGTTTCCTATCATTCTACCCTAAGCTTGGTATGATGATAGTCATTGAGAGAGCTTAGAAATAATGTGTCACTTTAGAAAAGCATAGCTCCCCCCTCCCCTCCCCTCCATCTCCCCTTTCCCCTTCTTCTTGGGTTGTAATTGGGTTATAGCTTTCATAATAAAGCTGTAAATTGGTTTCATAGTACAAAAAATAAAATAAAATAAGTAAATAAATAAATAAGCATAGCTCAGTAGAAATGGTCTTAAAAGATACATTTAAATTGCCCCAAAGCAAATAGGGACCAGTAGGGATAGTTCGAAAGGGAGACATTCCTTGCTAACAGGTGTGAGTCACAGTGAGGAGGAGGTTGGAGTAGGCGGAGCAGGAATGGGGGGCGGGGCTACGAAAGCCACCCTTATGAGCAGATTCTTGCCAGCTGGGATGGCCACATCCTTAGAGTTCTATTCAATGAGTTGGACTTTCTTCACTACCTTAGGAAGGAGAAGATGTTGGTTAAACAGCTGTGTCTCTGGTTCTCCATTCGAAGCTGACTTCTTAATTACACGCCATTTCCTGGACATAAATGCATTTATGTATATTAAACTTTGCTCCACTTAGCAAAGCAGTCACTTTATTAATTAAATGTCTTCAGTTGAGAAAAAAAAAAAACAAAAAAACAACCATATCCCTTGTCCCTGTACAGACAAGGCATCCCTCCTTCCCACTTAGTTCCTCTGTTGTGCTATGAATTTAAACATACTATTAGTTGATTTCCATTCAGTTCATTTTTAACCCTGATACTACTGCATTTGTAGGAACTGATATTAAAAAGTAATATCCGAGACTAAAGTCGCTAGACTGTTGAGTAGATTTTTAAATTGAAACCAAAATTATACAGATTTTTCATTCTGATAATTCCACCAATTCACTAATTCTTTAATCTTTACAGGTCATTGAACAGTTCTACATTAATGAGATGTAGTTAAGAACAAATTTTATACTTTTTCCTTTTTTTTTTCTTGAAAAATGTTGCCTATCATTTGTAAATTAGAAAGAACTTGTTCCGTTTATGGTCCATTTATTTAAAATAATCGAATGCATGGGATCTGCCTGAACACTGTGTGTAATGATGCTTTTAAACAAATTACCATTTATTTATAAGCAAGAAATAGACTTTTAAAAAGCACTGAGACTTGGTTGCATTATTAATGGTGTTTTCCGGGCCCTACAGCTCTGATGTGTGTTTTTGTGTGTATAGCAAGTGAGTGCATGTGCACACATGCACACGGATAGGCATTTTATTCCATGAGAAGGTTGAGGATTTGGGAAAAAAAAATTTTAAAGGTTACCCTGAAATCAGCATGCTTTTCCTTTTCCAAAAGTTGCAAATGTTGGTGAGATTCAGTCATGACAAGTCATTTGTCCCCAAATCTTCACTGTAAATGTGTGACCATCATCACAAAGCACCCAAAGCTAAAAGCAAAGTCAGTCATAGCCCAATCTTTTCAATGTACCAGACTAAGAACATGGAACAAACAGAAAAAGTTTGTTCAGCTACAGCAGAAGCATGTGCAAGCATGCAAAGCCTACCTCTTCCATCAGGGACCTGGAGAGTTAATTGCTTGCCTTCAAGTATTGTAAATTACTATTATTGAATCACACACTTATATAGGGAGGAAAATGTTTATCCTGTTAAGCATTATTTAAAGAGCATGAGTTACAGACAACCCGGGACATGGTTGCTAAGAATTCATGGGGAAAGATTATTCTGGCTTCACCAGCTTTGGTCCTGTTCACTTGTAAGACAGTCCTCCTTCTTTTTCTCCATATCTTTTGACCAACTGAAGTATAGATAAATAAGTGGTTCCTGGGACTTCTAATATTTAGTCCAAGTTCCGCCCCATCCCCATTTCCAGCACGTAAGCCATCCTCAATGGTCACATGGCAACTCTAGCAGAATCAATTGAATTAGCCCTATTCCCAGACTCTTTTCTCTGAAAGGGAAGTCTTCAGGTCTAAAAGGATTAAAAAGAAAAAGAAATATAAGGAGAAGAAAATGAGTGAGAAAAGAGAAAGGATGAAAAGAGGTAGAAGGTAGAGTGGAAAAAAATAAAGCTGTGATGTCAGAGGAAAGATGCCCAGCTGCTAACCAAGCTAAGGGACACTACTCCTCCAGGCTTAGGAGAATGTATGGATGGGACCAATTCCTGTCCGTATTTTTTGAAAAAACATGAAAAATAATTAATATAAATGAAAGATACTTAAAGATAAGAAGAGTGAATACAACAATAACCCACGTGTTGCAATTCCCAAGAATAGTGCCTAACATACAACAGGTACTCAGTAAATGTTTGTTGAATAAATCAGTGAGCACATGAACAATATACTGGTTTCCAAAATAGGCAGAAGGTGGATCTAAACACTAGAAGCTCATTACTTAAGCAGTAGCAAGACAATAATAGATTATTAAATCAATGGTTTCGAAAGCATAGGTAAAAAGCGATAATGACCAGGTCCCACAAAGACAAAACATACCAAACAAATCTCATGAGATTTTTCTCATTGAGTTTTCAGTAAACCAGATGTGTCTTATTTTCAGCCAGGTGCTTGCCAAAATATACTGCAATGTGTCTGCAATCACGGAACAGTGGGAGGTTGTGCAAAAACTGGTTAAACATTGTTTTTTTGGAAGTCATCATAATTGTTAGATAAAAATCTCTAATGGAATGTCCATTGACTACTGTTTCATACCAACAAATGAAGATAGCAGAAGAGAGCCTTTGTGATTGGTACCATCATAAGAAAAAATTGGAGTTTATGATCAGCCTTACCAATGGGCCTTTTTCCTTGTCCCTCACTTATTTGATTTTTTTCAGCATCGTAAATACATACAGACAGTGTGTGAGTCAAAATCTGCAGATGACAAAAAGATGGGAGGGCAGTCAGCTAACTAAATGAAATATATGTAAGTATCCACCTGAAAGGAATAAATTTAAAGTTATGAAAAGTTTTAAAAGTCAACTGTTCATAGATAGTCGAAGGATATACCATAGATAGTGGAGGATACCTAGCTAAATAGTCATTCATTATGGAGAAAACAATAAGCCTAGGCTGTTTTAATTAGCTACAATTAGCTAATTAGCTACAAGTTGAAAATGCAAAAACAATTCACTGCAATTGTCAAATAACCCAAGGTAGTGGATATTTGCATCTACAAGAGACTTGGCAATTGATTGAAGGAAATGAGAAAGGATATGATATTACCTGGAGAAGATGAGCCTTTGGTTACCTCTAAATATATGAAGGGCTGAATTCCAGAAAGGGAAGAAGTTATGTTGTTTGCTGTCCCATAGGAAAATTTCCCACGTGGAAATGTCGAGAAGTGAAATGGGATGCTTTGTTAGAAGTAATGAGCTTGCCATTCAGTAGGAGGCCAGATGTTCCCTGTAGGAGCTGTTGAAGAGAACATGACCTAGCAGAGAGTGTGTAATAGTAGGTTGCTAAAATCCAAACAAATTCTGAGATGCCCTGATTCTCTGACACATATTAAGAAGCTTAGTATATTGTACAGACTTTGTAGTTGTGTGTACATGTGTGCCACTAAAATTAAAAAGAAAAAAAATTAAGTTGGAGAAACTGACACCAACTTTTGAACTTCCTAATTTTTCATCTTAGAAAATGCATTTATATTTAGTAATAAAGAAAAACAACCAAATACCAAATCTATAATTTCACAGAAGAATTTTTTTTTTTTTTTTGAGACAGAGTCTCAACCTGTTGCCTTTGGTAGAGTTCCGTGGCTTCACAGCTCACAGCAACCTCATTGTATGAATTCCACATACAAATGAATTCTCTTGCCTCAGCCTCCCAAGTAGCTGGGACTACAGGTGCCCGCCACAATGCCTGGCTCTTTTTTTGTTGTTTTTTGTTGTAGTCCTCATTGTTTGGCAGGCAGGAGCCAGGTTCGAACCCGCCAGCCCCTGTGTTTGTGGCCGGCACCCTAGCCACGGAGCTACAGATGCCAAGCCCAGAAGAATATTTTTTAATGCCAAACTCTAAAAGTAACAAAATTTCAGGAAAAAGATAGTTTTTAAATCTATCTTTAATTGACAAATAAAATTGTATATATTTATAGTGTACAACATAATGTTTTGATACGAGTATTCACTGTGGAATGGCTCAATCTATTTAACATACAGATTATCTCACGTAGATTTTGTGTTAAAAACACTTACAATCTACCCTTTTGGTGATTTTCAAGTATGTAATGTGTTGTTATTAACTATAGTCACCGTGATATGACCACAATAGATTTCTTGAACTTATGCCCCCTAAGTGAAATGATATGTCTTTGACCCACATCTCCTCAATCCGCCCACCCTTCATCATGTGGTAGCCACCATTTTACTTTCTTTTTTTTTTTTTTTTATGCGTTTGACTTCGAGATTCCACTTGGCAATTGATTGAAGGAAATGAGAAAGGATATGATATTACCTGGAGAAGATGAGCCTTTGGTTACCTCTAAATATCTGAAGGGCTGTATTCCAGAAAGGGAAGAAGTTATGTTGTTTGCTGTCCCATAGGAAAATTTCCCATGTGGAAATGTCGTACAAATGAAATCATGCATTATTTATCTTTCTGCACCTGACTTATTTTACTTCTTTTAGTATCCTGCAGATTCACCTATGTTGTCACAAATGACAGTTTCCTTCTTTTTTTTTTTTTTTTTTTTGTAGAGACAGAGTCTCACTTTATGGCCCTCGGTAGAGTGCCATGGCCTCACCCAGCTCACAGCAACCTCCAACTCCTGGGCTTAAGCGATTCTCTTGCCTCAGCCTCCTGAGTAGTTGGGACTACAGGCACCCGCCACAACGCTCGGCTATCTTTTGGTTGCAGTTTGGCCGGGGCCGGGTTTGAACCTGCCACCCTCGGTATATGGGACCGGCGCCCTACGGACTGAGCCACAGGCGCCGCCCATTTTTTCTAAGCTGAATAATATTCCATTGTTTATGTATCACATTTTTTTTATTCATTCACCCAGTGATGAGCACTTGGGTTGATTCCATTATCTTTTGTGAATAATGCTGCAATGAACATGGAAGTGAAAATACCTCTTTAAAATATTTATTTCATGTCCTTTGGATAAATCCCCACCAGTGGGATTGCTGGGTCATATGGTAGTTCTATTTTTAATTTTCCCAGGAGCCTCCATATTGTTTTCCATAGTGACTATACTAATTTATATTTCTACTAACAGTGTACCAGGGTTCCCTTTTCTCTACATCCTTGCTAACACTTGTTATCTATCCCCCCTCCCTTTTTTATAGTAGCCATTCTAACAAGTGTGAAGTAATATCACATCATGATTTTTTTTTTTTCTTTGAGATACAGGCTTACTCATCACCCTGGGTAGAGTGCTGTGGCGTCATAGCTCACAGCAAACTCAAACTTCTGGACTCAAGTGATCCTCTTGCTTTAGCCTTCCAAGTAAAAGTAGCTGGGATGACCGGCACCACCACAGCCAGCTAACCATCATGATTTTTCATTTGTCAGCACTTGTTATCTTACTTTATTTCTCATTTTCTTTTTTGATAACAGCCATTCTAACAAGTGTGAGGCAATATTGCATTGTGGTTTTAACTTGCATTTCCCTGATGGTTAGTGATGTTGAGCATTTTTTCATAAAGTCAGTCATTTGTATGTCACCTTTTGAGAAGTGTCTATGCATATTCTAGAAATTGATAATTTTTCATACTGAGTAAGTTTTGCATTATAAAGAACAGTCCATTTTTCTAATTTTTTCATTTTGTCACAGGGTAGAAATTTCCTCATAGGCAACACCAGCATTTGGAAACCACTGATACAGGCAACATCAATCAAGGTACCAAAGTCATTCAGCAGTGTCATTAGTAAAGCTAGAATAAAAATGACAGGTCAGCCAGTAAGGATAATTCCGGTTTTCACCATGGCTGCCCTCTGTTGCCACTGACAAAGATTTATAAGGCCCTTTGCTTAAATTTAGTCCTATACCTGGGTCCTCATCAAAGCAAATCATTAGTTTGATACCTCATTAGACATTTAGATCAAACAACAGTCTAAGTCAGGAAAAAATACAATATACAATAGAGCCCTGTCATTTTTCTAAAAGTAACTGGCAGTTATCCCAATATTTAATCCTGCCCTATTTTTTGAAAAATCTATTACTCCATTATTAGAAAAGTAATCTTTATCATATACTGAGTTATTCCATATACTTAGTATACCCGTGTTCCAGTCCATTTATTACTGCATAAGACCAAACCATTGAAACTATGATGACATTATTATATTTATTAATGCTTAGAAGTGAAGGTTCACCTTTATCATTCATATTTCTTAATTTTGTTTATATATATCTGTATATATTCTTCCAAATAAATTGTAAAATAATTTGATCAAGTTTCAGAAAGAATTTTCCCTTCAATATTTTGGGGGTGGGCACAGATTTATTTATATTTTATTTTGTATTAATAAGAGGGTACATATGATGACGTTACATTGTCTGCATTTGTAAGGTAAAGTCTGAGTTGTAGTTGAGTCCTTTACTCAGGAGGTGTGCCATATATCCCTACCTTATACCTGTCTGCTTGCTTTACTCACTATGTTCTCGGCTGTGCAGAAGCTTTTTAGTTTGATGAGGTCCCAGTAGTGTATTTTTGATACTGCTTCAATTGCCTGGGGAGTCCTCCTCATAAAATATTCACCCAGGCTGATTCCTTCAAGAGTTTTCCCTGCACTTTCTTCAAGTATTTTTATAGTTTCATGTCTTAAGTTTAAATCTTTTATCCAGTGAGAGTCTATCTTAGTTAATGGTGAAAGGTGTGGGTCCAGTTTCAATCTTCTACAGGTTGCCAGCCAGTTTACCCAGCACCATTTGTTAAATAGGGAATCTTCCCCACTGAATGTTTATAATTGGCTTGTCAAAGATCAAATAACGGTAAGTAGCTGGATCCATCTCTCGGTTCTCTATTCTGTTCCAGACATCTACTTCTCTGCTTTTGTGCCAGTACCATGCTGTTTTGATCACTATGGATTTATAGTACAGTCTCAGGTCTGGTAGTGTGATTCCTCCTGCTTTGTTTTTATTGCTCAGTAATGTTTTGGCTATTCGAGGTTATTGCTCAGTAATGTTTTGGCTACTCCCAGTAAGAGTAGCCCATATAACAAAATCCCAAAACCAGAAATGTTGGCGTGGATGTGGAGGAAAGGGCACACTTCTACACTGCTGGTGGGAATGCAAACTATTACGTTCCTTTTGGAAAGATGTTTGGAGAACACTTAGAGATCTAAAAATAGATCTGCCATTCAATCCTACAATTCCTCTACTAGGATATATATAAGATATTTGTACCTCCCCACTGCTTGAATTTGTGTTTTTCTCTCATGTGGACCCAGAGTTGTTAGTCTACTAGTCACAACACAGTATTGAGTACCTGCGATAGTTTCTTTTCTATTCTTGAGATATTTTACTGAGGAGAATGTTTTCCAAATCCACCCAGCTAAGTACTCTCTTTAGTATTTTAATTTGAACTATTTAAACTTACAGTTTGATGTGGAAAGAGTTGGCATCATTTACTATTAAATCTTCCCATCTAGGAACATGGATATTATTCTATCTAAATTTATTCATGGCTTATTTTATGCTCCACAGTAGAATTTGTGGTTTTATTTATATATGAGACCTGAAAATTATTCTTAATATTATTTCTGGTCTTTTAAAGTTTTTCTTGCTCTTAAAAATGGTATCTCTTTTCACTACATTTTTTTAAGGTACATAAGAAATCTATTTTTTCGTATTATAGGTGCCCTCCTGTTGAACCCTTATATCCACTTGAGTGGTATTTTCAACCGATTCACATGGGTTTCCCAGGAATCTTTAGTCTATTCTGTACTAATATTTATACTTATTTTTCTTTTCTTAATGCATCATCAAAAACTTTTCAAGCAATATAGCATAAGAACAATGATAGTTAGCAACCCTTATTTATTGGGGGGTAATTGTAGTGTTTCTCAACCAAGGGGACATAACCCTTAGGGGACTGTGGGAGAACACCTAGGGTAAGGGACATGGAAATAGTTACCAAACTCCATTCTCTCTGAGATTTTGGTAAGCTGCCCTCAGAGTTTTATCACTCACAGTTTAGAATGATTGCATAATGATCCTCTATCAGTAAAGTTTGTCATAGCCCTCATGTATCTCAACAGAAAAATACTAATACAGTGAAGTATTTTTGTACTATCTATTTGCAATGTTGACTTAGGGTAGATATTGTATAGGAAGGTACCTTTGTTTACTTCATTACTAGTAGGACTCTTTCCTTTTTCTTTTTGTTTGTTTAATTCTAAAATGAATGTGAAATGTCATGAAATATGTTTTGGAAATCTGATATAATCATACAATAAATTTTCAATGATTAAAGAATCCATTCCTGCAGTAAGCTAAAGGGAGTATCATGTTACTGATCATAATTTACCAACATTTTGTTTTAAAGCTTTGTAGCTTTATTCATTTTTGTATCCTTAACAAATACCACTAATCTTTTTGTGCACTCAGTGCTTCAGACCAAATGATTATATTTTGTGCTTTCTGACCCATGCTTTCCTTGATCTTCCCTTCTTCATTTCCACAAGGCTACCCCTTAATCCAATCCCACTTCTTCCATGAAGGCTCCCTGAAATCTTCAATTACATATGAACACTGACCCCTTTCTATATCGACCTTGACTTGTTTTTGAATTTCCCTATGGCACTTATTTCTGTATCAATTTATGTCATCTTTTCTACTAGACAGTGAGCTTGTCAAATAATCTATGTCTGATTCATCTTTATATTCCATATATTGTTTTAGGATAGTGTCTAGTAAGTGCACTGTGAGAATCTGGGCTCTGAAGACAAGTTTCCTGGCTTTAATTCTGCTCTGCCTCTTTCCAGCTAGGTGATTTTGAGTATATTACTTAACATTTTTCATCCTTTTCTCTGTAACAGGAAATATCAATAGTAACTACCATATGGATTTTTTTGTCAGGATAGCAGGTTAATACATGTAAAGCATTTGAATAATGCCTAGTATAAATTTAGCCCCCAATATCTTGTACTTATTATAATCTACTAGAATATAAGCTTTGTGTGGTCAAGAACTTCCTCTGTTTTATCACCTGCTGATTCTTATCACTTTGTAACAATTCTCAGTACATAGTAGACACTACATAAATATTTATTTAATAAGGGTTAAATGAATAAATAAATTTACTATGAATAGGTATAGCTGTCCTCTGAGAATTTGCATTCTCATGTTGTCTTCAATTCCCCGTTACTTAATCCAGAGCAATTAGATCTCATGAGTTACAGAATGCACAAAGTTCCACCCCATGCTGTCCCTTTCTCTGGGAGCTGGATGCCAGCCCTAAGATAAACATGCAGCTGGGACAGAAGCTGCTTGATAGCTACCAGGCAAACCTGGGTCCTCCTTTCCAGCTGTCAAACAAAGCATTTCTATGGCAATCAATACCTTTGCACTGACAATGAAAAAAGGAATCTTCTCTTTCTTAAGTGTCAGAGGGCCCAGATAATACTTCTGCTTTTTCTAAATACATGAAGGAAAACAAGGGCACAGAAGGGAAAGAATAAGACAAACACTAGGATACCATGATCTACTTCAGGAGACTGGCATATAGAGTTATCAAGAAAAAATAAATAAAATAACAACACTTAATTTTGCAAATGATAAAATAGAGATTCATGCCCAATATCACACTGTCAGTGATTGATTAGAATGGGTATAGTTCTTGTTTTATTTAAATACTAAAAATTTAAAATGCATTTTTATATTCCTCTTCTTAAAAAAAATTGATCTTCCTATATCTTGGAAGGTCACTATTTTGTGTCATTTGAGTAGTTTTGAAAAGGATGGAAAAAGAATAGAATTCCTGCCCCTATAATAGACAAATTATTCTTAGAACAAAGAATTTGGTATAAAGTATTGTGCCCAAATAGTCAATGCTCCTAGCATATCAAGTGCTTTAATATATCCAAACTATCTAAATTTATAATTAATATACAGTAATGGAAGCTGTTTTCTTTTTCAGCTAATATGTGTGACTGCTCTATTTTCTTCTCTTTCTTCTGTATTTCCAAATTAATATTAAAAAAGGAGTCTCTGAAATCAGACTACAATGATATTTAATCATATATAATTCTTAGAATCTTAATCTTCTTATCCTCAGTTTCCTGATGTCTTAATACCTCATTTGCTAAAACTAAATGAGATCATATTAAATCCAGAAAATACCTAGGCACATAACAGGTGTTTTCTAAATGTTATGTCTTTCTTCTTTCCACATAGGCCTATGTCACATTTTCCCATCTTCATGAATGACATAGGCCTATGTTTCAGAAATTTCCTATCTATTGGTATCATAATTATGTTCAAAAGATTATTCTATTCAAAGTAGGAGCTTTCAGTTGTAGCCATAAAGTATAACATTTACCAAACACTTTTGGCTACAACATAATGAGCTTACAAAAAAGATGACTGATTTGCATGATCATTGATTTTGCTCCTAGATGACATACCTGAGACATTTTTAAAGACTTCTCATTTTTTTTTTTTCTTTTGGCCAGGGCTGGGTTTGAACCCACCACCTCCGGCATATGGGACCGGCGCCCTACTCCTTGAGCCACAGGCGCCACCAAGACTTCTCATTTTTTTAAGTATATTGTGAAAAGCATTAATATTTCTTTTAAGTCAAAAAGCATACTTTGAAACAAATACTAAAATACAATATATCAAAAATTTGTGGGGTGCAGCTAAAGTAATGCTTTGAGGAAAATGTATAGTATTAAAATGTTTAAATTGGAAAATAAGAATAGTCTCCAAATAAATAATATAAGTTCCTACTTTAGAAAACTAGCAAAAGAAGAACAAATCAAAGTCAGAAATATACAGAAGAAAGTAATAAAGATAACAGTAAAAATCAATGACCTAATACAGAAAAATAATAGAGAAAACAATAAATTCAAAAGCTGACTCTTTGAAAATAGCAATGCAACAGAAAAATACTGAGCCAAATAACCAGGAGCTAAAGACAAAATAAACCTATAATAGAAGTAAACAAGAGAATATACCTACACTTTCTACAAATACTATAATGGATCATAAGGAATATTATGAAAAGCTTTATACCAATAAATTCTAAAACTTAGATAAAATTAAAAGATCTCTGGAAGACAAACAAAAAGTCCAATTCAAGTAGAAATAAATTATCTGAATTGCTCTATATCTGTTAAATTTACTGATAATTCTGCAAATATTTGAGAATAGATATCCCAATTTTATACAAACTCTTTCCGAAGAAACACGTCAATGTTACCTTAGAATAAAGTCTGTCAAAGAAGTTATCAAAAATCCCAAATTTATATTTATCATAAATCTTTAAATCTTCTAGCAAATATAACCAAATCAAATACACCAATATACAAACAGAACAATCCATCACATCTAAGTGAGGTTGGTCCTGAAAACATATGATTGGGTTAACATTGCATTACCATTTTAAAGCTAATAAATGTGATTGATGGAAGCATCTCATGCTGTAAATTAGTCACTTAGGACTGCCTTTGCAGTATCCGACAGCTTTTGATAGCTTGTGACTTCATTGTTGTTTTGAAATCTAATGACTTCTTTTTATATTATTATTATTATTGGGGATTCATTGAGGGTACAAAAAACAAGGCTACATTGATTGCATTTGTTAGGTAAAGTTCCTCTTATAATTGTGTCCTGCTCCCAAAAGGTGTGTCACACATTGTGACCTCCCACCCTTCCTTCTTTCTGCTCTCCCCTTCCCCCACTCCCACCATGTACTAGGCCATTAATTGTCCTCATATCAAAATTGAGTACATAGGATTCATGCTTCTCCATTCTTGTGATGCTTTACTAAGAATAATGTGTTCCATTTCCATCCAGGTTAATACAAACAATGTAAAGTCTCCATCTTTTGAATGGATGAATAGCATTCCATGGTATACATATACCACAGCTTGTTAATCCATTCCTGGGTTGGTAAGCATTTAGGCTGTTTCCGCATTCTAGCAATTGTAAATTGAGCTGCAATAAACAGTCTAGTGCAAGTGTCCTTATGGTAAATGGATTTTTTTTTCTTCTGGGTAGATGCCCAGTAATGGGATTGCAGGATCAAGTGGGAGGTCAAGCTTGAGTTCTTTGGGGGTTCTCCATACTTCCTTCCAAAAAGGTTGTAATATTTTGCAGTCCTACCAGCAGTGTAAAGTGTTCCCTTCTCTCCACATCCACACCAGCATCTGCAATTTTGAGATTCTGTGATATAGGCCTTTCTCATTAGGGTTAGATGATATCTCAGGATAGTTTTGATTTGCATTTCTCTAATGATTAGAGATGATGAGCATTTTTTCGTATGTTTGCTAGCCATTCATCTGTAATCTTTAGAGAAGGTTCTAATCATCTCTCTTGCTCATTGATATATGGAATTGTTGGCTTTTTTCATGTGGATTAATTTGAGTTCTCTGTAGATCCCAGTTATCAAGCTTTTATCTGATTTGAAATATGCAAATATCCTTTCCCATTGTGTAGGTTGTCTATTTGCTTTGGTTGTTGTCTCCTTAGCTGTACAGAAGCTTTTCAGTTTAATGAAGTCCCATTTGTTTATTTTTGTTGTTCTTGCAATTGCCATGGAAGTCTTCTTCATAAAGTCTTCCCCCAGATCCATATCTTCAAGTGTTTCTCCTATACTTTCTTTGGGAATTTTTATTGTTTCATGCCTTAAAAGATAAAATCTTTTATCCATCTTGAATCAATTTTTGTGAGTGGAGAAAGGTGTGGGTCCAGTTTCAGTCTTTTGCATATGGATATCCATGAAATCTAATGATTTCTTAATCTCGTCCTTAACCCAGCTATTTTCAGCATAAGGTTATTTAGCTTCCATAACTTTATGTGGATATGCAGATCGCTGCTGGTTTTGAGTTCAAGTTTGACACTAATATGAAACCAATATGTAAACAACTCCTCGCCCACTTGAAAGAAAAACACAGGTATAGAGCAGCAAGAGGGAGGGGAGAGGAGGGAAAGTGATTGGCAGGAATCTCACCTAATGTGCAGGATATGTGATGTGCGGGTGTTCAGCACACCCACCTGGCTGAGGAACTCAACTACGATTTGAACTTTAACTTAGAAATGAAAACAATGTAACCTAAACATTTATACCCTCAACCAATCTGAAATAAAAATCAAAAAATAATTTTAAAAAGTGTTTGCATCTCTATTCAGAAAATAAATAAATGTGATTGATGATATTAACTCACTAAAATGGAAATGCTAAATGCTAACTTAATAAATGCATGAAAGATTTTGCTAAATTCAACTTTTCCTTGTGATATTTAGAAAAAAAATGCCCTCTCAAACTGGGAGGAACAGAAGTGTTGGTGGAAGAACTCAGACATAGCTTAGTATTCAATGGGAAAATTGGAACACTTTTCCCCTAAGATCAGGCATAAGATAATGATATCTGTTTTTCTTGCTTCTATTCAACATTTTTCTGGAGTTCCTAGCCAGTGCAACAATGCAAAAAAAAAATGAAAAACAAATGTGTACATGTTAGAAAGAAAGAAGTAGAATTGTCTTTACTTAAACTTACATATATGTAAGTCTTAAGTTACACTACCTGCTTTTAAAACTTACTATAAGGTTATAATAATCAATATTCTATTTAAATTGCATGAGAATAGAAATATAGACCAATGGAACGGAATTAAGTATCTATAAATAGAATACATATGTACATTTTTATTTTTATAAGAAGATAACATGATGTCTACATAGAAAATTCCAGGGAATCCTACAAAAAAGCCACCAAAAATAATAAGTGAGTTTAGCAAAGATCCTGGATACAAAATATATAAAAATCAATTGCATTCTATACATTAAAATCAAATAAAGACAGTTGAAATTTTTTTAAAAAAATAGCAACAATAACATGAAAACTTACTGAAAATTTAACAAAACATGTTTAACATTGGTGTGTCATTGCTTTGGAAAATTAAAAAATATCTAACTAGATGGAGAGATATATTCATTGACTAGCAGATTCAATATTATTAAAATATACATTCTTCCCTGACTGATGTACAGACTCAAAACAGTCTCAATCAAAATCTCAACGATTTTGTTTTTATTTATTTAATTAATTAATTAATTTATTTTTTTGGAGACAAAGTCTCACTATGTTGCCCTCCGTAGAGTGCTGTGACATCACAGCTCACAGCAACCTCAAACTCTTGGACTTAAGTGATTCTCTTGCCTCAGCCTCCCAAGTAGCTGGGACTATAGGCGCCCAGCTATTTTTTATTGCAGTTGTCTTTGATGTTTAGCAGGTCCAGGCCAGGTTCAAACCCGCCACCCCAGGTGCATATGGCCAGTGCCCTTAACCACTGAGCTAATTTTATGCATGCTGATTCTAAAATTTACATGAAAATGCAAAGAAACAAAATTAGTTAAAATAATTTTGAAAAGTAACAAAGATGGAGTTATACTACCTAATTTTAAGACTTATCGTAAGATTACAATAATCAGGTTATTGTTGAAATGGCACAAGAATAGACATGTAGACCAATGGAATAGAATAGAGCAGACAGAAATAGAACATACACACATATGTATATTTTTCTTTCTTTCTTTTTTTTTTTTTTTTGGTAGAGTGCTGTGGCATCACAGCTCATAGCAACCTCCAACTCCTGGGCTCAGGTGATTCTCCTGCTTCCACCTCCAAAGTAGCTGGGATTACAGGCACCTGCCACAATGCCAGCTATTTTTTTGGTTGCAGCCGTCATTGTTGTTTGGGGGCCTGGGCTGGATTCGAACCTGCAAGCTCAGGTGTATGTGGCTGGCACCTTAACCGCTTGAGCCACAGGTGCCGAGCCATTTTCTTTCAATTGATTTTTGATGGATAGCAAGGTAATTTAATGAAGAATAACACTCTTTATAACTGGTGGAACAATTGGATGTTTCTATGCAAAAAGAAAGAAGGAAAAGAAACTCAGCACTTGCCTCATGCCAAACACAGACACAAGGCATGAAATGAATCATAGACATAAATGTAAAAGCTAAAACTATAAAATTTATAGAAGAAAACATAGTGGAAAATCTTTGTGACCTTGGGAATGGCAAATATTTCTTAGGACATAAAAAGCACAAAACAATAGAAAATAAAAAGAAATAACACATTGTATTTCATTAACATTAAAAACTTAAAAACTTTTGTTTTTAAGAGGCATTAATAAGAAAATAAATAGGGTGGTGCCTGTGGCTCAAAGGAGTAGGGCACCAGCCCCATATGCTGGAAGTGGTGGGTTCAAATCCAGCTCTGGCCAGAAACTGCAAAAAAAAAAAAAAAAAAAGAAAAGAAAGAAAGAAAATAAATAAAAGGATAATTGACAGACTGAGATAAAATATTTGCAAATGACATATTTTGGTAAAAGACTCGGGATATATTTTAAAACCTCTCAAAACTTAATACAAAAGCAAAAAACCCATAAAATAATGGGCAAAATATTTGAATAGAGGCTTTACCAGAGAAGATATGGGTGTGGCAAAGTAAGTACCTAAAACATGCTCAATATAGTCATCAGGGAAATACAAAGTTAAAAATCCCAACATAATCAGTCAACTTGACTAAAATTAGAAAGACATAGTATGTGTTAGGAGTCCTAACACTTAAACATACAGAGTGTTAGCTGTTGACAACTAGAATTCTCACATTTCTGGTAAGAATGCAAAAAGATAAAGACACTTTGAAAAATACTTCGACAGTTTCTTTAAAAATTTAGTATACAGGATCGGTGCTCCTAGCTCAGTGGTTAGACCACTGGCCACACACACCAGGGCTGGCAGATTCAAACCTGGCCCGGGCCTGATAAAAACAACGACACTACAAAAAAAAAAAAAAAAAAAGCCAGTATTGTGGTGGGCACCTGTAGTCCCAGCTACTTGGGAGGCTGAGGCAAGAGAATCACTGAAGCCCAAGAGTTTGAGGTTGCTGTGAGCTGTTGACACCACAGCACTCTACCAGGCAACATAGTGAGACTCTGTCTTGAAAATAAATAAATAAATAAAAATTTAGTATACACTTACTATATGACCCAGCAGTACTACTCCTTGTATTTCCCTAAGAGAAATAATACTCTTACTTATACAAACATACATACATTAATGTTCATAGCAGCTTTATTCATTTTTAACAAAAAAACTAAAATCACCATCAACTGAAAAATGGACAAGCAAATTGTGGTACAACCTTACAATGAAATGCTTCTCGGCAACAAAAGGTAGTGCTGACAACACACAACAATGTGAATGAATTTCAAAATTATCATGCTTAAGTGTAAGACTGTTCTCTGTGATTATGGAACTCCATGAAAGGGAAAATTAATAGTTGTTAGAAAAAGATCTGTGGGCTCAGTGCCTGTAGCTCAGCGGCTAGGGTGCCAGCCACATATACCCAAGCTGGTGGGTTAAAATCCAGCCCGGGCCTACCAAATGACAATGACAACTACAACAACAAAATAACTGGGTGTCGTAGCGGGTGCCTGTAGTCCCAGCCACTTGGGAGGCTGAGGCAAGAGAATCCCTTAAGCCCAAGAGTTTGAGGTTGCTGCGAGCCATGACACCATAGCACTCTACCTAGGCTGACAGCTTGAGAATCTATCTAAAAAAAAAAAAAAAAAAGATCTGTTTGCCTGATCCTGGGGGTAGGAATGAGGATTGACTGCAAAAGGGCATTAGGAAACTTTCTGAGGCATGGCAAATGTTCTACAAGTGTATATTGATTATGTTGGTATTTACACAACTATATATTTTTGTCAAATTCATCACATTACACACTTAAAACAGGTTAATTTTACACATCAACAAAGCTGATTATCAATCAGTTAATCAATAACCATAAGTTGGATCACTTCATCTCCATGCTCAAAACTCTCTAATATCTTCCTAGCACATTTATAATAAAAGGCAAAATCCTTGCCATGGCCTCTAATGCTGCCTATGATGTAAACATGATTCCTGCATACCTCTCTAGACTCCTACTGCTTCCCCCCAAACCTTTCCTGCTCCAGTGGCACTGTCTTTGGGCATCTTAGAACATAGCAGGTAGGTCCCTGTGAGAGAACCAGACCAACGCCATCTTAAGGGTTCAGCCATTTTGGCTTCTGTCAGCCATTTTGTTCAAAACTGATGAGTCACCGTGAATCGCCAGTTTTCCACCATGAGTCATCAGCACCCAATCAGAAACTGCCTTCTGGAGTGGGCCATATGACAGAACCAGTGGCAGCCAGTCCAGAAGCAGTCCCTTTGTTTAACTTGCATAAGTCTACTTTGCTGTGCTATACTATAAAAACACCCTTGTTACAGAGCCTGGGGCTCCTGGCTTGGATCCGTTGTAGCGGAGTCCCTGGGAGCCCAAGTTCAAACTTGCAATAAACAGCCCTTTTGCTTTTGCATTGGACTTGGCTCCCTGGTGGTCTTTGTGGGGGATTTCGGGATCTGGGCACAACACCTGCACACAATCATTTATATCTGCTGTCTCCTCTACCTGGGCTGTATCTCCCACCTCATGTTGATGCTGCACTTCTTCCAGATTTCTGTTGAACTGTCAGACTATCAAAGAGGCCTTTCCACCACTCCTTTTCTGGACCACCTTCTTTTCAATTACCCTTCCTCTTCTGCATTATTTTCTTCATAACCCCTATCACTGTCGGATATTATTTCATTGACTTACTCATTTTCTTTTCCTCATCTGAATTAATTCCCTGAAGGCAAGGATTTCCAGCAGCCACATGTGTAGCCTCTGGCACCGTATCTGGCATAGAGTAGGCCCTCCATAAATACAAATTATTCAATAATACAGGAGAGTGGAATCTCTATTGACACCCATACAATATAGTCAGAAAAGTACATTTTAAAAGACTCATAGTTGATAAAACTTATATTATTAAACAAGAATGAAATAAGTACTAAATTAGAGAAATTTAAATTAAAAAAATTCTAAAAGAAAAAAAGAAACAGTTAATAAATAAAATATAAAGTAAAAAATTAGAAAATAGACTAAAAACTGAAGTATCAAACAAGTCCAAGAGCTATTTCTCCGGGGGGAAATAATAGAATAGGTAAATCACTGGCTGATTTACTCTCAAATAAAAGAGACAACACAGCAAATGTAAAATTAGAAATAAAACAGACTTCTAAACAAAATTAGAAATTAGAACAGATAAAGGGAAATTTTTTTAGTTATATGAAAAATATTCCAGTATTAGGCAAGCATATTTGAAAACAGAATTTCATTGACGCCAAACTTCAAACTTGGTTTGACATTCCTTGAACGCTTCCTGTTGACTGGCTGCACACAACTTCCTCCTATATTGTGGTCCATAGGCCCCATCTCTGAGTATGAGCCTCTGAGGGACAGAGGTAGTGAGGTGGACGTGACTGTGAGTGTCAGGATAACAGAGAGGGGAAGAGCTGAGGCTCAGAGTCTCAGACAAACCAAACTCTGCCATTAAATAGTTACCTCTCCAAATCCTTGTGTCCTCATCTCTTAGTGGATAAATAACACCTGCCTCACAGGGGTGGTTAAGTGAGGTAATGCAAACAAAGTGTTGTTCACATAACTACTGATAAAACACTAGTTGATATTACATTGTAAGCGGGTTTTGAGTCTGGGTGGCAAGGGCAGCCTGTGAACTCTGGGGAGGTCTGACCGCTGAACCACCAAAGAGTAGTGTTGTGAAGCCTGATTCACCAAAATTTCCTGGCCCTCTGACTACTCAGTCAGCATTGGCTAGACTGCCACTGAAAACACATCCTGGAGGTTTTTAAGAGACATGGACCTTGGTTTAGCTAAAGGAGACCTCATCAGCTGGGGACTGCTCCCTGGAGAATGTGACTTTCACATTTGCAGACTACATTTTCAGAGATGCTCTCTGGTGCAAGCAACACCACAGCTTTTTCTCTAGAATGGCCTGGAAGAAACCCTTCCAAGAAGGAAAACCTCCTTAACATTTACCCTCTGACCAACTCAGCTCACCAGTTCCACATACACCTGCAGGAGACACTCAGCATTGCTCAGAGCTGCATGATATTCACCCTGCAATGGCAGGATGCTGTGCAGAAACTGGAAAGGATGCCAACCAGAGCTATTAGAGATTGTTTCCAATCACATCCAAGAAGAAACCAGCAGTGCAAACAGGCATGCCCCGTGTCAGGCTCACCGGCCCCCTGAGTCCTCCAGGGTCTGAATAGAAGAAAAATATAAGGAAGAAGCTTTCTCCAGCCCAGGGGATTTACTGTTGTGAAGGTCCAAGTGGAACTGGATTGACTATTCCCTGAGAAAGTGCAACATGAAATGTTGTCTCTTGAACTTGACATGCAGATTCTCAGGGAGGTTGGTCTCACAGTACAAATCAGAATTTAAGTAAATAAAAAAAGAGAAAACAAAACAGCTGCCCCAGTCCAAGTCCTTCGAGGAATCCCTACCAAGAAGCCTGGCCATCAGCCAATTAAGAACTTCCACCTGTCACATGTGAAAGAAACCTCAGAAAGCACCTCCTCCACGCCCTTGGTTTTATAACAGGGAGTCTGGGATCGGAAAAGCAGCCTACCAGGGTGATCCTCAGGCTAGGGGCAGGACCAGGATAGAAACCCCAGTACAGTGCTTCCCCACTGGGACACGCATGTCCAGGAAAGAGTGCTCATTCCCTGCCACAGGCCTGCACTGATATAGTTCAAAAGCCACAAATTGTGAATTCAAATGATCCGAACCACTGGGGAACTTGTGGGTACCATATGTTTTGCTCTCATCCAAATGTTGTTCAACTTGTTAGAGGAAAGTCTCAGGAGATCTTGTAATTAAGTGCCTTTGAGGTGAAATAGAAATGTGAATTGGGTGAATTTGGTGGCCTGGGAGTTTCAGGCAGCTGTGTATCTCAGGGTGTCTGGCAGTTTCTGGACTGTCTTCAATAATTTCTCACTCCTCTGCTGCTGCCACACTGGTGCCAGCCACTGTCATCTCTAGCCTCCGTTTTACCCTAATACTGCCCCCCAAACGCCCCCCCACCCCAGCTTCCTTGGCCTCTCCTACAGTCAATGCCCAGCACAGTGATCAGAGCGCTCCTCTTCTAGCACAAGGCAGCTTATGTCACTCTTCTGCCCAAAGTCCCTCTGGAGGAAAGAGCACTCTTCTCTGGTCATGCATATCCCAGTGGTGGATTCACTCCTGCTAGGAACTTCAGTATCCAGCTCCACCCACTTTTATGCTATAGTTTATACAGAAATGGCAAATGTCTTCTAAGCCTGAGAAATCTCCTTCACCCTCCCACTTGCTTATTACCTGATGTCCAAGAAGGCCAATAAGAGACCTGGGCAGAGGACAAAAAGCCTGTGCTCATGCTTTTGTGACTGTATTTAATAGCACAACACTTGGAGCCTGTGGCACCTATAGAATAGGGAAGAATTTTTCAGATATCACAACACCAGCAGGTTAGCCTCCTCTGCCTAAAACTCCGGGATGACTTCTAAGAGCTCCATTATCCACGGTGCAGAGAATCAAAAAGAGAGAAGCTGACCCACACTCAGGGTGGATCAGGTCCAGCTGACCAAGAGAAAAAGGAAGATCTGGTTAGGCAGAGACAGTGCCATGGTCATATCAGCAGATATTTCACAGAAGGAGATCCCTGCAGAAGAAAGCTATACTTGAAATTCCAACAGTGCATGCATCTGTGCAGCAAAACAATCCAGAATGGGGATATCCACAGCCACATCTAGAAACTTGAAGTTGGACGTAAGTCAAGCAGTTGAAGGGAGAAAGACAGAGAATTGTCTCAGTTCATAGCTATGTCTGCTATAACGAAGCAATAAATCCAGCTAATTTGGTAGAAGATATGGAATAGGAAGGGTGTATAAGAGAACTGCGTAAGATGGAAGCAAGTTGGGATTGCACGCAGCAGAGATATGTCGCTTCAACCACAATTGTCTAAGGGTTTCATCAATTACTTAATAAGCAGAGATTGGTGCTGAAATATGAACCACCTTAACCTTTAGTAGATACTTAATGAGCCACATTCTTCACCTTAAGAGTTATATAATATACTCATTTGAGATGCTTGATGCAATGCAGATTCCTGGGCCTGTCCAGACCAAATGAAACAAAAAATCTATTGCAGGCTGTACTGTTAACAAACTGAGTGTTTCTGAGGCAGCTGGGCTTCGTGTGTGCTGTCAGCAGACTTCACCTTGAGAATCTCTGCGATCGTGTAAGTTATTCCATTATATAAACAATGTGGCCCTGTGCCTTCATATATGCTTTTATATGAATGATTGCTTTGAGGAAAGAATCACTGAATAAACTGTTTTCAGTGATTACCTTTGAGGAGAAGGGATGAAGAGAAAATAGGGAAATGGCAGCACTTTGCTTCTATGATTTCTGTTTAGTTCGACTTTTCTAACCTTATTTCTATATTAGTCATATGGAGGTAGTTGCAGTTATCTGGGTGGGGAGCTTAGGACCCATTGTTTGTTTGGTTCGAAATGGCAACAGCATTAAGTTTTAACATTTATTCACTCCCAAAATACTTATAGAGTTCCTACCATATGCCAGGCATTGCTCTAGGCCCTTGAAGTGTAACATTTGTAGGATAAATATACAATTGGGCCTAAACTGCTTTGTGAATTAAATATTGCATAATTCGGCCCTGGTACATAATTAGTCGTCAGTGTTTCTATTTTCTTTATAGAGCCTCAAGTTGAAAAACATCCCTCCAGGTGGGTGGGCTGAGTCATCAGGATTGAGGGAGGCCAGTTGGCAGGTGTGATCATAATCTGGGAGCCAGGGGTGTACATAGCAGGTGAGAGACACCTTCTCCCACCTTGCATTAAAGAAAGAGATGTGGAAAGGGCTTATGCTTTCCTGCCAGGTTTCATATTATTCAGACAGTAGAACAGAGCCTGGGAGATTGACATTATAGGTTTTTGGCTTTGGAACATACTGAACAAGACGCAAAGAGGGTAAAAAGTGAAGTTGAGATGGGATATTAAGCAACCAGCTTGAGATGTGAGAGTCTAAATTGTTCTTCTCTTTTCTCTCTAGGTCAGGCATTGCTCATTTGATTTTCTTTAGGCAGAGGAACCAATAATGAAAGACAGGGGGGAAAATTCCTATTTGCAAGCGGTCCCCTTTCTCCAACAGCAAAACCACCTTCAAAACCATGTATCAAGCTCATCTAAACAAATAGATTTTGTAATATGTGGTTTGAATTAAGAGAAATATGGAGTTTTCTTATATAATGCTATGCACAGAGTTTGCAAAAACAGATGTTTTAAAATTGAAATACCAGTTAAGAGTTGGCAGAGCACCCAGATACCATCTTAGTTACTATTACTAATGATACCAATAATTAACATTTGAGCACTTCCTTTATACAAGGTGCTATGATAAGTGCATATGTATTATCGTTTTTTACACTCAGAATCTTATGAAATAAATATTATCATCCCCATCTTTTAAAGGAGGAGACTGAAACACAGAGAATTTAAGTAATGGGTCCAAGACCACACAGAATACTGAACATCAACCCAACTGCTTGTCTCCAAAATCTGTAGTCCTGCTCATTCACCCTCTGTGCCTAACATCCTCTGCAGTAATGAATCCAGACCATCTCTTAACTTGTGTCCCAAGATACAAAAGATGGCTAGTGAACCCACACTGAACAGAGGAACAGATCCAACCATCAGTGTCCCCTGTCCTGGTCACAGCCAGTTAAACAGATAAGATTTTTAAGAAAACCTTTGCAAGAGACAGGTACTCTGTAGAAACAGTTACCATCACTATGGTCCATGAGAAGAATCCAGCTGTTAATCGTCTGCCAGCCAGACCTGGTGTAGTCTGAATTGTTTTCTGCAGCCTAGAGACTGCCACTTTTTCCATTTCAGGTGGTCATCTCTACCTCCCTCTCTTTCTCTCTCTCTCTCTCTCCCCTTTCCTGCCTCCCTTCTCTCCATCCTCTTTTTCACCTTTCCTGTATTCGAAAGAGTAAAGAAGGTAAGTTATCAAAAAGTTGTAACAGAACTTAAATTGTAGTTTTAACTTTTTCAAGCCAAATATTCCACCTGCACTCTTTCTTGCCTTAGATATTTATACCCATTCTATTAATTTAATTCAGCACTTCTCAAACTTTTTTTTAGAGTCACCGAGGCTAGAATGCAGTGGGCTGCCCATAGCTCACTGTAACCTCTAACTCTTGGGGTCAAGCAGGCCTCCAGGCTCAGCCTCCCCGGGGGCTGGTGCTACAATGCATGCCACCACAGCTAGCTAACATGTTTACTTTCCATACAGATGGGGTATTCTTATGTTGCTCATATTGGTCTTGAAATCCTGACCTCAAGCAATTTTCCCTCCACAGACTCCCAAAGTGCTGGGATCACAGGCATTAACCATTGTGCCTTTCCCCAAACTGGCTTTTTTGGAATACTGTTCCAGAAGATGTAAATAGATATATCCAGGAGTGACACAGGTCAAGTAAATTTGAGATATAAGACATGCCATCACCACCTCTTAGAGCTTCATAATAGTATATATTATGCTATTATACATTTGCATAATAAGACACTGAGAAGTCCTGCAGTAAAGAAAACTGCTTAAATTAGTGTATGGCCATATTTCATTTAAAAGTAGGTATTTTGAGTTCCTACTATGTGCTAGGTCTTGTTTTAAATGCTGAAGATACAGCAGTAACAAGACAAAGTCCCTCTTTTCATGGAGTAAATGTAACTTAACAGTGCATTAATAAGATTTTCTATGTCATTTTCTATGACATTATTATCTTGGAAAATGTGTCATTGGTTTTGGAAATTCCTTTCTAAAGACATGTAGTATTTAACTAACTTGAGTTTTACTCTTGTCTAGTCATGCTTATATGAGGAGACACATCCACGAGTCCAAGAAATAGCTGTGGTCCTGGATTTATCTGAAAGATTTGTTTTTTAATTTCACATTAATATGAAAGTACAAATGTTAAGGTTACATTGTTTTCATTTCTAAGGTCAAGTTCAAGTTGTAGTTAAGCCCTTCACCCATGATGCATGCTGAACACCCTCACATTGTGCACATTAGGTGAGACCCTGCCATTCACCCTCCCTCCTCCTGCCAATTCCCCCTTATTAGACTATACTTGTGTTTTTCTTTCATGTGGGCATGTAGTTGTTTATATATTGGTTTCATATTAGTATTGAGTATATTGGATATATTTTTTCCATTTTTGTGATATTTTACTAGGAAAAATGTGTTTCAACTCCATCCAGGTAAACACAAAACATGTAAAGTCTCTGTCTTTTCTTATGGTGGAACAGTTTTCTATGGTATAATATACAACAGTTTGTTAATCCGTTCATGGGTTCATGGGCACTTGGATTGTTTCCACATCTTGGCAGTTGGAAATTGAGCTGCAATAAACATTCTAGTACAAACGTCCTTGTTGTAAAATGATTTTTGTTCTTCTGGATACCTAGTAATGGGATTGTAAAATCAAATGGAAGGTCCACTTTTAGTTCTTTAAGAATTCTCCATACTCTTTCCATAGATGTTGTATTAGTTTACCATCCAACCAGGCATGCAAAAGTGTTCCCTTTTCTCCACGTCCACAACAGCATCTGCAGATTTGGGATTTTGTGATGTGGGCCATTCTCCCTGGAGTGATTTTGATTTGTATTACCCTGATGGTTGGGAATAGTGAACATTTTTCATGTGTTTTTTGACCATTGGTCTGCCATCTTCAGAAAAATTTCTGTTCAAGTCTCTCGCCCACAAAGAAATAGGGTTGTTTGCTCTTGTCTTGATTAATTTGAATTCTCTGTAGATTCTAGTCATCAGCCCTTTGTCATTTATAGCATGCAAATATCTTTTTCCATTCTGAAGGCTGTCTTTTTGCTTTAGTTTTGGTACCCTAAGCTGTGCAGAAACGTTTTAGCTTGATCATGTCTCATTTATTTATTTTTGTCATTGTGCTCATAGATAAATAATATATTTCACAAAATACAGAGTTTAAAGAGAAAACATTATCTAATAAGATCTCAGGAAGAAGTCTTAACATTAAGACCTAAATTCACATTGTAGCCTTGCTTCATTTGTCTGTCCTTATAACCTCATCACATGTTATTGGGGCTACTTATGTAAGTCCTTTTTTTCTTTTCCTAAGGGTGCTTCTTGGACAAGGACATTGAGTTTTTACACCATGATTTCAGAAGGTTTCATAGGATTGATAACATTTCCTAGGAAACTCTAGATTAGACTGGCACAAGTCTTCCTCTCTGCTGTCCTTTATCTGGCAAGGTCTTTAAGTTGAATAATGGTGAAACATTTTCTTCTCTGCCGCTTTGTTTTGCTTTGTTTTGTGGGGTACAATGTGCTGAGTTTATATACAATTTGTAATGCTTACATCAAGCTGGTTAACATAGCCTTTTCCTCCCTTACTTAATTACTGTGTTAAGACATTTATACTCTACTCTTAATAGATTTGACATGTACCCTTGCAATATGCACCATAGGTGAGGTCCCACTGATTAAATTACCCTCCCTCCAACCAAACTCCCCCCCTCCTCTTCCCTCCTTCGTCCTGGGCTATAGTTGTGTTTTATCTTTCATATGAAAATGTGAGTGATTATATATTGGTTTCATAATATTACTGAGTATATTGGATACTTTTTCTCCCATTCTTCAGATACTTTACTAAGAAGAATATGTTCCAGCTCCATCCATGTAAACATAAAAGAGGTAAAGTCTCCATCTTTTTTAAGGCTGTATAATATTCCATGGTATATATATACCATAATTTACTAATCCATTTGTGGATCAATGAGCACTTGGCTTCCATGACTTGGCAATTATGAATTGGCCTACAATAAACATTCTGGTGCAAATATATTTACTGTAAAGTGATTATTGGTCTTCTGGATATATACCTAGTAAAGGAATTGCAGGATCGAACAACAGGTCTACTTTTAGTTCCCTTAGTGTTCTCCAAACTTCTTTCCAAAAGGAATGTATTGGTTTGCATTCCCACCAGTAGTGCAGATATGTTCCCTTTTCTCCACATCCACACCAACATCTGTAGTTTTGGGATTTTGTGATGTGGGCTACTCTTACTGGAGTTAGATGATATCTCAAAGTGGTTTTGATTTTCATTTCTCTGATGATTAAAGAAGATGAGCATATCTTCATGTATCTGTAGGCCATGTGCCTGCCTTCTTCAGAGAAGCTTCTGTACTAGTCTCTTGCCCACAATGAAATGGAATCACTTGTTCTTTTCTTATAAGTTTGAGTTCTGTGTGGATTCTAGTTATCAAACCTTTGTCAGAAACATAACATGCAAATATCTTCTCCCATTCTGAGGGATGTCTGCTTGCTTTACTTACTGTGTCCTTGGCTGTGCAGAAGCTTTTTAGTTTGATAGGATCCCAGTAATATATTTTTGGTGTTGCTTCAATTGCTTGGGGGGGTCCTCCTCATAAAATATTCTCCCAGGCCAATTTCTTCAAGTGTTTCCCCTGCAGTCTCTCCAAGTGTCTTTATAGCTTCAAGTCTTAAGTTTAAATCTTTTATCCAGTGAGAATCAATTTTTGTTCATGGTGAAAGGTGAGGGTCCAGTTTTAGTCTTCTATAAGTCTCTAGCCAATTCACCTAGCACCATTTATTAAATAGGGAATATTTCTCTCAATTTATGTTTTTGATAGGCTTATCAAAGATCAAATGACAATAAGTGTCTGGGTACATCTCTTGGTTCTCTATTCTGTTCCATACATCTACATCTCTATTTTTGTGCCAGTGCCATGCAGTTTTGATCACTATAGATTTAAAGTATAGCCTGAAGTCTGGTAGCATGATTCCTCCTGATTTGTTTTTATTTCTGAGTAATACCTTGGCTATTCGAGATTTTCTCTGATTCCATATAAAATGAAGTACGACTTTTTCCAGATCTTTAAAGTATGACAGTGGTGCTTTAATAGAGATTGCATTAAATTTGTGTATTGCTTTGGGTAGTATGGACATTTTAACAATATTGATTCTTCCCAGCCATGAGCATGGTATGTTTTTCCATTTGCTAACATCTTCAGCTATTTCTTTTGTCAGAGTTTCATACTTCTCTTTATAGAGATTGTTCATGTCCTTTCTTGGATAAATTCCCAAATATTTCAACTTTTTTGGACTACTGTAAAAGGAATAGTCCTTGACTATTTTTTCAGCTTGACTATTGTTGTTATATATAAAAGCTACTGATTTATGAGTACTGATTTTGCATTCTGAAACACTGCTGTATGCCTTGATCACTTTTAAAAGTTTCATAGTTGAGTCCCAGGGATTTTCCAGGTATAGTATCATATCATCAGTGAAGAGTTAGAGTTTGACCTCCTCTCACCCTATTTGGATACCTTTGATTGCCTTCACTTGCCTGATTGCAATGGCTAACACTTCCACTAGTATGTTGAATACAAGTGGAGACAATGGGCATCCTTGCCTAGTTCCTGACCTGAGTGGAAATGTTTTCAATTTTACTCCATTCAATATGATATTGGCTGTGGGTTTTCTGTAGATGGCCTCTATCAGTTTAAGAAATGACCCATCTATGTCTATTTTCTTAAGTGTTCTGATCATGAAAGGATGCTGGATATTATCAAAAGCTTTTTCTGCATCAATTGAGAGACTTATATGGTCTTTGTTTTTTATTTTGTTTATGTGATGAATTATATTTATAGATTTATGTATGTTGGACCAACTTTGAGACCTTGGGATAAACTAATTTGGTCATGGTGTATAATTTCTTTGATGTGTTGCTGGATTCTGTTCGCTAACATCTTATCGAATATTTTTGCATCAATATTCATTAATGATATTGGTCTATAATTTTCTTTCATTGTTGGGTCCTTTCCTGATTTGGGGATCAGGGTGACATCTGCTTCATAGAATGTTTTGGGAAGTACTCCTTCTTTTTCTATGTCTTGGAAAACGTTATGTAATATAGGTACTAGTTCCTCTTTAAAGGTTTGGTAGAATTCTGATGTAAAGCCATGTGGTCCTGGACTTTTCATTTTGGGGAGCTTTCGTATAGTTGATGGTATTTCACTACTTGATATAGGTCTATTCAACATTTCTAATTCTTTCTAGCTGAGTCTAGGAAGGTGGCATGCTTCCAGATATTGGTGTATTTCCTCGAGATTTTCATATTTCTGAGAATAGAGTTTTTTATACTATTCATTAAGAACTTTTTGAATTTCTGAGGTGTCTGTTGTTATTTCGCCTTTATCATTTCTGATTGATGATATTAGTGATTTTACTTTTCTGTTTCTGGTTAGGTTAGCCAAAGGTTTATCAATTTTGTTACTCTTCAAAAAACCAACATTTTGCTTTGTTGATCTTTTGAATGATTCTTTTGTTTTCAATTTCATTGAATTCTGCTCTAATTTTGGTTATTTCTTTTCTTCTGCTGGGTTTGAGGTTGGAATGCTCTTCCTTTTCCAGTTGCTTGATATGTCCCATCAAGTTGTTGACTTCCTCTCTTACCATTCTCTTGAGAAAGGCTTGCAATGCTATAAATTTCCCTTTTAGGATGGCCTTTGCAGTATCCCACAGGTTCTGATAATTCATTTCTTCATTGTTGTTTTGTTCCAAATTTGATAATTTCCTTCTTAATCTCATCTATGACCCATCTATCATTCGGCATAAGGTAATTTAGCTTCCATGATTTTGTGTGAGTATGAAGATTCCTGTTGTTGTTGAGTTCAACTTTAATTCCATATGGTCAAAGAAAATAAAAGGACTAATTTCTATTCTTTTAAATTTACTGAGATTAGACTTGTGACCTAAGATGTGATCAATTTTGGAGGATGGTCCATGGCATGATGAGAAGACTGTGTATTCAGTTTTAGTAGGATAAAATGTTCTGTAGATGTCTGTTAACTCTATTTGTTGTAGGGCCAAGTTTAAGCCCAATATTTCTTTGTTTAGTTTATTCATGCAAGATCTATCCAACACTACCAAAGGGGTGTTAAAATCTCTGACTATTATGGTGCAGGAAGATATCAAATTGTTCATACCTGTTAGGGTTTCCTTTATAAATTGAGGAGCATTCTGGTTGTGCACATAAATGTTAATGATTAAAATCTCTTCATGTTGAGTGTTTCCCTTGACAAATATGAAGTGACCATCCTTATCTTTCCTTACCTTTGTTGGTTTAAAGCCTATTGTTTCTGCGAATAAAATTGCAACCCCTGCTTTTTTCTGATTTCCATTTGCCTGAATTATAGATGTCCATCCCTTCACCCTGAGTCTATTTTTGTACTTTAAGGTAAGATGAGATTCTTCTATGCATCAGATATCTGGTATGAGTTTATGTATCTAGTCATCCAACCTGTGCCGCTTTAGAGGACAATGTATACCATTTACATTAATTGAGAGAATTGATAAGCCTGGTAGTGTTTTGAGTGTCTTGTTTTACAAATGTCCAGTGGACATTTTTAATCATTTTACCACTGTGGAAGTTGTTTTTTGTTTTTGTTTTTTTCCCAAAAAAATTGTGAGTGAGTTTACTTTAGTGGTAGAGCATTGTGCTGGTCATTGTGGAGGATGGGCCTCTGACATCATGAAGAGCTGGTTTAGTTATGGCAAATTTCTTCAACAGGTGTATGTCATTAAAGTATTTGATTTTTCCATCACAAATGAAACTCGTTTTAGCTGGATACAGGACCCTGACCTGAAAGTGTTTTGTTTTAGGATATTGAAGGTTGATGACCCTCCTCTTCTGGCTTGAAAGATTTCGGCTGAGAGATCTGCAGTCAGTCTAATATTTCTCTCTTTATAGGTAATGCTTTTCTCATGTCTGGTAACTTGCAGAATTTTCTCCTTCATACTGACTTTGGCAAAGTTAATCACAATGTGTCTAGGAGATGCTTATTTGGATTGAGTCTTGCTGGGGTTCTGAAACTGTCTTCTATCTGAATTCTGTATCTCTCACAATGCTTGGGAAAGTCTTCTCCATAATCTCTTGGAGTGGAGCATCTGTACTGTTAGGACCATCCTCTTCTCCCTCAGAAATTCCTATAAGGCAAATGTTTTCTTTCTTGGAGTGGTCTCACAGCTCTCTCAGGGGATAATCCATTTTTGCTCTCCTCTTCTCTGTCTCTTTGAGTGTTTGGGAGCATTCAAAAGCTTTGTCTTCAATGTCAGAGATCCTTTCTTTTGCCTGCTCCATTCTGTTACTGAGGGATTCTACTATATTTCTCAGTTCTTTGAGGACTGCAATTTCTTGCCTCATTGTGTCTAAATCCTTAAAGATTTTATCTTTGTATTCATTAATTTATTGATACAACTTTTGAATTATTCCTTGGATTTCTAATTCCAATTTTACTTCCATTCTATTAATCTTATCCATATTCTGAACTCTATTTGTGACATTTCAGCCATTCGTTTATGAATAGCATCCTCTGTTGTGTAGTTCCTTGGGGGAATTGATCTGATTGTTCATGTTGCCAGAGTTTTTCCACTGATTCTGCCCCATGATTATTTTCCAGCTTGGCTAGTAAAGCTGGTATGGTGAAATTGGATTGAGGGCCTCTGGATTTGTAATTAACCAGCCTTTTACCAAACAGTTGGGACACGTGACTGTGGTTTTTACCCTACAGCTTTACAAAGGTTCTGTTCAGTACTGTCACCTGAGACTCTGGGGACCTGCTTAGTGTGATGGGGCTAGGTGGCTCTGTCTTGTATTCAGCTAGTCTCTATTCAATCCTAGTGAATTAGTGGCTTTGGGCTGAAATCTCAGCTGGGGACAAATACAAGCAACTAAGACACCCTGCCTCCCACAGGCAATAACTGGAAGAGGAGAATCAGACTCTTTCACGGCAACACAACCAGGGCTCAACTTTGGAGGGTCGCCAGGTAGCCAGCCCAGGTCAAGGGTTCCAAACCAATTGTCTTGGTCACCATAATCACTAATCATGTGGAAGAGTTTAGAAAGACTCCAGCAACTAGACAGCAGGGGTCCACTGACAACTCAAATGTGAGTCCCTTTGGTTCTCCATGGAGTCAAAAAGGCCTGCCCAGCAAAAGAGGTAGTCCAGAGAGGCTGGCGCCTCCTCCCCAACCTTGCACCTCTGCCACACCCAGTCACTGGTACCCCCACTGGGCTGTGGCCTAGTTCCCTCCAATGAGAAAATGCACCAGGGATTTGTGCCTGCCAGAGTCAAAGGGAATCAATACCTCCTCGGCAAGGCTGCCAGGCTCTGCCACCAGCCAACAGGGAGATCTAAAACATGACTCAATAGAAACTGTGGAGTATTCTACCTGAGTTTGTTCCAAGCCAGGGGTTAACAATGTAGTGAATGTTTATCTCCCTCAGAGACTGTGCCTCTGCCCCAGTAGCTCTGTTCCACTGGTACCCCTGCAGGGTGAGGTCTGGCTCCCTCTGGTAGTCCACAGAATTGGGGAGGTGTCTCTCTAAAATTTGACCCCAGAGGGATTGTTCTACTATCACTGATGCTGCATGGCAGGTGCCTCTGCATGATTTCAGGGCCTCTGCATGGGTTTTAGGCCTCCCTATGGGTTTCTGAGCCTCCACCTGCCACGTGGCTTCCTGTGCCTCCCCCCACCACTTTTGCTGTGCTGGGCCAGTCACCCTCCCCCTGAGCTTCTCTCCACTTCTACTCGAGTCCCAGTTTCCATGTAGCTGTGCTACTGAGGCCCATGAATGCCCAGCCCTAGCAAGGAACCATGGACACTCCAGTCTATGCAGGGGGTAGGCTTCCAGTCCACCAGGGAAAGGGGGAAGGGTGGACTGGGAGTTCAGAATAGCAAGAAAAATAATTATTCAACTTTATGCCGAGCAAGAGAATGCCCAGGCTCACAGCAGGGTCTCTGTGGAGAAGGGGTCCCAACCTCCAGCAACTCTCTCTTGTGGGGTGAGATAAGAGGTCTGCTGTTCACTACTCAATTTTAGAGATCATACAACAAGCCACTGTCTTGGGGGAGGGGACAGACTTTCATCTTCTTTGGAATGGGTTTTTTTACCTGTAATTTGCTTCCTTAGAGTCTCAGCTTGCCTCAGCAGGGATGGCGTGCAGTTATCAATCTTCTCTCTAATCTCAGCCCCCAACCTTCAGCTTTATTGGGCTCTTTCTGGCCACTATCTGTCCCTCTGGACCAGAGCTTCTGTTGAAAGCTGGCTCTAGTCGGCCATCTTCCCCCAAACCTCCCTCACCTCTCTGCCACTTTGGAATGGTTGTTGAAAAGAGGTAAATCTGGGGCTCTAGGCAGGGGAATGTGAGTGTACAGTGAATTGTCTGTGGCAGGTAGGAATGAAAGAAGGTCACTGTCTACAGGGAGAATGGCTATAAAGGGCTATCCACTGATTACAGTGGCAGTAAACACCTTTTCATCCCTGTCTGAGATTGACATTGGTGAAAGTGCCAAAGCCCTGTGTAGGATCCCCACATTCTCCAATGAGGGGCAAGTGGGGGATTTTCACCATTTGAAAGTGGGGGATTTTCACCATTCTTGCTTTTAAGAAAGATCCTTCAGGATCTCCTTTAAGAGAGGGATAAAGTGAACCTTAACCAGGGCAGTTCAGTGGAAACAAAAGTGTCAGAATAGAGGCAGATAGTACTGTAAAAATAAAATTACAGTGCTTCTCTGTTGAAGGAGGCCCTCAGGAGGCCCCTATGTTCATGGCAATTATTCAATTTGGAGCTCTCTGACACCCTGGTCTCAAACTTGAGGTCAAGAGGATGCCTTTTTATATTGCAGCCTCCTGAGTCCCAAATGCTTACATTAGCTGGATTCATTCTGCCTTAGCTGGCTTCCAAGCCAAATTTCCATGACCCACATAGCACTCATTCTTATTTGAGCAGCCCACTGGTAGCTTTCTCCAAAGTTTTATTAGATTCCTAAAAGAAAAACTATACCAGGAAGAACATAGGACATGCAGGTGATAGCCAAGTTATATATTCCCTAATTCAGTCATTCAAAAACATAAAGAGCCCCCACTGGTGTCCACACACTCTTCCAGGAGTTGGCAATGCAGTGGCAACTAAGGCGGGAGATTCCTCACCTATGAAGCTTACATGAGGGAGTGCAGACATTGAGCACAGGACCAAACAGGGCAACTTCAGAGAGTGAGAAATGTTGTATTGACAATGGAACAAGAAAAAATAAAGCAGAGTAAGTTGATGGGTGGTGGTGGGGACCTCTTTCTGAAAGCAGGTGCATATAGGCACCAGGTCCAGCAGGTGTGAGGGGTATGACATATTTCAAAACCGGAAAGGACAGTGAGCCAGAGCATGAGTGAAGCTGACTCAGGGGCCATATCCTTCATGGACTTGCTAAGGCTATGGTGAGGCTCAATAAGGATTGTACAGTACAATCCTTACTATACACAGGATTTTATTCTGTGTACAGTAAGATGTCATGGGAAGATTTTTAAGGAAAGAGATGATGGCATCTGTTTTATGCCTTAAAAGACTACTCTGCCACAATTTATTAATCCATTCATGGGACAATGGGCACTTGGGCTTATTCTATGACTTGGAAATTATGAATTGACCTGCAATGAACAATCTGGTGCAAATATCTTTGTTGTAAAGTGATTTTTTTGGTCTTTTGGATATACATCTAGGAGAGGAATTGCAGGGTTGAGCAGCAGGTCTACTTTTAGATCCCTGAGTGTTCTCCAAGCTACTTTCCAAAAGGATTGTATTAGCTTGCATTCCCACCAGCAGCACAGAAGTGTTCCCTTTTCTCCACATCCACACCAACACTTTACCTCTTTTATGTTTACATGGATGGAGCTGGAACATATTCTTCTTAGTAAGTATCTCAAGAATGGAAGAAAAAGTATCCAATGTACTCAGCACTAATATGAAACCAATTTAAAATCACTCACACTTTCACAAGTAACGTAAACCACAACAATAGCCCAAGATGAGGGGAATGGGAGGGGAATGGGAGGGGAGGGGGGAGATTTGATGGAAGGAGGGTAAACAATGGGACCACACCTATGGTTCATATTGCAAGGGTACATGTCAAATCTATTAAGTATAAATATAAATGTCTTAACACAATAAGTAAGTAAGGTGAAGGCTATATTAACTAGTTTGTTGTAAGCATTCCTGATTGTATATAAAATTAGCACATTGTACCCCATAAAGGCATCAATGTATACACGATCTATGTGTTTATTACATAAAAAAAAAAACTACTCTGCTTGCTTGCCCTGAGGGGAGAGGACAGTAGTTATTGCAAGAGTGACAATATAGGAAAAGCTAGAAGGCCAATTATTTTTTATTCTCCTATGATTCTGTGACAAGATGAAGGATGCTCTGAAAGTGAAGTTAATTTATCAATAAAACTATATTAATAAAACTTTTAAAATATGTGCATTCTTTCTCTCTCATACACACACACACACACACACACACATTCTTGCGATATACCCAGAAAAAAAAAATCTGTTTTCTCTCCAAACTGTGTTTTCTCATGTATGGGTGGGTCTGATAAAAGGCATCATTAACTACCTTTTCCCCTTGGACCTTACATGAATACTTCTCTAGTAATTGCTTAGGTCCCTTCACAGCAGGAGGAGGATTATCCAGCATGACATCCATTGCTGTCAAGAACACACAGAAATGACTGATATTAAAGGGACAAATAGGCTAAAAATCACTCCTACCACCACCCACCCCCTGAGGGGCTTCTGGGCCACCCCAACTGTGAAGGCAGGATGGACTTGGAAAAATGATGGCCATTTGACACCTTTAAGAAGTCTAAAGGACACTGTAAGGAAGCCATAGTCTTGCCCCTTCCACAGTTCATGGATTGCCTTTGATATCAGGGATTGCCAGTGTTTTTTACTTCAGGCACAACTGGAATTACAGTAGTTGTGAGAATACATACACAATTATTTCTTCCAGGAATGTAGAGGAACACCAGACTAGTGTAACTAAATCTCATCCAGGATAGGTTCTTTGGAAATCCACTTCAAATAACAAATAGCATGTTTAAGAAATTCCGTGAGTTGATCCCATTATTTCCTCCCTCTTTTCAACCAAAAATTTAAAGTGGATTCTAGTATTTTGTTTAAATAGGAAAAAACCATGGGATTGGATCATCTTAAGTTGGTTCACTTGATTCTTGATTCCTTTTGCTTTTTCATAAGTTTGATCAATCTCCAAAAACAATACAATTGTAAAATTCAGCACTATTACATTGTAAGTTCACCTTAATTTTGAACCTTTTGAGTCTAAATTTATAAGACATGGCAGTGTTAATAATAGCATGGTTATGTGCAGGTCCCATAGATGAGAGGTGCGCAATTGCTGGAATGTTTACTAAACATTAATTAAGTGTGATGAGGATGACACATAATCCAGGAAGAAAGACCTGCCTGGTAACTGAAAGATGAATCCTTGGCAAGAAGGACAACCATACCTAGGAAGAGAAATGTGCCCTGGGTTCTCCAGTGTTCTTAACTACCTTTCTTCTTCAAAAAGGTAAGAGGAAACTCAGACATAATAAAATCCAACCTCTTCATCCTATGATCAGAAAGACTAAGATCCAAGTAGCAGAAGCCCCTTGTCTAGGGTCATGCAGGTTTAGGGACAAAATAAGGCTTAGACCCAGGTCTCCTTACTCTTGGATCATTTCATGATGCTTCTTTTCTTCATGGATTTCATACCCCAGGTCTACCTAGAGCTAGCTCATATTAGTGAGGATAAGACCTGTGAGGATACTAAAAACAGAGATGATAAGAGACAATGACAGTCCTAAACATGTAGGAGACCCAAGCAGAAAAGCAGAGCTGGCATAAAGTTTGATATTCCAGCACAACCTCCTCAGCCTCCACAGATCCACACAGAATTCCCATGAAATATGACCACTCACCATTCCCACTCATGGAGGCTCACTGGGGATGCCATACTGTGCTGAGCACTTTTTGTAGAGTATCTAATTAAACTTCACAGACGTCTACAAGGTCAGACAGGCATTTACATGGAGCAGTTGGACTCCAGAGAGACAGAATCCCATCTGTCCTGCTGAACAACTCTGTGGATTTATTTTCCCCTTGTTCAGTTTCCTCTCTGTAAAACAGGAATAATGATACTAATTCCGAAAATTCATTATGACAATTCAGTAGGTGAGTTCATGTGAAGTACTTAGGGAGAGCCTTGACACAGGGTAAGTGCTCAATAAATGTGGCCATTACTGTTATCTGCTTTACAGACTTTGAAAAACAGGGCTAATAGAGCAATTGACTAACATAGCACAGAACGTGGAAGAGTTGCCTCTGAGCCCAACCCATATTATAATGCCAAAGCCTATGACGTTATAAGGCATTAACCACCCTTCTAGACCTTCTCTCTAGGAGACTCAAATGTCACTTTTGCTCTTGTTCCCATAGATTGTCGATCCACAGTATTCTAGCTGTCTCCAGCCAACAGAGAAGGACCTGGAGACATCTCAAGTCATCAGAGTTGTGCTCCTCCTCTGGCACAGCCACCTTCAGTTTCTCTCCAGCCCTTCTTTCCCTCACATCCATGAGCTCTTATGGCAACTTCATTGTGATTCCCACCTACATCACAAGCTCAGAATTTTTATGACTCCAAGCCTTTCTCTGAGGAGATGCCTCCTTCCCGGAATAACTTGACCATTTTTCCACCTGAAAAACTACCGTTTATTCCACTTCCTTTCCACAAACTTCATCCCCACCCCTCTGCTCTGAACAGAATTAGTAACTTCCTGGGCAGGGGAAGATTGGCAATGAGAAGAGAGCTTCTGGGGGCCAGCAGAACCAGGGTTCAAGCCCCATACCCGACACTACCATGCTTAGTAATTAATTGCCTCACTTCTCATAGACTCAGTTTTAATAGATTTTGTAGAGATTAATTAATATAATACACACAATACTAGCTGGCATATGATACACTCTCAAGAATGATAGGTATTATGATCATATTTTCAATAGAACTTTGACCATATACCTATTAGAAACTTATTCTTTAGTTCAATTACATGTTTTCACATCTGTTTTGTGCACTAAACAGTGAAATTTTCAAGGTCAGGATGACCTCTCCTGACCAATACCAATAGAGTAGACACCGCATACATGTGGATTAAGTTGATTTAAAACATCAGTCAATTCATTCATTCCTCCATAGAACAGCCATTCAGGACTAAAGGAAAGGTAATGGTTTCAATGGGATGTGTGTCCCTGTAAAGAATTAGAATAAAGAATCCCCTATCTCAATGCTTCTCAAACTTCAGTAGGCATAGATTCCTCTGGAAGGCTTGTAACAATATAGGTTACTGGGCCCCATCCCTAGAGTTTCTGATTCAATAGGTCTGAAATGGAGCTTGATAATTTGCATTTACAGTAAAGTTTCCAGGGGATACAGATGCTGCTGGTACACAGACCACACCATGTGAACAACTACCCAGCTGTCATGCCGGATGCCATCCTTAGGCATCATTTGATATAAATGACTCAATTCAGCTCAATAGAACAATGTTTCATTGAGAACCTAAAGGGTACAGACAACCTACAAACAGCAGCTTCCAAAGCTTTACTAATTCAGTGAAAAGGACAAATTAATACATAAAAGAAGTTAACGCCGTAATTTTAAAAGGCCTCTCTTGAAATAAAAGATCACCATTAGAACACTACCACATTAATAATTGCTGCAGGCAAGATCCACAAATAGATGCTGATATTAGTGAGAAAACATTAAAGAAAAATAAGATATTTGCATGGTCTCAAAGTTTCTCCTCTAAATATTTATTTGGTGCTGGAGTGATTTTAACATTTGTTCACAAACTGTTTCATACTCCTACCTCCAGGAGGTAGAGTTTAATTCCCCTCTCACTGAGTATGGACTTAGTGACTGGCTTCTAACAATTAGACTATGGAAGTGAAACAATAACTTCATAATGGAGAAACCTGGCACACACCACCGGAAGAACCAGTGATAAGTCATACTGAGATCATATACTTCCTGATGTGATATGACCTTACCGCTGTAGTCTCCTTTCAAAAAAATTCATAACCTCAGTTTAATCAAGAGAAAACATCAGACCAACCCAAGTTGAGGGACATTCTACAAAATAGCTGACCAACATCTCCTAAAGTTGCAAAGTCCAAGACAAAGACCAAGAGTAAAAGCTCTAGAGAAATATGAAAACTGAATCTAACATGATATCCTGGGTTGGACTTCTAGAACAGAAACATTAGCAAACAAATTTATAAAATCCAAATAATGTTGTAGTTTAGTTAATACTATTGATCTTGGCCAAAAGCCTCAGATAGAGAGACCTAAGAATGAAGGTATCTGGGCCAGGAATAAAATATATGAAAGATCATGACTAGCCAGGGGGCTGAGAGAACTAAACTGAAGCTCCCTTCAGAGACTAGGATGTCTGTGCCTCAACTGTAGTGGGGGCAGCACTCTGGTGAGGCCTGTCAGTTAAGGCTGCCTAGCTGCCTATTGTCAGGCCAGACACTTACACACAGGTATTTAACCAAGAGGAGGACTACTTAATACATGAGAACTCCTTGTATTACTTTTACAATGTTTCTTTTTTATTATTATTAAATCATAGCTGTTACATTGATATGATCATGGGGCATCATTCACCAGCTTCACAGACCATTTGACATACTTTCATCACACTGGTTAACATAGCCTTCCTGGCATTCTCTCAGTTACTGTACCAAGACACTTACATTCCACATTTACCAAGTTTCACGTATAACCTTGTAAGATGCACTGCTGGTATAATCCCACCAATCCCCTTCCCTCTACCCACCTGCACCCTCCTTCCCCTCCCTTCCCCCCTTCCCCCTATTCTTAGGTTGTAACTGGGTTATAGCTTTCATGTGAAAACCCTAAATTAGTTTCATAGTAGGGACGAGTACATTGGGTACTTTTTCTTCCATTCTTGAGATACTTTACTAAGAAGAATATGTTCCAGCTCCATCCATGTAAACATGAAAGAGGTAAAGTCTCCATCTTTCTTTAAGGCTGCATAATATTCCATGCTGTACATATACCACAATTTATTAATCCATTCGTGGATCGATGGGCACTCGAGCTTTTTCCATGACTTAGCAATTATGAATAGGGCTGCAATAAACATTCTGGTACATATATCTTTGTTATGATGTGATTTTTGGTTTTCTGGGTATATGCCCAGTAGAGGGATTACAGGATTGAATGGCATATCTATTTTTAGATCTCTAAGTGTTCTCCATATCTCTTTCCAAAAGGAATGTATTAATTTGCATTCCCACCAGCAGTGCAAAAGTGTTCCCTTTTCTCCACATCCGCGCCAACATCTCTGGTCTTGGGATTTTGTGATATAGGCTAGTCTCACTGGAGTTAGATGATATCTCAAAGTAGTTTTGATTTGCATTTCTCTGATGATTAAAGATGGTGAGCATTTTTTCATATGTTTGAAGGCTGCGCACCTGTCTTCTTCAGAGAAGTTTCTCTTCAAATCCCTTGCCCAGCCTGAATGAGATCCCTTGTTCTTTTCTTGCTAATGCGTTTGAGTTCTCTGTGGATTCTGGTTATTAAACCTTTGAGGAAGACATAACCTGCAAATATCTTCCCCCATTCTGAGGGCTGTTTGCTTGCTTTACTTACTGTGTTCTTGGCTGTGCAGAAGCTTTTTAGTTTGATCAAGTCCCAGTAGTGTATTTTTGAAGCTGCTTCAATTGCCGGGGGGGGTCCTCTTCATAAAATACTCGCCCAGACCGATTTCTTCAAGGGTTTTCCCTGCACTCTTCTCTAGTATTTTTATAGTTTCATGTATTAAGTTTAAATCTTTAATCCAGTGAGAGTCTATCTTAGTTAATGGTGAAAGGTGTGGGTCCAGTTTCAGTCTTCTGCAGGTTGCCAGCCAGTTCACCCAGCACCATTTGTTAAATAGGGAATCTTTTCCCCACTGAATGTTTTTAATTGGCTTGTCAAAGATTAAATAACGTTAAGTAGCTGGATTGATCTCTTGGTTCTCTATTCTGTTCCAGACATCTACTTCTCTGTTTTTGTGCCAATACCATGCTGTTTTGATCACTATCGATTTGTAGTAAAGTCTGAGGTCTGGTAGCGTAATTTCAACTGCTTTGTTTTTATTTCTGAGTAATGTCTTGACTATTCAAGGTTTTTTCTGATTCCATATAAAACAAAGTATTGTTTTTTCAAGATCTTTAAAGTATGACAGTGGAGCTTTAATAGCGATTGCATTGAAATTATATATCGCTTTGGGTAGTATGGACATTTTAACAATATTGATTCTTCCCAGTCATGAGCATGGTATGTTTTTCCATTTGTTAACATTTTCAGCTATTTCTTTTCTTAGAGTTTCATAGTTCTCTTTATAGAGATCTTTCACATCCTTTGTTAGATAAATTCCCAAATATTTCATCTTCTTTGGCACTACTGTGAATGGGATAGAGTCCTTAACTGTTTTTTCAACTTGACTATTGTTGGTATATATAAAGGCTACCGATTTATGAATGTTGATTTTGTAACCTGAGATGCTGCTGTATTCCTTGATCACTTCTAAGAGTTTTGTAGTAGAGTTATACAATCATATCATCTGCAAAGAGCAAAAGTCTGATCTATTCTGACCCTATATGGATACCCTTGATCGCCTTTTCTTCCCTAATTGCGGTGGCTAAAACTTCCATTACCATGTTAAAAAGCAATGGAGACAATGGGCAGCCTTGTCTGGTTCCTGATCTGAGTGGAAATGATTCCAATTTAACTACATTCAATATGATATTGGCTGTGGGTTTGCTGTAGATGGCCTCTATCAATTTAAGAAATGTCCCTTCTATACCGATTTTCTTAAGTGTTATGATCATGAAAGGATGCTGGATATTATCAAAAGCTTTTTCTGCATCAATTGAGAGAATCATATGGTCTTTGTTTTTTAATTTGTTTATGTGCTGAATTACATTTATAGATTTACATATATTGAACCAGCCTTGAGACCCTGTGATAAAAATGACTTGGTCATGATGTATTTTTTTGATGTGTTGCTGGATTCTGTTTGTTAGGATCTCGTTGAATATTTTTGCATCTATATTCATTAGTGTTATCAGTCTATAATTTTCTTTTCTTTTTGGGTCTTTTCCTGGTTTGGGGATCAGGGTGATGTTTGCTTCATAGAACGTGTTGGGTAGTCTTCCTTATTTTCTACCTTTTGGAACAGGGTGAGTAATATAGGTATTAATTCCTCTTTAAAGGTTTGGTAGAATTCTGACATGAAACCATCTGGTCCCGGGCTTTTCTTTTTAGGGAGGTTTTGTATGGTTGATGCTATTTCCAAACTTGATATGGGCCTGTTCAACATTTCCTCTTGATTCTGGCTAAGTCTTGGAAGGTGACGTGCTTCCAAGTATTGGTCAATTTCCTTCAGATTTTCATATTTCTGAGAATAAAGTTTCTTGTAATATTCATTAAGGATTTTTTGGATTTCTGAGGAGTCTGTTGTTATTTCATCTTTGTCGTTTCTGATTGATGAGATTAGAGATTTTACTCTTTTTTTCCTGATTAGATTGGCCAAAGGTTTATCTATTTTATTGACCTTTTCAAAAAAACCAGCTTTTTGATTTATTGATCTGTTGTATTATTCTTTTGTTTTCAATTTCATTTAATTCTGCTCTAATTTTGGTTATTTCTTTTCTTCTACTGGGTTTGGGGTTGGAATGTTCTTCCTTTTCCAGTTGCGTGAGATGTCCCATTAAGTTGTTAACTTCCTCTCTTTCCGTTCTCTTGAGGAAGGCTTGCAGTGCTATAAATTTCCCTCTTAGAACTGCCTTTGCGGTGTCCCAGTGGTTCTGATAGTTTGTGTCTTCATTGTAGTTTTGTTCCAAAAAATTGGCGATTTCTTTCTTAATCTCATCTCTGACCCAGCTATCATTCAGCATAAGGTTATTTAACTTCCATGTTTTTGTATGAGTATGCAGTACAATGTTTCTATGAATCTGAAGTGATTTCAAAATAAAAAGTTTAAAAATAAGAAAAATACCCCTCACTCCATCCTTCCTCTAAGACTGACAAATGGTGCTATTTGTAACTGAGCTTCATAAACCAGTTTCTATAATAAAAATGAATTTCAAGTTCTTTAAATTATGACATTGGTGTTTTGATGGGGATTGCTTTAAATCAATAGATAGATTTGAGTAGTATGGACATTTTAATAATGTTGATTCTTCCCAGCCATGAGCATGGTATGTTTTTCCATTTGTTAACATCTTCTGCTAATTCTCTTCTCAGGGTTTCGTAGTTCTCTTTATAGAGAACTTTCATGTCCTTTGTTAGATAAATTCCTGGGTATTTCATCTTTTTTGGTACTACTGTAAAAGGAATAGAGTCTTTGATTATATTTTAAGCTTGACTATTGTTGGTATATATCAAAGCTAGTATTGATTTTGTATCCTGAGATATATGGAATAAAATAGAGAATCTAGAGCTGAATCCAGCCACATATTATCATTCCACCTTTGAAAAGCCTAACAAAAACATGCACTGGGGAAAAGAATCCCTATTTAACAAATGGTGCTGGGAGAACTGGCTAGCCAGATATAGAAGACTGAAACTGGACCCCAAACCCTCACCACTAACAAAAATTGATTCTCACTGGATAAAAGATTTAAATTGAAGACATGAAACTATAAAAATACTAGAAAACAGTGCCGGGAAAATGCTTGAAGATATTGGCCTGGGAAAACATTTTATGAGAAAGACCTCCCTGCCAATTTAAGCAACACTAAAAATATATTACTGTGATTTGATCAAGCTAAAAAGCTTCTGTACAGTTAAGGGCACTACAACTAAAGCAAACAGACAGCCTTCAGAATGGGAGAAGATTTTGATAGGTTATGATTCTGACAAAAGTATGATAACTAGAAATCTACAGAGAACTCAAATTAATCAACAAGAAAAGAACTGAGAACCCCATTTCTTCGTGGGCAAGGGACTTGAACAGAAACTTCCCTGAAGATGACAGGCAAATGGCCAAAAAACACATGAAAAAAAAATGCTCATCATCTTTAATCATCAGAGAAATACAAATCAAACCCACCTTGAGATATCACCTAACTCTAGTAAGATTAGCCCACATAATAAAATCCCCAAACTGCAGATGTTGATGTGGATGAGGAGAGAAGGGAATACTTCTGCAGTGTTGGAGGGATTGCAAACTAATACAGCCTTTTTGGAAGTATGGAGAATCCTCAAGGAACTAAAAGTTGACCTTCCTTTTGATCCTGCAATTCTATTACTAGGTCTACCCAGAAGAACAAAAATCACTTTACAACAAAGACATTTGCACCAGAATGTTTATTGCAGGCCAATTCATAATTGTCAAGTTGTAGAAGCAGCCAAAATGCTCATCAACCCATAAATGGATTAACAAATTATGGTATATGTATACCATGGAATACTATTCAGCCATAAAAAAGATGGAGACTTAACATCTTTTATGTTTACCTGGATGCAGCTGGAACATATTCTTCTTAGTAAAGTATCTCAAGAATGGAAAAAAGTATCCAGTGTACTCAATACTATAACGAAACCAATATATAAACACTTATACTCTTATGCAAATGATAAAACACAAATATACTCTTAACAAGTGTGAGGAGAGAGAAGAGAAAGGGGAAGGAAAAGGGGAAAGTGATCGGCTGGAGGAGAGAGGGCATTTGGTGGGATCTTGCCTAATGTGCACAATGCAAGGGTATATTTCAAAATAACTAAGTAAATTATAAATGCCTTACTACAAAAAATAAGTGAAGTGATGGATATGTTAATCAGTTTGATTTAAGCATTCCACATTGTATATCAAATCATCATATTGTACTCCATAAATGTATATAGTTATGATTTAATTAAAAATAAAATTAAAAAATAAGAAAATAATAAATAATAAAACAAATATACAGTTATGATTTTAATTAAAAATTAATAAATAATAAAACAAATATACAGTTATGATTTTAATCAAAAATTAAATTTAAAATGGTTAAGTAAATTGTCAAAGGTTACAGCTCAAATGTGGTAGACAGGGAATTCATAATAGCTAAAAACCAGGAAATAACCAAAATGCCCATCAATAGAAACAGATGAACAAACTGTGGTGCATTCATAAAATAGAATAGGACTCAGCAACATGTAGCAATAAAGTACTGATATAACAACATGGATAAAACTTTAGGGAAAAAAACAAATGTAGTATAGTGTAAGAAGGCAGATCAGTGTTTACCTGGGACTAGGGAACAGGGTGGGTATTGGCTGCCAAGAAGTACAAGGGAACTTTTCCGGGGTGAATGAAATATACTGTATATAAGATTCCCAGTCTTATTGATTCTATTCTCATTATATCAGAAGTCCTTGTCAGAACAATTAGGCAAGAGAAAGAAATAAAAGACATTCAAATAGAAAAGGGAGAATTTAAATTGTTACTATTTGCTCATGACACAGTCTTATATATAATATAATAAATCAAGATGCAAAAGTCAGTAGTGTTCCTCTACACTAATAGCAAACTTACCAAAAAATAAAACAAGATAATGATTTCATTTATAATAGCTACAAAACTTATTTGGGAATAAATTTAACAAAGGAAGTGAAAGGAAGACCTATACACTGAAAACTATAAAGATTAATGAAAGAAATCAAGAGGACACAAATAAACAGAAGATATCTGTATTAAATGAATAGAAGAATTAATATTGTTAAAATTTTTATACCATACAGAGTGATACCCAGAGTCGATGCAATCTCTGTCAAAGTTCCACTGTTATTTTTCATAGATATAGTAAAAACAATTCTAAAATTCATTTGGAATTACATACACACACACACATAGACACACACACAATATCCAAGGCAATCATGTGCAAAAGGAACAAAGCTGAGGGCATCATACAACTTGATTTAAAACTATGCTACAAAATTATAATAAATAAAACAGCATAATACTTGCATAAAATTAGATAAACCTACCAATGGAACAGAATGGAAAGCCCAGAACTGAGGCTATACATCTACCATCAATTGATTTTCAACAAAGGTGCCAAGAATATAAAATGGGAAAGGACAGTTTCTTCGATAACCGATGTTGGGAAAAATGGATATACAGAAGAATAAAATTGGATCCTTACCTCATACCATATACAAAAATCAACTCAAAATGGATTAGAGACTTAAACACAAGGCCTGAAACTGTAGCACTACTAGAAAAATACACAGAGGAGAAAGTACATGACATTGGTCTGGGTAATGATTTTTTTAGACTTGAGCCTAAATGCATAGGCAACAAAAGCAAAAATAAAAAATAAAATTACATCAAAATAAAAACTTCTGCACTGTTGGGCCCTGCCATGTGCCTGAGGCCTAGTGCAACTTCCCCCGCTTGACTAGATGTAGATCCATCGAGCTACTTCAGCGTAGCAATGTCTCAGCAAGGCCTGGCCTGAAACTGCCTCTACCTAGATACAGCCAATGTGGTACTATGCCATTGGCCCAACCCTGTTATACCACCCATCACACCATTTCACGTACCTCATCCCCCGCGTCCTTTCCCCGCCCCTTCCCCAAGCTCTATGTAAGCGGTTGCTTGACGCAATAAAGTTGAGTTCCTGCTTCAACAGACTCCAGGCTCCATGTGGTTTTCTTCGAGCCGCCGATACTCGCCAACCCGCTCAGCCCCTGGGACGAGGTCGGGCTGGCCCCGATCTTCCCTCAACTACCACTGCCAGAGGACCCAGCACTGCACAACAAAAGGAAACAATTACTAGAGTAAAGAGATAACCTACAACATGGGAGAAAATATTTTTAAATAATATTTCTGGTAAGGGATTCAGATCCAAAATATATAAGAAAGTCAAGTAACTCCATAAAAGAAAACAGATAATCCAATTAAGTAATGGTCAAATGACTCAAATAGACATTTCATAAAATAAGACATATGAATGGTTAACAGATACACTAAATAGTCAATGTCAGTAATCATTAGGGAGATGCAAATTAAAACCACAATGAGATATAACCTCACACCTGTTAGGACAGCTATTATTAAAAAGGAAAAAGAGAACAAGCACTTGTGAAGATGTAGAAAAAAGTGAACCCTTGTACACTTGTTCATAGGAATGTGAATTAGTACAGCCATTATAGAAAACTGTATAGAGGTTACTCAAACGACTAAAAATAGAATTGCCATAAGATCCAGCAATCCCACTCCTGGATACTTATCCCCCCAAATTGAAATCAGTATGTCAGAGATGTTTGCCCTCTCATGGTCATTGGGCAACACTATTTACAACAACCAAGACATAGTGTCAACCTGTCTATGAAGGGATGAACAGATAAAGAAAATTATGTAGAGTATATGCCAAATCCTTAAACAAGGAAGAAATTCTGTCACTTGGAACAAGGCAAGTGGAATTAGAGAGCATTAAGCTAAGTGAAATGAGCCAAATGCCAAAGACAAATACCACATGTTCTCACGTATCTGTAGAATCTAAAACAGTTGCACTCACAGAAGCAGAGAATGGAATGGTGGTTACCAGAAGCTGGGGGTAGGGAGAATGGGGAGATAGTAGTCAAAGGGTCCAAAGCCTTCAGTAGGTAAGAGGAATAAGTTGGACTTTTTAGATCAATTTCACCGTGAGGTGAATATAGCTAACAATTGAGTATTGTACATTTCAATATTACTAAGAGAATAATTCTCAAATGTTCTTATCAAGAAATGTTAAATTTTTCAGGTGATAGATATGTTATTCAGCTTTCCTCAGATAATTCCACATTGTATTCAAAAATCTTTACCTCATCCCCACTGCCTTGAACAAACTGTTCTCTGCCCAATTATAGCCAAACCAGACCAACACCAAGAGAGCAAAAAAGCCTTTGGGCTTTCATACTTCTAGCCCCCGTTCCACAAACTACTTCACTCTACAGACTGACAAGTGAATGCCCAACTGTGGGGCCTGTGGGACCTTGCAATTTCTGTGTTGGGATTTATTTGTTCCCCTGTCTCCTTAAACCTTTCTGGATAAATACCCGACCTTGAATTTTGCCTCAGTACAAATTACCAGTGGTTGATTGACAGCCCCAAGGAAACACCACTTTATAAACCAAAAGAACTAAATTTGAGGATATAATTATAATAAAGGAAGGTAACAAACAAAACAATACCTATTCAGAACAAGCAGAGTAATTGAAACGAATGATCCTAAAATGCAAAATAAACATGCTAAATACACTTAAGGGGATATGGGGAAAAATGAAGCAATAATGAGATATTGATAAAGGGCACCAAGTGGAAATGTTAAATATTTTTTAAAAAGCCAAAGTAAACAACACAGTGGGATAAATAACAAGATAAATTTGAAGAAAAGTAAATTAGCCAATTAGAAATTTAGAGTTAGGAAATGATAAAAAAAAAAAAAAAAAGAAAAGAAAACCTAAAAGATATTAAAGATAGAATAGAATATAAAGAGCTATTATGAGTCCCAGAGAGATAGGTAAAACCATTCTGTGAAAGAGTGAAGAAGAGTCCCTAACTCTGTCTGGGAAACCCAAGTAAAGCCTGATAAAGATAAGTCTTGATCTGAGACACAAAGAATGGTAGGAGTTTTCCGGGTGGGTATGGAAAGGAGAAATGTCCCAGGCAGAGAAAAACAAAATATGCAAATGTATGAAGACATAAATAAAAGTAACATATGCAATCTGGAAATAGCATGTGGTCTGGTGCATCTGGAGCAAAGGCTATTTGAAGGAGATAAAAGAAGTGTAATGTTGAAAGGCAACCAGGGTCAGATCAGGAATGTTCTTGGAGGATGTGTGGTATCATTTTGAAATGAGAAAAATTCAAACCTAGACATGCGAAGGAGCTAGCCCAGGTCAAAGCATCCAAATGACGAGCTCTTGCTCTTGGCTGCCTTCCTCATCACCCTATGCAAGGGAGGCTCCGAGGCTACTTAGCTTGGAGGGAGGGCGTTTGGCAAATCAGTTCACACCAAAAGCAAATGAGGCTGGGGATAGGTGAACAATGAGTTCAGAATCAGGTAGATTTTTCTGAAGTGCGCAGGTATCAATTAGTAGTTGATAATTGTCAATTAGTCCATTAGTAGTAGACAACTAGCAGTTCAGGGTTAAAAGTAAGATGATCAAGGCTAAAGATATATATGTGGGAATCATAAGTATATGAGGGTAGATGCAGTCAGGGAGTAGATGGGTTTGCAATCGTAACAAACCACATGCTGTTGGCAAACATTTTCTTAGATGAGTTACCCTGATTTCCAGGTCCCCAGAGATAAGTCCTTTTATACAGTAGGTAGATATTATTACTTTACATTGTAGGTAAAGAAAATGAATTTAGAGAAGTTAAGGTACATGCCCAAGGCCACATAGCCATTAAGGGGCAGAGCTGGGATTCAGAGGGAGAGAAGTTTGGCTCAAGAGCCTAGGAAATGGAAATGGAGCAAGGCAAGTGCTGAATGTACCCAGCATTCATTCCCACTCTTCATTTCTCAAAGCCCAGTACTCAAAGTGGATCAGAAGATAAAGGTCCATATCCTCAATCCTAAGAAGCCTGAGAGCTGATGTCAGCATTTGACAGGGAAGATCAAGCCCTAGGATGTAAGTCAGAAACAGTGGGTCTCCGCTTGAGCTTTGTGATGGCTTTCTGTATGACTGTGACCAAGTCACTTCTTCCCCTTTCTGCATGTGGAAGACTCTGGGATCTCAGGTCTCTATGCCTGTCGGAGGACTTCCTTAGATCCCGGACTCCAACTACCAGGGCTGACAGCATCCATTTCTCTCCTCCCAATGACTTTCCTACCCTCCACTTATACCAGCCATTCCAGCTTGGGCTTCCCAGCTGAGGGCCGGGTGTGGATTGTTTGAAAAGACATATGGCATCCCAGTGCAGCAAGAGTCCAATCTCAAGGGGAAACCATTGTTCATTCATCTGGACCAAGTGACATTCTTTATGCAAGAATAACTCTTGATTAAAGGGTGAGTTTTAATGGAAACTAATTAGGCAAACTCTTTAGCCTGGGCATAATGATCAAATGAGCTGTCACACCGTACCTGATACAATGATCTCACTCGCTACAAGATTTTATTCCTTAGCAATTACACTCCCACATGGCACTGCGTGCCGTTATTGCCTGGAGCACACATGTCAAATTAAAGAGCAACTTATGCACCTGATATTTAATTATTGCCTAGTACTACAGACACCCGGGGAATGTCAAAGTGAGCAGTCCTGCTTGGGAGAAATGAAAACTGAAATCTTCTTCTGCAAGGGAGAAAAAAATAGGGATAAAATATGTATAGGCTAGTATAGTTTCTTATTCAGCCATCTTACAATTCACAGTTACAAAACCTGCTCTCCCTAATCTTGAATAATTTACCATTTTTTTTCCTTCATCCAGAAAAGTCAGCAGAAGGAAAGTTGCAGGTGAAGGCACCGGGGCCCTGTTGGTATTTGCTTACTTATGTGCTTGATGTGGCTAGATCTGGTCAAAGACAAGCTCTTCCTACAAGTTATTCTTTCCCTAATAGGCTCTGACAGGGAAGAGGGTAACTCATATGCCTTGACAGCCCAAAGGGAAATGTTTGCCCTCAAGGCTGACCACTGAGGATGCCCCATGTTGCACTTTAGTCACCCTTGGTAATAAATTTGAAAAGTTGGCCAAAGTTCCTCCACAGTGCATGTATCCAAAAGTTGGGAAGGTGAAAATCCATTGAAATGTGAGGATCAGTCTTAACTTTGGCTGTGTGTTAAAATAACCTAGAGAACTTTTCAAACATACTGATGTTCATAATCCCATTCTAGACCAATTAAATTAAGATATGGGGAGAGAGACTGGGTAATTTTTCTAAAGCTACTCATGGGATTCTACTGATCAGGTAGGGTCATGAACCACTGGTCTGGATGGCAGCCAGACAGACATAAAGGAGTGCTTAGTAGTAGTTATTAGTTCGGCGTTCTGTCTTTACAACAACAGACCCCTGTGCCTCTGTGCCTTTGCACATGCTGGTCCCTCCTCTAGAATGCCCTTTCTTACCCCCTCTTTCTACGTGGAAAAATCCCATTTATCCTTAACCATCAAGTGTAAATGTCACTTTCCTTCTGAAGTCTCCCCAGATTTCCTGAGGAAGAGTTTCTGTGGCATTTATCAGGAGCCAAACACAAAGCTCAAAGGACTCTTAAACCAAACCGTTTTTCTCAGTGAGGTTCAAAAAGGGCATCCCCATGTCTCTAGCAACTATCTGCGTCCCCCAGATGAGCAACTTCTGGGAATATCTTGGTCTCTTTTGCCCCAGGTAAGGAAATTCAGTTACCCATTACCAGTATTGCACTGCCTAATACTAAAACGCCTTAATGTGAGTGCTTTTGTATTTAGTAAACTGCACAGCTTGTGAAAACCCCCTCCGAACATCTGGCAGGAGGCCCAGCTGAGGTGAGGCTGGAACCTCTAATGATGGCAACATGTAAACAAGTGTTTTGTTTCAACTGATAGTCATTAACTTCTAGTGTCAGTCATATCCCCAGAGGTCTGGTTCCTCAGCCTTGCAAAGGCTTCTGGGAAACAACAGCTGGGGTGTGGGCCTGTGTACATCTACTGGGGGCAAGCCTGTCATTGTCAACACGGACAGGCGGAAGGTGGTGCCTCTGATGAAAGAGAGTGGGTCTGGGAACACAGATCTGTCTTTCAGGGACTTGGATACTGGACAAAGGTTGACAACTGGCTACCGACTGGCTGTGTGACGTTGGACAGAAACCTCAGTTTCCCTGTCAAGTGGAGTTACAAAGGTCCCTACTTCACAGGGCAATTGTGAGATGTATATAAGAAAATATGTGCCAGCAAGGCTTGTGGCATAGCCCTGGTTTACAGAAGGCATTCTATACAGGGAATTTCCTTCTCTATTCTTTTCAGACATTCCTAACCGGGATCTAGACCAGTCAGGTGACTCCTTTCCCTAACTCCGTAAGCAAAGGCTACTTGACTCCATGATTACTGGGATATTTGTGTTTGCGAATACTTAAATAAAAACCCACGAGGGTACAGTAGCACACCCCTGTGTCCCGAGAACTTTGAAAGACTGAAGCAGGAGAATTGCTTGAGCCCAGGAATTTGAGACCTGCCCGGGCAACACAAGGAGACCTCATCTGTGCAAAAAGTTTTTAAAAAATAAACTGGGCGGGCGGTGCCTGTGGCTCAAGGAGTAGGGCGCCAGTCCCATATGCTGTAGGTGGCGGGTTCAAACCCAGCCCTGGCCAAAAACCACACACACAAAAAAAAAATAAAAATAAACTGGGCATGGTGGTGCATAGCTGTAGTCCTCACCAATCAGGAGGCTGAGCCAGGAGAACAGCCTCAGTCCAGGAGTTTGAGGCTGTAGCAAGCTATGGTTATACCACTGCACCACTCCAGCTTGGGTGACAGAGAGAGAGAGAGACCCTGTCTCTAAAAATAAAAATATGCTAAAAAAAAAAAAAATCACAAGAGAACAGCTGCATGTTCATGCTCTCTGACCATTAACATATTACATATTACATATTCAAATAGTAATTCATTTTCAATAAACATTAATTGGGTAACTACTATGTTTCAGGCACTAGGCACTCTAAAGATGCTTGCACCTTAGTTTCCTCAGAAGGCAGATGCCGAGACAGATAATGGGAAGACTATTTTAAGGAATATATTTAGGATCCACACCCTTGAAAGAAAGATGTTATGGATTGAAATGTGGCCCCCCCACAAAAAATTGTATGGTGAAGCCCTAACCCCCAATGTCTCCGTTTGGAGATAGGGCCATTAAAGATGTAATTAAGGTTAAATACGGTCATGAGGCTGTAGCCTGAATCCAATAGGACTGGTGTTCTCATAAAAGGGAAAGACACCAGAAATCTCTCTCTCCATACATATGTAAGAGTAAAGACCATGTGAGTTCACAGCAAGAAGGCAGCCGTCTGAAAGTTAGGAAGAAAGCCTTCTCCAGAAACCAACACTGATCTTGAACTTCTAGCCTGCAGAACTGTGAGGAAATAAATTTCTGTTGTGTAAGCCACCCCATTGGTGATATTGCGTTATAGAGACCTGAGCAGATGAACACAGGAAATGAAAGGAACAGGAAAGGCAGAGGTAGACACAGAGCTGTAACATCTCTGACCCCTGCTGACCCCACAGGAAGCTCTGGAGCTGCCATGGCCCTTCAGAATTAGCTCCAGCGGGAGTGCTGGTCTGGGCCCTTACACCCCCAGTTCATCAGACATTGGAAGCAGGCTGCCCCTGAAAAGAGGCACAGCCCTGGGAGAGACTATTTCTCTTTCACTGAGGCAATCCCCAGAAAAGCTAACAAAAGTCAGTGACCCACGGCATCTCCTCACAATGCAGTTCCCCATGGAGCTGGGAAACAATGCCCTTTTTCCAGCATCCACCTTGTGCTAGAAGCTTCACTCGGGTCATTTTATTTGATCATCACTGTACTTCCATGAGGTAATACCTATGTCACATAGAAAGCTTGTCCAAAGTCACAGAGCCTCTTGAAGAAGAGGCTTCTCTTTCCCTAAGACCCCATGCTTGCCTTTATATTATGCTGCCTCTCCATAGGAAACCTTCATTCTCTGCAAAAAATACTCCCTGTCCTCCTCTGGCAGTTAATTGTCCCCAAGGTACCTTGAACCTCTCTCTTCAAAGCCTATATCACTTTACTTTACAATAATTATATTATTTGATATTTATTTATCATTTATTATGCCTCAGGCACTGTTCTAGCCTTTTTCTTATATTAATTCAGTTAATCTTTCTAACAGTCCTCTGAGGTATTATTTTCATCATCCCATTTTACTGATGAGAAGAATAAAACACACAAAGCTGTTAAATAACTTTCCCAAAGACACCCTTCCAGGATTTGAACTTAGGTCTGGTTCCAGATACAGTGGCCATTCCTACCTCCTGTCTATATGCATACACTTAGAGAACATGGCTGAGTCTTATTTACATTTTTCACCCCATTGCCTTACCTGGAACTGACATATGCAAAGTTCTTCGTAAGATTTTCGTGATAACTAAAGGATGCTTTGCATATGAACATTTGGAAAATAAATTGAGTTGGTTTAAATGAACAAATCTTAGAAGAAAAGACAGACAAAATCCATTTGTCCCGGTGAATTTTGATTCTTTTAGTGTCTAAATGTTGATATAACATCTGTCTTTTTAAGATCCCCAAATGCATGGTGGCAAAGTCTCTCTTCGTTTCCTGTCACTGCTATAAGAACAGACATTTATTAATACATGTCTACTCCTCTTGCTGGTGGGATGCAGGCTTCCCCAGGTCCATGAGGATCTCCTCCAGAAACATCCCAGGCATCACAGCATGGTGCTATCTTTCCAAGGACACTGTAACCAGTTCTAAGATTAGAAGATCAAAACTCTCATCTGCACCATAACTCTGAGGTGGCAGAGGAATTGAGACTGGAAAAACAAGAAATAGCCAAACTTCCAACAGTCTGAGAGCAGCAATAGGAATAGGTGGGTGTGAAGACCCTGAGGCAGGGCCCAGAGGGTCTCCAGAGATGGAGAAAAGATCAGTGAGTGGGAGCAGATGGGAGTGGGGGCCAGAGCAGAAGGGAAGAAGTGTAAGGCACAGATGTAGGTCTGAGCAGCATCTATGAAAGGTTAGAATTTCATTTCTAGCACTGTGGAGGAATCACTGGAAAGTGTTAAGAGAGTAATGTGGGATGATTTTAGCATGGCTGCTAAGTAAAGAAAGAATTGTAGGTAACAAAAACGGAAGCAGGGACACTCCACTCACTTTCTCTGGTCTGCTGATCTTACTCTTCTTCCCAACCTCAAACTTCCTGCTGAGAAATTCAGATTCCCTAGTTCCTTCTACCCTCACCCCAGGTCCTCCCAGGCTTGGCCTGTTCTGTTTATAACTACTTCAGCACCTGCCTAGCTGGCTATGCCCACATGGGGATCAAACGGGTCTTCTGCCTGTCCCCAAAAGGCAGTGGTTTGGCTCAATGTGCTTGTAAAACCCAAAGGTGGTGAGTGCAAACTCCATGAAAGCAGAGCAAGAATTAATACTGTTCATCAAGGTTTCTCGAAGGCCACACAGAGTGGGAGCTGCAAAGGTACTGGTTGGGTGGATGGCTGGATATAAATACACTGAATGCTTATCATCAGGCTGGGTAGAAGGTGCCTCCACTGATGGAGAAATGGTAGGGAGAAGTTGCAGGGAAGTTTCGGCCCAGCAAACAGTGCCTTAATAAAGGCTCCGTGCTGGCTGGAGTGAAGCTGCCTAGAGGATCAGGTGGGACCTTGGAGGTTGCCAGACTGGTTCATTAGTGGCCTGACATTGCACATCTGCAACTTGGTAATTTCTATGTTAACTACTGCCTCCCAGACATAATGAGCACTCATAACTATGTTTTATATAAAGCCGATTATGCATTGGCACAGAGCTCATAAAGGGACACTGATTATGAGCTGTGCTGGGGAGTCTGAGGCACACCTTCCTGCCACCCGGTACAGCCCCATATCCATGCGGGGTGGGTTTGGATTGACAAGAATGGGTAGGTTGGGAGCGGAGGGAACCTGTGTGCAGGACTCCTAGCAGGTAAGGAAGGGTTTCTGGGATATGCCTGTCCCCTAAAGCATCCTGGTGCCAACCTGTTAGAATTTAAGGCAGACCTGGAGTTTACTGAGAACATTAAATCAAGAAGAAAGTCGCTTTTTTATTATTATTAAATCATAGCTGTGTACATTAATGCAATCGTGGGGTACAATGTGCTGGTTTTATAGACAACTTGAAATATTTTCATCAAACAGGTTAACATAGCCTTCACAGCATTTTCTTAGTTATTGTGTTAAGACATTTGTATTCTACATTTAGTAAATTTCACATGTACCCTTGTAAGATGCACCATAGGTGTGATCCCACCAATCACCCTCCCTCCACCGGTCCTCCCCCCACCCCTCCCCTCCCTATCCCCTTTCCCGTATTCTTGGGCTATAATTGGGTTATAGCCTTCATATGAAAGCTATAACTTGGTTTCATAGTAGGGCTGAGTACATTGGATACTTTTTCTTCCATTCTTGAGATACTTTGCTAGGAAGAATATGTTCCAGCTCCATCCATGTAAACAAAAAAGTCATTTTTTAAAGTTCTTTCATTTTCTTAAACTCCCTCTTATTATTCCATATTTATATGTTATATAAATATATACACAATATCTGCCTTTGATTTTATTGAATTGCTTTCAAAGAAGGCCATAGCTTATGCCCGGGCATGTTAGAGGACTGACATAAGGGCCGAATCTATAGACCTGGATTTGAGTATCAAGCCCACCACTAACTAGCTCTGTACCTGAACCTTGAACGGTTTGTATATCACCTCCCTAGGTCTCAGTTTCCTCATTCATAAAATGCAGGCATCATACCTATCATTTTCAGCAAGGTTGTAAGTTTGCAGAGTGTAACAGCCTGCAGCCTGAGGGCCACATGCAGAATACCCGAGGACTATTTTGCTTATCTATGGTGGGGGGATATCACAAAAAGTATGTGCGGACCTTTGTTTCGCATATCAGCTTTCATTAGTGTTTGCGTGTTAACCTTGTGGCCCAAGACAACTCTTCTTATTCCAACGTCCCGCAGAGAAGAAAAAAGGTTGGACATCCCCAGAGCGTAACAGCAATATGCATTGAGACTTATTACTTTCAGGCACTTTTATGTGTTAATTCATTAAAACCTCTCAACAACCCTCCATAGTGGGCACTAATGACACATCTGCTTTGAAAATGTAGAAACTGAGAGGCTAGGAAGTTGGAAGGAGCCAGAACTCAAGCCCACCTTGTCTGACTCCAGAGCTAAAGAACCCAGCCCAGCCCTTGGAGCACTGCAAACATGAAGAAACAGCAATGCTCTTGTCATTTTACCAGCTGCAGGCCAGTTCCATGCACAAATCTGGTGCCTTAGGTGTAGCTCAGGGGATAGAGAGCACGGAGGGCCTCAGAAAGTCAGAGCCAGTGCTAGGTGCCCCCGGAGGCTTGAGGTCTGGCTACTGGAAGGGGCAGATAGAGCCCTCTCCCCCAAAGTGAGACAGAAGCAATGATGGCAGGAAAAGGATACAGGGTGGAACCAGAAATCTGGACTTAGTCCCAACTGGCACCTGACCACCAGGGGACCCTGAGCAAGGTTCTGCCCAGGAGATGCAGGGCCAGGCTGGCCTGGCTCTGGGATCAAGTGTGAAGAGCAAAGGGCAGGGGAGTAAGCCTGGATGCTCACTCTGAATGTGGCTTAGAATCACCAAGGAGTCCTTGGCCCCACCTTGCCCAGGTTTTCTTTTTGGAGGTCATCCACCATATTTGCATGGTCAGCTCCTCAAACAGGTTCAAATACTGAGGCCTCAGGAGATAGGGTGGGGGAGCCAGCGCTCTGGCCCAGCCCACTGACAGCCTGTAGCATACCCCAATACAGCCCCCTCCTTGCCTCAGTTTATTCCTTGTGTAAAACGAGGGAGTCAACTGAACAAATTTTAATGCCTCTAACATCTTGAAAATTCCAAGTCCCTGAGCTTCTCTCCATCCACAGCCATATACTAATATCCTCGGGGCAGAGCGATTTCATTTAGGTCAAATGATTTCCCTGCACATAAACAGGAGTGAAACAAAGGCCCCCTTTCTCTGAGTTGTTAGCTCTCTGTCACACACCGGCACACACACACTCACACACATACTCTTAGACCCTCATAATGCTTTTACAGCCCACCCCCACCCATTCATGCACAAAGGCACACACATAGGCGCGCAGGGGCACCCACACCTGGGCTCTCCGGCTGTTCACCCCGCCCCCACCCTTTCCAGCTCCCCTGCTGGGAAGCAGAGCAGCCTTGCCTGCCACTGACAGTTACCTAACCTGATGGGCTGGTGCCACCCAATGGTCAGGATCAGAAGTGCAGCCGTGGTTCCAAGACCCAAAAGGGACTGGAAAGGGTCCAGGGTCATTTGGTTAATCTCTCTTCCTCTAAGGAGGCTATATCCAAAGCTGCTCTGGACAGATGAGGCTGTCAGGTCTTAAACATTTCAAACAAGAGTTTCTTTAGGTTGGACCCTAGTTCTTTCCGAAGGTCATGGGATTGCCATTGATACCCTGGACAGCCTTGTGCTAGAGCCTAAAAATATTGGGTACAAACTGTGTCCTCAGCACCATTCTAGAAGGTTAATCTGCAATAACTCTTTAATCCTCTATCTTTGCAAATCATGTACTATTGTCTTCATTTTAAGGACCTATAACCAAGAAAAAGTTGCACTAAACTAGGACCCCATCTCTGTCTAACTCCAAAGCCAGCATTCTTATAAAGTAGCTCTTGGCATCTTAGACTTCTGTTTGTCATTTGCACATGACTTGCCAATGATTCATTCCTTCTATGAGTATTGATTGAGCACCTGTTATAGACCCAAATGTGGCAAGGGGCTGTAAATTCAGCAGGCACCAAGGTATGGCCTTTGCCCTTAAGGATCTCCCAATCTTTTGGACTGACAACTCATCCTCTCCTATGTCCCCCTTAGTCTGTAACTTTAGTGGCTCTTCTTTACCACATTAGAAAGGACAAGGAGAAAAAAGTGAGCAGGCTCCAGTCTAAAGGTCCAGGGCAGCCAGCCCACAGACAAAGAGGGCAGTCAGCGTCCTTACCCAAGTGTCCACTGACGCACCCCCAGTTACTCTGAGACTGCCTTGAGCGTGTCTGGGGCCTAGACCCACTGGCGAAGGAAGAGAAAGGAAGCATGGTCATCTGGCTTCAGAGCAGGTGCCCTTTGTGCCACACCTCAGCCTCCCAGGAATCCTCCAGCTGGGTCGGAGACAAAAGCAGGGAAGCATGTCAGGAGCTGAAAGGCAAAGGGATGGAACAAAGCTTTAATAATAATTACAGTTCTTACCACAGCTCATAATTATGACATTCACAGCCTTCATAACCTGACTCCGACCTGTGTTCCTGGTCATCTCTGTATTTCCTCACGAGTTTGCACTGTCCCAGACTAGATATTCCACTGTTCACTGGTTTTTAACCTTTGCTCTCATTAATTGTTGGACAAGAGAATAATAGAATCTTGGAATGTTGAGAATTAGATGAAATTATCTAGTCCAAACATTGTGGTTGAGGCAAATAGACCCAGAGAAGGGTTAAGGCTGTGTCAAAGGTCACACAGCCTGTATATAGTATATTATAACCAATAGTATAACTTGGCCTACAACTCAGTTAGTCCTTTGTAGCATGAGGGCGTTTTCTCACTTTCCTTCTACTTTTCCATCTATATCCAATTAGACACTGTTGAGTTTACTTCAACTATGAAACATCTTCTTGTCCATCTACTCCTCTCTACGTTGTCAATTCAATCCCTACTGGAGAATAAGTTCCTTGAAAACAGAAAATATCTTTTCATTTTCAGCACAATAATTACCATGCAAATGATTTAGATTGGGTGGATGGACTGACAGAAGGATGGATGGAAGCATAGTTGGGTAAATCCTCTTACACTGAATACTTGCACTCACATCTTACTTAGTTTTCAGGTCTCCAATTTCCATACAATCTGTCCTATCCTCCACAGTGGTATTAGAGTGACCCTTTTTAAAAATAAAGTCGAGTCCTTCTCTTCACTGTGCAAAAGCATTCAAAGACTTCCGTGTCATCTAAAAGATAAGTCAAGGCCAGTTATAATATAATATTGTCTCAGTGAGTCTTTTATACACCACCCAACTTGAACTCTGGGTACACCCAACAACCTACCATTGCTGGAATTAAGCATATATGTCCTCATCTCAAGGACTTTGTTGTGTCAGTCCCATATCCTCAGATTCTTTTCCTGCCAGTGCCAGTTGTCTATTAAAATCATAACTATCCATCAAAGCCCAATCCTAATGTTACCGTCAATCCCCTGATGAAATTGCTGCACTCAGAGTATGTAATACAGTCCTTCAGGCTTTGGTTAGCACGGCACACCTCATTCTGCCACTTTTAGAGTGACTTTTCAAGACCTTTATCCCGGGTATTATAGCCAGTCATTGTGTGTCCAGTTCTCCCGCAGACGCCTGGCCACAGATCTGGCACACAAAGTAAGTGCTTATTCAGCACGTGCTGTGCCCTATATGCTCTAATTGACCCTGAGGGTTCAGTTATATATTTTCAGTTCATTAGACCATTATAAATAGAGAACAGGAGCTGGACACACTGTCTCCAACAAGCTGCACCTTTAGGGCAGGGATAGGAAGGGATAGTAAAGTTAAAAAAGAGTAGAGTTCTTTCCAGGGGAAAGAACTAGATCTCATGGGTGGAAGACTCAGGAGTCAAATGCCGAATCTACATGAAGGTGGCTTTCATGACTAGAGCTGTACAGCAGTGGAACAGTCTGCCTCCGGATGTAATGAGCCCTCTGGTCCTGCAAGAATGTAAGGTGGCTATAGCTGACCACGGAGGACAAATCTGAGGATATGGTATATTGTATAAGAGGCCACAACAATGGGAGTGAGGTAAAAAACACAACTTACAGCATTGACTCCAACACTGAGAATCTTTGATTTCATCGGACCTCCCAGGAATGGTGAAAACAAAATTAACAAAAGCTATAGTTGACTTTTGTTGCCTATTTTCACCCTTCATTTCCATGCTCCCTCCCACCCAGGGCCTCCAAGAGCCCTCGCTGCCACCAGAGAGCTACTGTTTTATCACATAAGAAAGGACAAGGAGAAAAAGTGAGCAGCCTCTAGCCTAAAGGGCCAAGGCAGCCAAACCACAGAGAAAGATCCTTACCCAAGTGTCCAAGGGATGCTCTTGGCACCCCTCTCCTATCTCCTCAGCCCACGCTGGAGGTCCTTTGTGCCTTGGTAAACAGTTCTCATATACATGAACTTCCCAGAAGGTCTCCGTGGGAGTGAGGCTCAGGTGCCCACAGAGGTGACTCATTCACTGTAATTCAACTTTCACTGGCTTCTCTCCTTTCCTTGTTCATTTCCCCACTGTCTCACTGCTTCCTAGGATCACTTTCCAAACAACCTACTTATACCCTAATTGTATACTACTTATACTCTGCATGGGGGGATCCAACCCCCATGCTTCATTGCGAAGGACAAAAACACAGACGCAATTACTCAGCACTAAATAAGAAACCAAATATGACCTTGAGCATGGAAATGAACCTCTCTGAACCTAAATGTCAAAGGTGGCTAATAAGACCAATTTCCCAGACTTCATAGCCTTGTGATACAGCTCTTTATAATGAAGTTGATGATCTTGAGATTAGAATGTCCTGGATTATCCAGGGATACTCTAAATCCAACAACAAATGCCCTTACGGAAGAGGGAGAAGAGACAGAGGAGAAGCCACGTGAAAGCGCTGAGACAGACGCGGGAGTGAGGCAGGCATGAGCCCAGGAAGGCCTGAAGCCCCAGACGCTGGAATAGCCTCTTCCCTGGAGCATTTGGGAGCATCACTCTGCGGACTCTTTGACCTTGAATTTCCAGCCCCCTGGAATGATGAGGGAGTACATTTCTGTTGCTTTAAACCACCACGTTTTGGTCATTTGTCAAGGCGTCCCTGCAAAACCAACATAAAGATATTATTGTCCTTGTTTTATAGAGAAGACATCAAGGCTTCCAGAAGGGTGACCTACCTCAAGCCACTCAGACAGAATACACAGAGCTGGGATTTGAACACAGGTCTGCCTGACAGCGTAGTAGCCACTCTTAACCAGCACTTCAAGTCAAATAAGTGGTGCAGTGTGCCAAGTCCTGGGCCAGGTGCATGACAGATACCCCGAGAGCACTAACTCACTCATTCTACCTAAACTTTCCCTTCCTGTTGCCCATTCTACCAACTGGTCATTATAGGGTGAAACATCAGACGACTCTGTTTCTGCTAATCCTGAGCTGATGCATCACCTGTCCTGGACTGGCCTTCCACCTGGGATACAGTTACACACATCTAGAAGGTCCTTAAGAATCGACTTGTCTCATAAGTATTTCAGCTCCATGGCAGCTGGTGGAAAAGATAGATTGGGGCCTGTGCCTTGAGTTAATGTCAGTCTGAATTGAAGATGTGCCAGAATCATCAGGACAGATTCTTTAATTAACCTGCTAATCCTGTCAGGGATTGGGTTCACTCTCCTTCTCCAGGAATGTGTTATGTGTCTCTTCTTTCACCACTTTGTCATTTGCTCTATTTCAGAGTCAAGGTGTCCTTTAAGCTGTGTTTTAAAAGACTTTCTGTCCTCCAAGTCAACAGCTGTTGGAGAAGTGGCTCCACAAACAGTATCTCACTGCTTACCCATCACAGCTTTTCTCACAGCACTTGCTCATGGCAGGCCGTCAGCAATCTCGAGGCAATAAATACATACTGAGCCACTATTGTGTGTCTAGCCCTGTTCTGTACATTGCAAAAGACAAAAGAATGGATAAGAACTAGGTCTTGCCTTCATGCACCTGCTTTCAGGGAGGCATAAAATAAAGTGAGTGACTATAGTGTTTCCCAATATGTCCACCTCATGGTAGCCACAGAAAATAATAATAATTTTGAGAGCAGACAGGGATTAATTCGCAAGATGGTTTGTGGTCAGAGGCAACCAGCCCAGAGGCTCCAGCTTCCCAGGCCACACAAACTGGGGGGCCACTGGCTGTACACATTAGTAATCCATTCACCCTCGGGAAAACTTGCTACAGAAAACCATAATTCTCATCTTTCCTCATTGCAGGCACTTGTGTTTCACAGATGCATTCTGCAACTAAAAACCAATATGGGCAGAACTTTTCCGATTTGTAGAACACAGGACATTTCTTTAGCTAGAACCTTTTTTCCCACAATTGAAAACCTCAGAGTCAGCTATCCCTAGATGGCCAGACCAGCCTCACAGGAAACAAAATGAATGGGCAAGGAACATGTTATTAGCAGGAAAACTCAAAGACAATTGATAATGTTTAGTTCAACAGCTTGTTTTGTTCCTTATTTTATGTGAAGACTTGGGGGAAGAGAAGGTTTACAATTGGTTTCCTGGTGTGTGCATTTAGAGAGAGGATCATTCAAAAGAATCTATAAAAAGGGTTCTGATTTCTAGGCGTTTCACAAGTTGAACAGTTTTTGAAAACCATTGAAACAAAGTGAAAACTAATTCATCTGTCCTCCAGAACAGAACAAATTGGTGCTCTGGAGGTTATACAATTTTTATGTATAATGAATGAACGGATGAAGACATGAATTTCATCTTCCAAAGTTACCCTTACTTGGATTCGTTATTAACCTGTTGTTTTCGTCGATCCAATACAGCGTGTTAGGGGAAAGGAAGCTGGTGAGACAGCCCAGCATCATTGTGATGTACCAAGAAAGACAACAAACCTCAGTGGTTTCCTGCCAGAAATGCACAACATCCTTCTAACCATGAGAGAATGTCAGAGAAACCCAAAATGAGAGACAAGTTACAAAACAGATGACTTATACTGGATGCTTTAAAATATATCAAAATCTTATGGCTCAGCACCTATAGCTCAAGCAGCTAGGGTGCCAACCACATACACTGGAACTGGTGAGTTCGAATCCAGCCTGGGCCCACCAAACAATGACAACTATAACCAAAAAATAGCTGGGCGTTGTGGCAGGCACCTGTAGTCCCAGCTACTTGAGAGGCTGAGGCAAGAGGATCCCTTAAGTCCAGGAGTTAGAGGTTGCTGTGAGCTGTGACGCCACAGCACTCTACCCAGCTTGAGACTCTGTCTCCAAAAAGACAGCTTGAGACTCTGTCTCCAAAAAAAAAAAAAAAAAATCTTCAGACTAAATAGATAAAAGCAGATCAAACATTTATGAAAATTATAGGCCAGGGATACTATACAGGACATTATTAGAATGATTAGTCAGTTGATATCAATGTTAAATTTCTTGGGTTTGATCATTATACTGCAATTAGGTAAGGAAATAACTTTGTAATCGCATCTTCTTTAGAAGACCACACTGAAACATTTTGAGATCAAGGAGCATTTATAGAATAATAAAAGAGAAATGTGGCAAAAGGTGACAAATGTTGACAATTGGTGAAAGACATATGAGAGCTCTTTTACTATGATTGAAGCATTTATGTAAGATTAAAGTATTTCAAGTTAAAAAAACTGAAGATATTCAAATCATGAAAAATATATTGTGTATTTTCCATTGCTTTCCACTTCTGTATTCTTTGTTCCCTTCTTCTATTGCTTTCACAACTTCCACCAAAAAAAAAGTAAAAAAAAAAGGAAGAGTGAATCTGAAATCCTCTAACACCACAGGTTTTACTAACAAAGTAGGAAAAGTTCACGGATGCTCTGAAAATGTATTGGTTGAAGAGCAAGTAAAGAATCACAGTGGGAAGAGCTTGGCTTCTTTCTGCCACATGTCCTTGGTCATTATATATGGCCCCTTCCTCTGAAACATTTTCTAAACATTCCCCAACATTTAAGTTTAGAGAATGTGTTTCAAGAAGGGACCACACGTGGAGGAGACAGCATGACCTCTCAAAAATAGCCTCTCACACTGAAATTTTTCATATTTAAGCCTGACCAAATCATCTCTCATCTTGCCTAACAAGGGCTGGGTACTAATTTTCTCGAGCTGCCATAACAAAGTGCCACAGACTGGGTGGATTAAACAACAGCAGTTTTTCGTCTTACAGTTCTGGAGGGATACACACACTTCCTAAGATGAAATTAATTAATGATATTAATTAATATGACTAGTTTACAGATTTATGATCAATCCTAAAGTTGATGGTTTGGGGTGAGAAAGTGGACAGTTTACAAGAAAGAGATAGCAAACTAATAAACTTGTTTTCTGTTCCCCAATTCCCTAAATTAGTGGCTTCCCATCTGTTTAAGGAACCAAAGACCTGCGCTTAGCACAGAGGCTCCAGTCATCGTGGTGCTGAAAGACTCGACATCCCCAAGTATAAATTACAAGGTGTATGAAATGTAATCCTAACTATAAAACCATACAAAGTTTAGGCTAAAATAAAGTCCGGGTTTTTATCTCAATGGCATCAGGGTTCCTGCTCTAGCCCCATGTCCTATAATGAGCCCTTGATTAAAATCTGTTGGTTTAAAAAAAAAAAAATTACCTTTCATTATGATGCATTTCCTCATATTGAGAGTAACAATTTCCATTTGTGATGATCAGTCACAACATAGATGCAAATGCACTAAGTAAAATGAGGTGTATCAGAGCAACTGTCTTATAAAAGACTATTTTACATCCTAACCCAGCACGAGGAGAATTGCTCTTGCACTATGTACTATATGCAAATGCTCAGATTATAGCTAATTATATTGTTGCAAAGCAGAGCCAAGAATCTGCTACAATACTCCTACTCTCCTTGGGAAACACACCATGAAAAGAACTTTTTTTCCCTCCTTTGTAAATTACACTATGATATAATTGGGTCTCACTGTTCATGTAACACTCCGTTCAGGGATAGCGCAAGAGAAACGAACAATGTCTTACTAAGTTCCTGTTAAGATCATTAAATGTAGATCACAACACACTAGCAGACGCCCAAACCTTAATGTGTCACAGTAACAAAACCAGGAAAAGAAAAAAGTGACAAGCTGCGTCATATTATTTTTGTCTTACAATGGAGTTTAAGGTAATAAAGTGTTAATGAATTCGGCCCTGCGTAGTTGGCATTGTGAGAGAACTTTTTTTTTATTTTTTACTACTTTGTAGGAAAAAAATTGTCATATTCTGTTAGGCAGCTGTTTAGAGAAAAGCTTTGACAGTGTATAATTGACTCTATTTTTACCGCATTTTCATACGGCATTGTTAGGATTATATACTGTACTGAGTTCTGCTGTTCAGTTTTCCATACTAAGAAAATTTCCTCTTAGATGATTTTCTGCTGGAGATGAACTACAGCCCTGCTAACCAGCCAGAAGTGACACGTCCCCAGTTCCTCTCACTGGACACCTTTGTTTTCAGCAGGAAAGAACCTCTACGATAAACCCCCTCATTCCATTCTAACATGGAAGAATGTATAAACGTATTTCTGTAAGTACACACACACAGAGCCATCAAAGTGGTCACAGCATAGGTCTCAGAGGTTCTTTCCAGGAGGTAAGAGTTTGAGAATTGATGGTTTTTCCTTTTGAGGTTTTTGTTTTTGCTTTTAACAAAATTCTTTTGTCAAGAGCTTCTTTCTTTTGGGTGGGGTGTGCTAATAAGTTAGGCTCGTATCACCGTGCTCTGCCCACTTCTCCATGCTGGTTAGATATTGCAAACACACTTGAGAACCAGTTATTCCTAAAATCTTGTTCATTTTAAAATTTAGTTTCAATTCCTTTTAGATCCATATCAACATGTTATATATTCTAAGATCCCTCATTTGTCTCTGTTTTCCTCCACTTGTAACAAGGTAATATTGCCTTGTGGTTGGGAAGATCATGAAACTATTCAACAGCCAGCGTGACAGGGGCCCACTCACCAGAACACACAGTGGCTACAAACAATCCAGGCTGCCATCCTGGACATCAGCGACAGTTAAGACCATTTCCTTTCAGAGCCAGAAAGATTTATGTTGTAGTTTTGGCTCCATCACATAGTGACCATGGGACCTTAGGCCAGTTAACCTCTTAAAGCCAGTTCAAATGGTACAACCTCATGAGGGTATTGTGAAGATTAAGTGAGAAAACGCATTTATAAAGCACTTAGCAACATGTCCCGTATATAGTGAGTATTCAATAAGTGATTGCTGTAGCTGTTATGATCCATGACGGACAAGAACCCAGTGCATTAATTTTTTTTTAATAAAAGGGAGGCATTAATACTCTTGTCTTGACAAACTGTAAATTGATTCTCTGACTCTCCCGCCCCCACCCCCATTTGTGCACCTTCCCCTTGCCTATTCATATTTTTCCGTGAACTTGTGGTTGCTGCCAAATGAGTAGAGCAAAACGGGAGCTCAATTTATTCAAAACTGCATGTGTCAATGTCACCATGTGAAAAACGTGCCATCCCTCAGGCCATCACTTCCATCACACACACACATATGGAAAAACACATGGTATGTGTCTGAACGGTTCTGCAGATCTCTAAGGAAGGAAATGCCACTGTTACTCAGTGGAGAAGTGATCACGTATGAACAAATGATTACTTTTATAATAGTGACATTAACCGCCACAACTTGCACATGCTTTCTATATATATTTCTGGCTTTACCCCTCACTGCAGTCCTCTAAGATAGGCAGCATCATGATATCTATTTTACAGATCAAGAAGCTGAGGCACAAAGAGGTTAAGTGACTTGTCCAAGATCACATAGAAAGTTAAGGTCTGAGCTGGGATTCTCACCAGGAAATCTGGCTCTGGAGAGTATTGGTATTGGTTCTTTGTCTGACAGTTAAGTTTGTGAACTCACCCTAGAAAAAGTGCTACATACTTCGTTGATGAATATCACTATGGTCAACTTTGAATGACTGACTCTGGGGAGCTACACACGGATGCCAGAGCCTAGTCCACCCTTCAAAGCAATTTTGGAACTCTTTTTCTGGAATGGCCATCAAAGCTGTCTTTGTATTACCCTTGATGTCCTGAATGTCATCAAAATACCTTCCTTTCTTTTTTTAAAAAAATACCTTCCTTTCAATATTCCCTTTAAGTAAAGAAAAAAGTCATTGAGGGCCATTATCAGATGAGTAAGGGAGGGGGTGTTCCAAAACAGTTATTTGTTCACTGGCTAAAAACTCCCTCACAGACAGTGTCACATGAGCTGGTGCCTTGTTGTGAAGCAATAGCTATTAATTGCTGGCCAAAATTTTCAATTAATATTTTCCTAACTGTTTCTCTGTTGATATTTACTTGGTCTGCTATGCTTCTCTCAGTCCACTGATGATTCTGATCCCACGATTCAACGAATTTTTGCTATGTTTTTGTCAGTTCTGCTCATTACTGGTCACCTCTTCATCCATGATGCTTTCTCCCTCCCCACTTAGAAAAAATGTTTATTCCATTTGTACATTGCTGTTTCCTTCACAGCATTATTCCCATAAGCTTGGAACATGTTCCTGATTTCACTTTCACTCTTGCCAAGTTTAACAAGAAATTTACAAATGTTGCTTTGGTGCTCTAATTTTGGTGCTCTAATTCAAGCTCCCACATTCTCACTAGGGCACACAAAAATAAGCAACACTAATGAACTCCACTCAGCAAGACACCACCACATGTGGACATGAACACAGGTGTGAGGCACTGGCATACTAAAGTCATGAAACTATACTGTTTGTACAGTTTGTACAGTGCTGCTAACCTAACCGCACAGTGGCAATTTTGCACACAGTGGCAAATTAGAGAATTTAATTGTCAGACCTTTGTATGATCTAATATTTACCACTTTTTGAACATGACCTCTGTGCCAGGCACCCTCTGTTTGTGGTATCTCCTTTACTTACCCAATATCACAGTTAGTAAAGGATTTGACTCCAAACCTAGGCCTGGTTCCAAAGTCTTGCTGTCAGTCTCTAGAATATATCAGGTCCCAAGTTAATGGTGGCTTTGGAGGAAACTAGCAAACCCAGCTCATGTGTCACCTCCCTGAGAAATGGCTCCTTCAACACCTGCCAACACTTATCTCACCTTACTGGGAACCCACATAACATTTAGCACCTGCATCTCAAGAGTTTAATATCTTTGGGTTCCATAATCGTGTCACATGAGTTACTCGAAGCTCTCCAAAGAAAAATGTAAGTCACTTAAGAGCCGGGCTCATACCTTTCCCTAGAAGCTCTCCCTGAGCTTCTGGTTCAGAATTAGGCACATAATGAATATGCTTCCATTCATGGAGGATTTTATGTGAAATCTGAAGAATAGAGGTACCTGAGAAAAAGATCTGGGCAATCTATGTACCCCAAATTCTCACCCTTGGTTCATGCTCCAATTATCCCTTTCATAAGACAGAACCTTGTCACTTTGTATCAACAGCAAAACTCACAGAGCAGCAGAGACAATGTCATCCTCAGAATAACTTCTAAAGAAACAAGTGCAGAATGGAACGTACTCTCAATGCAAGTTTCATGATAATTTTATTAAAGGACCGGTCAAACTAGTGCCTTTTATGTGACTAACTTAACGTTTTGATGATGGCTTCATCTAATTCTCTCTTAAAAGCCCCATTGCCACTGCTGTGACATTGGTACTGATTCTCATTAACTCTTCAAAGTGTTCTTCCTGTCTATGACCTCTCCCTGTCATCCTGTATATGGCAAAAATAAAATGCTGGGTGATTACCAACTTCATTTCCTTTGCCCTCTGGGCACATGGATGGGTAGCATTCATAGCCCTTGTAGGTAGGTGAGGCCTTATAACTAGGTTCTGACAAATGAAATGTAGGCCGTTGTCATGCAGCCACTTCCAGTGTGGCCCACAAAAATCCCCCATGTGTGATCTTTCACTCTCCTCCCATCTCACGGTGACTATATATTTACATTTGACATTGCAAATGGGAGCACAGGGTGGAAGGGCCCAGGTTCCCGGAGACCCTAGTCAACCATTTGACAGAAAACTGCCTGACCCTCATCGAACTGGGGAGAAAAACAAAAATTATATTGGATTCTGATCTTCTGCAGTTGTTTGTTTAGCAGTTGGGGGTTACTTAACTATAATCCCCTCTATGATTATAGAAGTTGAGATGAATCAACTTTATGTAGAACTCCAATCATATCATGTCTGGAACTTACCAGGCCTTCTCTATCCCACAAAGGAGAGTTTTCTGGCCATATAGCATGGTTTGCTCATCTCTGAATCCCCAGTACTTACCCCAGGGCCTGAGGCAGAGAAGCCAACTAATAAACCTCTTTATTCAGTAAATATTTGAGAGAGTCCACAGCATACCTAACATTGTCACAGGCACGGAGGAGGCCAGGTGAACTAGATAAATGCTCTGATTTCCTAGAGGTTATATTTTATTAGGAGGAACAGACCGTAACATACAAACAAATAAATATGCATATAATTTCAGATCCTTATAGGTAAAATGAACAAAATGAAGTGAAACAATGGTACAGAGACTGACTTAGGCTGGAGGACCACTGCTCACAGTCAGAGAGAGGCTTCTCCAAGAAGACATTTGAACTAAGACTTGTTATTCATATACTCATTTAGCAAATATCTCTTGAGCACTTAATATGTGTTACTTGTTGTGCTAGGAGTGAGATAAAAATATTGGTAGATGTTTGCTGAGTGAATAAAAAAATTAGCATGAAATCTCATTCTTTTGTTTGGCATTTCTCACCTAGCTTCAATTTACCTTTGACAAAGAGGTATCAAGACAGAGAAGGGAGAAAAAGAGACAAAAAGTAAGTGTCTCAGTCTATGCAAGCTGCTGTAACAAAATACCTTAGACTGGGTAATTTATAAACAACAGAGATCTATTGTTCATACTTCTGGAGACTGGGAAGTCCAAGACTAAGGTGCCAGCAGACTCAGTTTCTTGTGGGGGCTTGCTCTCTGCTTCAGTGATGGCATTTTCTTGCTGAGTTCTCATAAGACAAACAAGCTTCCTCAGGTCACTTTTATAAGGGCATTAGTCCCATTAATGAGGGTGGATTTCATGACATAATTACTTCCCAAAGGCCCCATGTCTTAATAGTATCACCTTGAGGGATAGATTTCACCATAAGAATTGTGGAGAGATACAAAAATTCAGACCATAGCATTCCACACCTGATCCCCCCCAATTCATATCCTTCTCTCATGCAAAATACATTCCTTTCATCTCAACAGCCTCAGAAGTCTTAACTCATTCCAATATCAACTGTAAAGTCAGACTCAAAGTCTCATCTAAATATCAGCTCACTCCAGATACGGATGAGACTCAAGGTGTAATGCATCCTGAGGCAAATTTCTATCCAGCTGTGAATCTATAAAATCAAAGACATGTGCTTCCAAAATACCAATGGTGGTACCAGCATAGAATAGCCATTCTTATTCCAAAAGGAAAAATAAGAAGGAAGAAAGAGGTATCTGAGCAAACAACATTAAATCTCAAGGTTAGAGAACCATCTTCTTTGACTCCATGTCCTACCTCTGGACATACTGGAGTGAGGTTTGGGCCCCTGGTCTCCAGGTGGCCCCATACCCCCAGCTCTGCTGAGCACAGCCTATACCACAGGTCTCACAGATTGGAATTTAGTGCCTAAGTCTCTCTCAGGTTAGAGTTGCTGATTGGTGGTGACTCCACAGTTCTAGTACTCAGGGGGCAGTCTTGCTCCCATCCATCCCAGCTCTCTCTTCTGCTCTTGACCTCTTTCTTTCTCATGCCTAAATGTTTGACACCCTGTCCTTTTTCCTGGAAACACTGGCCACCCCCATTCTTTATCCAGTTAATTTCTCATCCTTATGTACTCAATTCAGTATCTCTTCTTTTAAGATATGATTCCTCTAGATGAGAGTTTCTCAATAGCAACACTATTGACATTTTGAGCCAGAGGATTCTTTGTTGGGGGTTGAGGGAACTGTCCTGTCTGGCATAGAATGTTTGCTAGCATCCCCAGCCTCAACCCTTTTGAGGCCAGTAGCAAACCTCCACTGCACTTGTGACAACCAAATATGTCTCCGGACATTGCCAAACATCCTCTGGGGGGACAAAAATCATCCACAGTTAAAAGCCGCTGCTTTGGATTGAGAAGGATGATCTTTCCCTACGTTCCCAGGAAATCCCTGTGATACACCCCAGCCTGTCTTCGATTTTAAAATACTAGGTTATAATGGCCACCTCCCTGCCCCCTATAAAACACCAGGGGAAGGAACCTGTGCCAGCATATATGGCTGAAACATGGCTGACTTGCAATATGTGTGAACAAATTATGCCTTCAGGAATAGAAAATATGCACCTCATCTCCCCATACTTCCCTTCAAATTAGACGTTCTTACCCAGGTGCTCTCTTTGTTGGACTCTCTGAGAAGCTGGACTTTTGTAAATACAAGTTGCTACTGCTCTTGTCCAGATCCTAGTCATGAAGAAAGTCAAGTTTTTTGGTTTCTTTCTAGGATTTAGTGTCAAATTTAAATTCAAACTTAAAAACTTTGCTCAGCCCCCACCCCAACCAAATAATAGCTTAGTACTAGTCTGAAAACCTCAGTTCCTTGAGAGTGGTTGGCCTTTTTTACTTATTTTGATATCTTTACCTATGCCCAGTTGCCCAGCACTATCTCCTGTATAGTCACTTACTGGGCAACAAACATGCATGCACTTTGTATAGGACACTCACTCAGAAAATATGTATTGAATACCTGCTGTGTACCAAGAGAATTCACACAGACACAGTTGTGTACCATAAATCTACCTCTATGGCTGCATATGATGACCAGGACCCACATAGACACAGGATACACACAGGGCATAAAGGCAGCCATTATAACCCAGTATTATGAATGCTAAGGATTCACAGATAAACATTCCACAAATGGGACCACATACGTGAGGATACATGAAAGTACATGCAGACACAGAACAGTGTACTATACACATGTATATGGTCCTACAAATGAAAGCCTATTACAGAAGAGTGTTGGGGCAAGTGACAGAAACTCAACTCATATTGGCTTTAATTAAAGAATCAAGGTCAGGTGGGGTCAATGATGCTGGGGGCCAAGCAAGGGTACAGCTGAGGATCAACTGAACTCAAACATGGAATTTATTGACTTTTTGACTATCTTTGGTCCCGATTTCTCTGTGTTCACTTCACACAGAAAGTATTTAGTCAAAAGTGAAAGACATGACCTCTTCCCATATATGGGAAACATAACTACCTCCTTATTCCCATTCCTAGATTACAATGGCTAGAAAGTAGATACATGGTAAGGTAAATACAAGTGTTTTCTGGTTCCAAAACCAAATCCAAGGGATGAGACAATTGATCCTGGTGACCTTCTGTTTTAGTCAGCTTAGGGACAGATCATGCTGTAGCAACAAAATTAAAACAACAATAAAATCTTAAAATCTCTATGGCTCACTCCCATAAGGCTTATTTCTCACTTGCATTACATGTTGGTCATGGGTTGGCTATGGCAAGCTTTACGTCACCTCCTCTTGGTACCCATTTTGATGGAACAGACTTTATTTGAATACCCCAAATATCATGGCAGGGGGAAAGGAGAAAAGGTGGCAAGCCATGAAAGAGCTTTTAGAACTTCTGTTCAAATGTGACATGTGTCATCATGGCTGTCATTACATTGGCCAAGAAAGTTGTTCTGCCATCCTGACATCAATGGCAGAATAAGGCAATAGCATTTTGAAGAACAATACAATCTATCACATCATCTCCTAAATATCCAGGACTAGATGTGTGGGCCCTCGAATTGAGTCATCCCTTGACAAATTAATTGAGCCCAGAGTTAGGATCAGGTCATACCAACATGGTAGTTCCAGCAATAATGCTGAGAATAAGGAAAGGACAAATAGTTGCTCCAAATGGAGATTGCTAGGTGGGAAATACCATTGTGTTATAGGGATACTATGGATGAACTGAAGTGCAAGTATGTAGTCATTGCCATAAACCATACATTGTGCACACACCGATATGGGCACACTTATGCAGACATTTACACACATGTGCACACATGCATACATATGAATCTGTAGTGGTGTATGTGTGTGCACATGTGCATGCACAATGCACACATTGGTCTTCCTTCTACCCTCATTTAAATGTCAACCCATGCACGCATGCCATCCTCAGGCACATATACACACTCTAGCTCAGCAGGAAGTGACTGTTTCTGTGGCTGGAGAGATCAAAGGCAGCTGCTCCCTCTGCATATTTAAGGAACCCCTGCTGTGCCCCTGTAGCTCTTAGCTGAGCCCCCTTCCTAGCCAAAGCCCCACTCAGGGGAAATGCCTCCCATCCCCCAGGGGAAAGGCTTTGGAATCTAATCCCTTTCTTGCCCAAGCCTTTTAGAAGGGACCCAGAGAGAATCCCCAAGAAGGCCTGGAGGAGATTCCTGGCCCCAGCTCCAGAGCTCACTGCTGTAGTCAGGGGTATCAGGCAGAGCAGACAGCCCCACTGGTCAGCCACGTTCAGGCCCAGGGAAGGAAGAATTCACACTGCCCCTTCACAGAGAACTTATATGACCTCCCAAGGAACACTCACGCTGTTCAGTGGCCCAAGTAGGATTTGAGTCTTTGTGGAGTACTACCCAATTGGGGAGCTCAGCCCCAGGTCATATTCCTAGATTTGCCAGAAATCTTACTTGAGCCAGTCACTTCCCCCTCTGAGCCTAAATTTCCTATAACTGTAAGAATCCAGAGCTACCAGTGACCCTTCAATCCAGGAATGCACACCTGCCCTGCTCCAACCTGTAGCATGCCATCGCAAGAATCATACATCTACCCTTCTGAACCAACTCTGGAGGCAGCCCCTGAATAATTTTGCACAAAATACTTTTTATAGAGATACTAATTCATCAAAGTAGGCACATGAAAGGAAACCTATTAGCAGGTTTCCTGAAGTCCAGGATTACAGCTCTGATGTAATCCTAGGACGTCATTGAACTGATGAGAAAAACGAGGCTCAGAGGAGAGAAACTTTTTCCAATTGCCCAGAAGGCAGTTAGGGAAGCAGAAATAGATGAACCCTCATTGCTTGCCTCTTCTTCCCACCCAGTTTTCATCCAAAAGTGGCAAATAGGTTTCATCTTATTTGCCACCTCTAACCATTTGACAATGGCTTCATGAACATGCTTTGAAAAGAATCCCAAGACTTAAGGTTAATTACGACCACTTGATATCATCACTGGTGTGCCCTATTCTGGACTCCGTTACATTTATTTGGAAGTAAATAATATACTTTTCTCTACATGTAAGAAAACAATCCTAGCCAGCCTACCAAATGATATATACTGTTTTCCAAAAATAAAGATGATTTGGATTGACATTAATTTCCCATACTCCTAATTTCCTAATCCCTTTACCAGAAATAGGCATTGTTAACACTTCAGTACATAACTTTCCAGGATTTTTCCATACATACTTTGTTTACTTGGTGAATATTTTTTTATAGCCTACCTTTCTTTTCATATCTTATTTTATTCATCTACAGCATTATTTTAACTCACTGTTCTTTGTGTGGTTATATTATATTTTATTTAACCAATACCTATCATATTGATATTTAGATTGTTTTCAATTAAATATCATTATCATAAAAAACATTATAACTAAATCTTTGCACATCTTCATGGTACATAATTTCCTTAGATTAAATTTCTAAAATTTGAGAGTTGGATGTATGAATAGTTTAAGAATATTTTTTACCTAATCCAAACTGCCTTACAGAAAAATTTGTACCAATTTACTAATTCTGTCACTTCTCTAGAACTTCCCCCAAACCAGATATTTCATTTTTAAATCTTTGCTTCTTAACACTTGTGAACATGAAAACGGAGTGATGCACTTTGGAGGGGTCCCCTGGGTACCCTGTGGGACACAGGCATCAACTGTGGAAATGGACATGTTGATTTATCAAAGTGGACAAGTGTCAGCATCATTTGAAGAAAAGGTGCTGACATATCAGATCATGGGACAATGCTTCCCATAATGGCATTGCATAGGCCCAGATTTAACACAATGCAGAATGCTATCTCCCTAGCCAGACAGCAAGCCCTGTGAGGGCAGAGATCATGCCATATTTGCCTCTGAAACCTACTGGGGCCTAGTGCAGAGCCCTGCACAGAAGTAGTGTCTCTAAGTCACTTGTCTTCATCTCTGTCAATAATGAGATTTATTGGTACTTAAGGCATCCAACCTCTGGTTTCACTCAGAAAACTGAAAAGAGAAATGGCCTGGCTCAGGGGAACAGCCATGGTCCTCATGCTGGAACATGGACCTCTGAATAAATAAATGAAGTTTGGATTCAGTTCTGGGCTCAAGTCCTAATTCACCTCCTTACTTTGGACAAGTTTATTAACCTCTCCAAATCTACTTGCCTCATGTGAAAAAAGAGATAATAATACCATCTCCATAGGCTAGGGTAAGTAAATGAGATAATGCAAATGAAAAGGTTTGCGAAGAACAGACACTATATTCACACACACACTATATATGTGTCTATTTTTTTCCTTATGGTCATATCAAACACACGGAGTTGTTTTATGGATGCCCTTCATCTGGGACACAAATGCACTTAAGATTTATCAATTCAACATTTCTCCTTTTATTTAAAAATCCTAATAAATGATTAGGGTCAGGCAAACAGATCCAAGTTTGAATTCTAGCTTCATCACTTCATAGTTTTGTGTCCTTGCATATGAAACCGAAATATTTTGAATCCTGAGTCACCTTGACTATAAAATCTGATGTGAGAACCAAAGGAAATGATATAAGTGCTCAGCCCAGCCTAGAGGTATAGCAGGAACTCAAGAAATAAACCCCCACCTCTCTAACAACTACAGGAAGGTTCCATCTATCAACCAACTTCAGCCTTTTATCTGTCTTCTTTTGTTGGGTTATGAATCACCCTAAAACTTCCCCACTTAAAATAACTCAGAATTCTGTGGATCATCACTTTGGGCCAGGATTAGCAGGGTGGTTCTTCTGTCAGTGTTTGCTGAGCTCATTTGTTTGACTACAGTCCGCTTAGTCCATGGCCTCACTCACACTTTGGCTGATGGATGAATATTGGTAGAGACAAATGAGGTAACTAGATCTTGGGGCTCACCATCTATCAGGCTATTTGGGGCTCATTCACATGATGGGGAGTGCAGATTTTCAAGAGGAACGAGAAGGCAGGTCACTGAGCACAAGTTTCCTAATGCCTCCCTGCCAAAGCCAAGAACATAGCCAAGCCCAGATTAAAAAGCTGAAGAAATAAACTCTATCTCTGGATGGCAAGAGCTCCAAAATCACATTATCGAGGTGTATCTATACTGGCATGAAAAGAATTCGTGGTCATTTTTGCAATCTTTTTCAAAGGTGAGTTCTTCTTCCGGGGCTGTCTGTGCTGTACGGCACAATCTTTCACCCAGAAAGCAAATATCCTCTATGCATGTCAGAAAAGTCTTCCATAACTTCCCCAGAGTTCCCTCAAATCAGTGCCAAAATGGTGCCATGATCTTTAGCCTAGAAGCATGCCGAGCAGGAGACGGAGACAAAAGAACAAATGCTTAAATTATCCGATGAATGTCAGATACATTAAACTAATTTATGTAATAATGTAAGCACAGTGATGGGAAGGTAATATGAGAGACATAAATTATACATTATTATTGTCAGCTCCAGCACTTATCTTAGTAGCGTGTCAAAATACATCCTGATATGTTAACATTTATAGAAATGAACAACAAGTGCTTGTGCTCAGGGATCCGGCAGTGAGAGGCCGGATGTCATTTGCATGTGTGCACCAAGCCGTCATTGTCTTTCCTGGGACTGACAAGGTAAGAAATGGGTGCCTCATGTGCTCAGCTTCCCTAGAGAGCCCTGGGCTGGAATCCGCCTGGCAAGGGCTGCAGGGTATATTAATGTAGGCAGTCATGAAAGCACATCCTCTTGGAGTCAAACTCACAACTTGCCAAGACGTGCTCTGAGTCTTTTCACCTCTCCAAATCTCAGTTTCCACACCTGTGAAATGGGAATAATAAATCTTTGAAAAATGACTATAAGGAAAAAAAGAAATTATTTTGTTTTTCTTGTCACTATCGAGTAGTGGTGACAGGAATTTAAAGCAAGCATAGGCCTTAGAAGTCTTAAAAAAAAAAAAAAAGCTGCCACACCCATCCCAAGTGCAGCTGGTGACTGCCTGACCATTGTTTTGTTTATCTCCATTCCATCCATAAGTTACTGCCTCATGTTCTCCATGCCCTATTGTGCTAATGGCTAGACTATAATCCTCATGTACAGTGTACAGGACTACAAAGCTCCTAATAGAAACATCCTAGGCCTGGTAAGCTCCACATGGAACTGTGGGTTGATTCTGAACACATCCAAGGAAGGCCTGGAAGGCCTCTGAGGCAGGCAAGACTCAGGATCTTAGAGACTCAGAAATCTCTAGACATCAGAGGAGTAGAATAGATCCCATAGGGAAATGCAACCCTGGAAAGGGAATCTGGCACACAGGGTCAAGCAGGTAGGCAGCCATTCTCAGGAGGAATGAATGCCCCAAGCATAAGCAGCCTGGGCCATGCATACACCCTGACTTCAGGAGCTCAGTGGAGAGCCCCCCAAAGCAAGGCAGAAGCAGATCAAAGCTGTTTAAATTCTGCCTGCCCAGTATACCTGCTGGCCTGCACATAAGGACAAACTGAATCTAGTGAGGCAAAAGGGTTAGTGACTTTAGAATTGGGGAGTTTGGGAAACAGAATCCAGACATGAGGGGGAGGCAGCCATGGTCCTGATGCTGGCACCTGGATCCCTGAATCTATCTCATTACTCCTCTCTTTCCTTAAGGCCCCACTTTATAGGCCTGTATTTCTTCCATGGTATGAACTTAGGCAAGTCTGGATCCCCTTATAGATCTCTGTTTTTCCATTTCCACCATTAGCCATAGAAGCCTCTTAGTGTGTGCCTCTTCTGGACCAATCGCCCAGGTCCAGCACCTGAGAATGGCGGTAACACCTCCTTAAACATTGCAAACTGGTTTCCCTCCCTGCCTTATCCTCATTCTGGCCCTCCCCTCCCTACTCCCAGGGTCTGTGTGAAGTTCTGGGGTTACAACAACAAGTATATTTGAAGTTTCCAAAAACATCTTCAAGGCCATGCATGCTCTGCCATAATACTACTGGACTTCTAATTCAACAAGTCAAAATAAATACATCCTAGCATGTAATAGCAGATTACCAAGGAAGCACACCATTAGAATATGACCTCCTCAAGGTCAGAATGCTTTTTCTAAAACCATCTATATATCACCATTTGCCCAGCCATGTCTAATGTGCTTTAGACGAAAGTCAGGAAATGTTTCATGACTGAGAAGTTGAGGATCATTCTTAAGAGAAAACTAGTGGAGAACAGACTCCTTTTTTTGTTGAATACATTCTGGTTGGTATGGCCAGACCAACACATGACATTCAACTAGAGCAGAGGTCAGCAGACTATAACCCCCAGACCAAGGATGGCTCCAACCCCTGCTTTCATAAATAAAATTCTATTGGAGCACAGCCACTCCCATTTTATCAGCTATAGCTGCTTTCACTTTGCAATGGCAGAGTTGAGTGGTTATGATTGTCCTTCACAGAAAAAGTTTGCTGAACTCTGAACTGGAGAATCATGGACTATAATGCCTAGTCAAGTGTAGACTGCCATGTGAACAGACCCTGAAAACTCTGTTTATACTATTTATTTCCTCCACAATAGAGAAGGTACCTTCTTCAACTCAGTTTTCCTAGGCATTGTTTTGTCCAGATGCCCCACCACCTGAGGGAGCAAGAGAGTGAAGGTGCCCAAGAAACTGGCTTCAGTTGACAGAAAGGCCATCCTGTCTTCATCTGATCTATAACCCCCCTGGCACCCAACTAGCAATATCGTTTCCCCCATCTCCTTGCAAAGGCAAGCAACTTTGCCCACCCATTTGCCATTCGACAAAAGTCTTTTAAACAGATGACTTTTAATAAGTTAATCCATTCATTGTCTGGAGCTCTGAAAACTGACATAAAAGCACAATGACGCCTAATTAAACTTGTTCTGTGAAAACTAATTTGTCAAACCCAGAAGCACAGTTCATAGATAAATGCTAATATTTGAAAGTCAAATTAAAGTTGAAAAGGTTTGTAATAACAGTTAATTAACTCTTGTTTTGTTTTCCTTCACTGCAAACTTGAACCAACTGCATTGCGGGTGCCTCTTTAACATTTTGGACCACAAAGATAAAATTCAAAGCTTTGAGATATGCCTTTGATGTTGGTATTCTCTGCAGATTCGATATTATTTTAAGTCTCTTTGTTTAAAAATTCATTTTTATTATCCCTGCATGAAATGCATGGCAATTCCCCAAATAACGAGCCATCAGTGCAATTAACATCGTCGATCGACACCAGCGTCCTGATAATTAATACAGACGCGCTGCCTCCCCAGCGAGAACTGTGAGGGCTTGATTTTTCAGAGCAACTGTTCATTTACAGACTCAGCTTCAACCTAATGAAAATGGATTGTGAAACTTTAATGAACAAGACTTTGCTGTCATAATAATAAAGACTTTGAAACAACGTGGAGGCCTCCATAGCAAGCGTCTGGCGCTGTGCTTGTTGCTACGGTACATCAAACCAATTAAGCCATATGATGAATATTTACACCGAGGTTTTTTTCAACTCTATGACATAAGACAAACTCGTAAAAGTGAGCATTAATTCTGCATCAACAGTTTCTGACACTACATTGCGGCAAAGATGCATCCGCCCAGCCAAGAGGCTCTGTCTGCCCACCTCTGTTTTGTCTTAATAGATGTCAACAAAGGATTAGAAAATTCTGAAAATCTAATTTGCGTATGCAGGTTGTGAATACACGTGAACACCTTAAGGTGTGTCTGTGTTTATGTGTATGTGTGTATTTTGCTTGCAGGCATGTATATAATAGCCCCCATGGGGGTCTGTGTCTGAATGTGAGCATCCCTGTCCCTTTGGGGGAGTGAGTGCCTCTTTGTCCAGGTGGATCTATGGGTGTGCATGGATTCATCTCCCTGTGCATGTACAATAGGTGTGTATACGTCTATATCTCTGGGAATGTGTATACAAGAGTGATTTTGTGGGTTGGGTTGGGTTTATGTAAGACTTTTTTTTTTTTGTGGTTTTTGGCCAGGGCTAGGTTTGAATCCACCACCTCCAGCATATGGGACCAGCGCCCTACTCCTTGAGCCACAGGCGCCACCCAAGACTATTTTTTTAATACCCACTCAACAATATTTATTGAGTATCCATTATGTAGAGTTACAATGGTTTTGAAATCTTTGAAAGCACCTCTGCTCATGGAGCTATGATCTGGTGGGGGGCTATACATATCAATTAATAGCCAATCACAGTGAAGCAGAATAAATGCTAGGATAGGGAAAGAGAGTGTGTTTTTAGTATGCATAGCTGGGATATATAGCACAAATTAAGAGAAATCAGGAGTTTTCTCAGAGGAAGTGCTACTTAAGCTGGGGCCTGAAAATTAGGAGTTAGCCAGGCAAAGGAAGGGAAGCCAGATGAAGAAGGGGTACCTAGATACTTTTGTGTGTATCTGTGCATTGGTCAGATGGTTTTTGCCAGAGTCACAGGCAAGACTACATGTATGCTTTGAGCCACTCGTTCATGCATATCGTTCTATATTCCCAGGCTGAGAATCATGGCACTCTCTCTGGAAATATCTCAAACTGATGTCATTCCTCTGGATTGTAAATGATCAATTGGAGAGTAAAGGATATGTTTTTGGAAGGCTCAAGGCTGTAACTCTGGATCTAATGATCACTTGCCCCCATTTCTAATCTAACCCAAGTTTTCAAGTCAAGCTTTCATGTACCAACTGCTGCCTACAGCTCTTATTTACAGATGCATAGAAGGTCCCAGGGGTTAATGGATAATGGATTTACTCTCTGATTTTGAACTTAACCTCAGTGGCTTAGGAATCTTGAAGTCCATCTACTCATAGAAGTAAGAGTGCCAAATATAGGCAAGCCAACCAAATTGCCACACACAATTGTCGGGACACAAAAGAGGAAGTCCTGACAGGAGTACAGTAAAAGCATTGTCCTGTCTAAAGGTCCCCTCTCTTTGCAACGTCCCCAGGGGGCCTCTACTGAAATATTGTCAGTGGCTGGGAATTCATCTCAATGATGAATTCTATCTTGTGCTACAGAATTAAACCAGAGTTAAAATCCATCTCACTATTGCTTCTGCTCACTGGTATAACACTGAGTGCTTCCTGCGTGAGCCCCTCTTTCCATTAAGATAAAGGAAGCAGTGAGGACGTGTGCTCCCCTTCAGGATGTGCTCCTGGTTGGTGGTGTCCATCCTCCTTGGTGGGCTTCAGTAGGTCTCTGAACTACAGACCATGAGGCAGTCTGACTGGCACCGACTCCTGGGACCATCTGACCAGCCTACTCTGCAGCAGAGCTGAAGGAAGACCATGTGCTTTGGTCAGGTTTGGGTCTGTACAGCCTCTGCTGGTCAGATCGCAGGAGATAGTGTCCCATTCCATTAGACTTTACCTCCTCCTCTGTCCTCGAGATTGAGGTTCGGGACCCTTGTGAATCATCACCCTAGGAAGCCAAAGATCTACAAAGTGCTTAGCAAGTGGTTTGGAAGAAGTGCCCACTTTGTATGTGTTATTATTACTATTATTATTGCTGTTCCTTAGTAATAGAATCACAAGTGATTAGCAAAGGGGAGACAATAAGGCTCATCCAAGACCCTAAACTGCCTTCCATGAACTGAAATTGTGCTGATAAGGAAATATGGGTTCTAATTAAGGTTCTATCATGAACAATTCTGAGGAGAAGGAAGAGGATGGTGATAATTTTGATGAAAAGAGCCACAGCAAGGGCAATCACCATTTCTACCATTGCACCAAGCACATTGAATTGGATATTTACAACCAACTTACAAAGGGAATACTATTATTTGTCCCCATTTTACAGATGAGGAAACTGAGGGTTAGAAAGGTTAAGTAACTTGCCAAGCTCATGTAACTGGTAAGTGATAAGATTAAAATCCTAGTGATCCAAGAGTCCCTGAGACCTGGCTTTTATTAATAGTTGCTGTCACTAACTTGCTGCATGAGTTTGGACAATACCTTTCCCCTTTTTGGGCCTCAAGTCCCAGGACTTTTATAATTCTGGTAGGCAAAAAACTTGGACTTGAGAAAGGTTCCCGGGAGCTGAATTCCCCCTCTGGGGTCACCACCCTCTACCTTCCTGCATATGAATTCCTGCCTGGCTGCCAGGGCAGCTCTCAGGCTCATCTGAACATGCAAATCAGAATTAATTATTCAAGACTGGGCTTACTTTGCATACCAATTCCATTTTCTTCTGTGTGGGAAGGTTCTCACCCCTTTTAACAGTTTAGAATAATGTGCATCAGACCTCCAAAATGAAAACAAAAGTTAAAAAAAAAAAAAACTGGAGGAAGAGGGATAAGCTGGTTTCTTTTGCTGGTTGCTCTGCCTGGCTGGGGCTGAGCTGAAGCTGGCTGGAGACCAGAAGGGCAGAGTCCCCAGCAGGCTCGAGTAGCCTCTGCTGTTGGTGGACAAGGGTTCTTGAATTTCCAGATCATGGATAGCTTTAGAATCTGATGAAGGCTATGGAATCCCTACTCCAGAAAAAATGCAAATGCAAAATGTGTGTACAACTATGAGATGTTCTCTGAGAAGAACATCTCTGTAAGACCCCTGGTTGTAGCTCAAATCAGGACTAAGATGAAGCTGAAGCCTACTGGATTCCTGGGCATGTAAGTGTGTCAAGGAGAGTTAGAAAATATACCTGAGGCACTGGTCCCTAACCTCAGAAGGCACAGTTTGCCAGAACTGCCTAAAGACCCCCACCCACCACCCAGCCCTGTCCTTGATTGAAACAAAGTTGGCCCAGGGCCCATCTCAAGGCACCAGAGATTTGATCCTCTTCAACCACATTCCTGCAAAAGATATCGAAATATTATTTCTAAATTATTATATTATAGAGAACCATAGGTATAAAAATGACCAAGAACTTGTCCAAATCACATGGGGTTAGGAGCAGCTAGGATTTGAATTCTGTTCTCCCATCGTGCCACACTCATTGCAACTAGACCCTTGAGAATAAAGTAACTTATCTCTGAGTAGGGTAATCACGAGTCCAGTTGCTGATATTTTATGTTTTTTTCCAATTTGCTATAATGAAAAGTTTTGTCTTATGGTGAAAAACAAATGAAATGGATATTAGAAATTAGAAAGTCTCTGAGAACAGAGACAAATGACCTCTACCACCACTGCAACAACCCATAAAAGTTGGTTTAACACGTAGGAATGACAAGCAGAGAAAATTGGCCAGAGGAGAAACAGAAGAATGAACCATGTGCTTAGAAAGAGGCAGAGAGCAGAAAGTAGGGTGTTATGCTATCATTCCTCCCCAGAAAAAGAGAGAAAGAGTCCCACCCTGGCTCTTGCCTCCCTCAGGAGACCTAGCTGTGCTTCTATTAAGAGTTCTGTGATACAGCTTTCATCTTTCCAACAAGTCTCCCATTTGCCCAAGCTGGTTTGAGTGGGATTAGTCTCCTGGAACCAAATGATACCTAAGACTGTGTGAAGCCTAACACAACTCATGTGCCTACCCTAGGATTGAATGTCTGGGACATCTGAGAGACTGGGGATGACATCTGAGAAATTATGTGTAACAGCTGCTTGGGTGTGTTTGTGTAACAGGCTGAGGGTGTGTAACATTCAAGCGTTTGTGACATCTTGAGAGAGTGTATGTGAGAGATCAAAGTAAGTGTATATATCACTGGAATAAGTATGCATAGCTAGCTGGAGTCAATAAATGTTTAAATCTGTGAACTGTCAGTTGTGATTTCTATCAATTTCCCCTCCACAATCTGGTCTTACACTCAGCTGAAGAGTCCCATTTTGTGTGAATCTCACCTGGGATCAGGGAGGAATTTCTCTGGAGGCTTTTGTGCCTAGGTTCACAGATCATCACAGAGAGGAGCAGCCAGTCAAAGTTGATTTCTCTGCAATCCCTTCAAAAAACTCAAGCCCTGGGCCAAGGGGCAGCTCACCCTAATTTTAGGGTCAAGTTAGGGCCTCTCATCTGAAAGTCAAAATGACAGTTGGGTGAATTCAGGGCAGAAATAACCATTCCTGTGTCATGGCACAGGTAAGTGAAAATTGAGGTCCACAGTGACGAAAGGACTTGTCCAAATCACATGGGGTTAGGAGCAGCTAGGATTTGAATTCTGTTCTCCCATCATGCCACACTCATTGCAACTAGACTCTGCAGATATAATTGTCAGTTTTACTCAGACCTACCCTGGTTTCAGTTCACTTCCAAGTTCATATCAACAGCTCTCACGTGGGCATCCATGGCAACACTGAGCCTGTGGCAGCAGAAGTAACTGCAGACCACACTTGCCGGTGGCTTTGAGCCCACTGGCAAAGGGTTGACATAGAAACGAAGGATATTGAGCCTGTGAAGTACACAGGCCTATACCTGAGAGATGCCAGGAAGGCAGACTCATTCTGTTGGTTTCTTGGAATGGATGTTATTTGGAGGACCAAGGGCATAGAGATTGCTGCATGATGAAGCCCTACTAAAAGGGATAAAGCAGAATCCAGAAAGCCCAGAGATACATGGCCTGGTCAAGCACTTCTAAAGCTCTAGCAGGAAAATGGGAAGACTCTAGCAATATCTAATGGACACTAGGAAGGCATTTTAACTTGGCTGAAGCCTAAGACTGTATTGTTTCACCAACTGCTGAAGCCTCGGAGAAGTGTGCCATCAGCAGCTGGCCTTGTCGCTACTGTTTCCAGACCTATTCAGCCTCTGGGGACCATCTTCAGTGGCCGATAAAACTGGATTAATTTTGAATCTAATCCCCAAATGATGTCTGCCTTTCCCAGATGTGAATTCCAACTGGACTTGAAGCTCCAACAGAATTTACCCTCAAAAGGGAGCCCTCTGGCTCTAGTCCTACCCTCACCCAGGAACAATATCTATCCCTGACAACTCACCAACTCACTGTGAATAAATCTATCAGAGCCATTCCTGGGAGCAGGATTTTATGGAAAAGGTGTGGTGGGCATATACAGCACCTGGCTAAGGTGGGGGAAAGGAGGAGAATGTAGGAAGATAAAGATGACAAGCTGAAGGCCCAGATGACAAATGCTTTCCCCCATCAATTTGCAGAAGGCTGGTCCCTCACATTTAAAGTGGCAGTCCTTGTGACTGAGCAATAAGAAAATGATTTCTGCATGTTAGGCACAGTTTTAAGAATTTTATATTTATTAACTCTCTTAATCTGTGTTTGCTCCAGCTCTTGGACTCACTTGCTACTTTGCACTGATAAATTAATTTATGGGCTAAAAGATGAGCAAAATGACTAAGACGGATGGGTGTGATCATGAGACAGTAAGAAAAAGAAATAGAATAGCCTAGAGGGTAACTCCTTTGTGTCACTGATATTAGTTTGGAAAACATGTTCCTGCCCTATATTCTCAATAAACTATTTTCAGTAGATCTATTTTATCCTAGCTGTCTTTTTTCCACTTGGCTATGAAACCATTGAATGAAAAATGGTAGATTTCAATTAGAAATAGAAGACGAAATCACAAGCACCACTATTAATGAGGTGATTTAAAAATATATATATATATTCAATCAAAAGTAATTGAGGCTGAGCATAGTAAGTCATGGAAAATTATAAACTATGCCCACTCTAGGGCATGACTGACTATTAAAATCTTTTTCACACCATTGCCTACAGAAAGCAGCTGGGCACCATGCCACCAGGGAGGTGGCAGCAGAATGGCCTCATTCCCTAAACAGGCTTGCAAAAAAGAGAACAATCAGTTGGATTGCTGAATCAAATTTAACTCTTTTTACGCCATGCCAAGTGGATTTTTAACAAAGAATAGTTAAGAATTGACTTCTCAAGAGCAAGTCATGAAATGGTTTATTCATTTGGAAAACATTTCTTGAATACATTTATTGAAGATCCACTATACACTTTTGTATTGGTTATCCCATTAATTCACAAAACAACTCTCTATAGCCCATTTTATAACTGTCATTTATAAAGGCGGAAATGAGTTCACAGAAGCTAAAGTGATTTGCCCAAAGTCACGAAGTTGCTCCATGGCAGATCTGCTGTCCAATATTTTGACTCCACCCCCAGCGTTCTTCTCATGGCCTCACAGATGGCCAATTTGCTAGTTCTGCACGCTGTAGCCATGGCTCAATAAAGACCAACAAATCAGTTATGATTTAATAAAAAAAATTAAAAAAAAAAAAAAAAAGACCAACAAATCTTAGTACACCAGAATTTCCGGCACCTAGGGATTTTCTTTAACATCCTTCTCCGTTTTACTCAGAGTTAAAGAGAAAACCCTTCTGTGTCAATCTCGGTAGCTGGTAAGTTTGGAACGATGTCTGGATCTCTTTTCAGGTACTGGCCAGTGCAGCAAACATGGTGGAACTGGAATATTTCTAGGAAGGAACCACTTCGAGAAATGACGTCTTTGCAAGTATTTCTCACTGTCCAGAACTGTGAATGGATTTGGAGGGAAGGTGAGAATCTGAGGATCCCAGAATGTCCAAGCCCTCTAATCAGCCCCTCATCCTTCTGGGACCCTTTTCTTTCCCCTTCCCCACACCTGTAGGACAGAATAGGACATTAAAAAAGGCAGAGGCTTGGATGTCTCGTATATGAGCTGATCCTAGCATCTATATTTGTTAATTCTATTTAGGCAAAGCATTTAGTTATCCAGAACCTATTTTGTCAAGGTTTGAGGCCACACTGTATGAGGCAAAGAACTTTGAACCAAAGAACATTTAACAAAACTCCAGGCTCAAATTCACCATCTATTACTGGTGTGACCATGGGATATTTATTTAATGTCTGATTCTCAATTTCTTCAACTTTAGGTGGAACTAATATACTCATTTACTTCACAAGATGGTTGTAAAGATGAAGTAATATCGGGTGGCGCCTGTGGCTCAAAGGAGTAGGGCACCAGCCGCATATGCCGGAGGTGGAAGGTTCAAACCCAGCCCCAGCCAAAAACTGCAAAAAAAAAAAAAAAAAAGAAGAAGAAGAAGAAGAAGTAATATCATAAATAAGAAAGTATCTGGAACATTAAAAGTGCTGTAAAAATTCTATCTGTCTTATTATTGTGACCTGTCTCAACAGAATCTCGATCTCTGACACATGCAATTAAGCCCTAAAACAGCATGAAAAGAGCAAAAGCTTTGGGATCAGACTGATGGTGGTTCAAACTTTGAATCTACCATTTATGCTTTGAATGCCCATGAACAAATTGATTACCCTTGCAGAATCTAGTTTTTCACCTACAGAGTGAAAATAGCACTTTCCTCATCGTGTTGGGGAGACAATTTCAATGGTGGGCTAGTAAATGTTTAACAACAACAAAAATAAATAAATAGCCACAAGCCCCACTTCTCACGTTTGCTGGTTTCCGTGCTGTAAACACTTTCACAGAGGCCAGCTTCAAGTTGGCCAAGTTGGGAAGAGATGCACGTAACTGGCTCTCCCAAGTGGGCCTGAGCCGGCCCATCCCTCAGATTAGATGAGTTAATGAATAAGAAGACATAGGACAGGTTTCCACTTACTGGGAAATCAATAAATGTTCATTAACTTTTATTTAACTTGGGCCCTGTCCTCCAAATCTCAGAATTGGAGGCAAACACTAAAACAAGCCAGGAAAAAGAGAATCTGTGATAAGCAGGTGCATTGCTGGAGTAAAGAAGGCAAAAACTGGAAGGAAGGGGCATCCTGGCACTGCTGTGAGGACAGATAACTAGAGAAAGCTAATCAGCAGAAAAAGAAGACTCTTTTCCCAAAGGTCTGAATGTAATGAGGGACCTGGATTTTATACCCACTCTCAGTACCATCCAGACCCTCTTCACTCCACCATCATCTAGGTAACTGGGGCAGTGTGGGATTAGTTGCCTGGCAACAATGCTCACCTTTTTACCCCTCTGCACACCCCTGTGCCCTGACCTCTGGTGACATTTCCCTTCCACAGCCTGCTGCCTATCCCTGTAACACATCTTTTCTGCAGCCGCTGACCCCTGGCTAAGCCAAGACTAGGGGGCATCCAGCTAGGGTACACCTGCCCAGAAATGCACAATTCTGCCTACTCTCATGTAAGAAAAGCATCAAAGACAAAGAGCTCGGACAAGTAGCCAGGAGATTTGGATTTAGTCTCAGCTTCACACCGGACCAGCTGCTGTGGGACCTTGGGAAGATTGCTTGACTTCTCTGAGATTTTGTTTCTTCATCCGCCAAATGGAGATTTTCCTCAAATCTGTACAACGGGGATTTTCTTTCATCTGTGAAATAGGGGATTATAATGCCTGCAGGGACGTCCACAGAGAGTTGTCCGCAGGTCTATGTGTATGACAGTCCTCTGATGTACATCAAATGCAAAAGAAGGTGATTATTACATTCAAACAGACCTCGAGCCTCTCTAGAGTTCCCCAAAGCCAGGCTGAGGCCTTGGCATCAGAAAACCAAGAGATGAATGAAGCCAAATCTCTTCCAGGACAAAGCAGGTGACATGTTCTAATGGATTCTGAAGAGGGTTTGTGTCCTGCCCTTAGCTGTTGTAGCACCGTTTGTACAGGCAGCCGGAATCCAGCCCAACAGCGAGAAGAAAATTGGCAGCCTGGGGAAGTGAGCAGCGCTCAGGTTGGACTTGATTAGGGACCAATTTGGGCCTGTTAGCTGAGCCTCCAGTATCATCTCAGCCAATTACTGGCCCAGCCTGGCCTGCAGCTGGCTTCTCCCTTCCAAGTGAGACACTTTTATTTCCAGAGCTCTCCCCTGCGCCTGAGGCAAGAGACCAGGGTGACTGTGGCCCATTAAAAAGATGGAGAGAGAAATAATTCACTCAGTAAGGTAATGGTGTGGGTGGGGCCTGAACTGGAGCTTTAATTAAAATTTAAAAAAAAAACCTCAATAAACAGTCTTGTGGCTTGAGTATAATAAGTATGAGAATTTATAAACTCTCCCAGCTATGGGACTCTGATGACTATTAAACTTCGCGTCTGGCAGAGGAATTTTGCCTGATGGGCTAACTGTGCTACTCCACCTCTGCCAAGCCAAACAGGCTGGCAACCTAAGCGGGAGGCCAGCAAAGTCTTGCTAAGACTACCCCCTACCCCTCAAGAGCTTCTTGGGTTCAGCTATCCCCCAGTCAGGGCTGGCCCTCAGGAAAACCAGTGTGTGCCAAAGGACTCTCCTTCCGGTTCATTTCCCAGCCTCTGCAGGAACCTGGCCCTCGCTCTTGCCTTTCTCTAGTCAAAGCATTGCTCCCAGGAACGCAAGAGAGGGCTCAATCTCAGAATAATGTGTTGCCTCTTCCCTAGCGCTAGTGCTGCCTTCTTACTGAACCACCTTCACTCTTCAGCACAGCATTCGAAGCCCCCACAATCTGGCTCATTCTCGGCTCATTTCTTGCTATTCTTTACTTCCCACTTGCCCCTTTCTGCACTCTTCAGATGGTCTCTTGCCTGTGGGCCTGTGCTTATGCTGTCCTTCTACCTAGAACATACACACCCTTATATTCTTGCCTGGTATATAGAACAGTCGCTAAGTGAATGAACCCTAGGGCCAACATAGAGTTAAATTCCAACTCTACCCCTCACCAACTGTTAAACTTAGGGCAAGTTTCTTCACATGTTAGTGCCTCCAATTCCTCAACTATAAAAAGCAGATTATGACATTGTGAGGCTTAAATATGCGTGAGCGTGTGTGTGCGCACGCATGTATTGTGTTTGGTACATAGTAGGCATTACATAGTTAACTTGTTATTGTTCTCTTTTAAGATAAAACATTAGCAAAATACATGACCTTCAGGCCCAATCCATCTGCCTGATTTCATAAATAAAGTTTGAGTGGCACACAGCCACACCACTGTTTGCCATTTATCTAGGACTGCTTTCCTGCTAAAGTGGTAGAGTGAGGCATTTGGGACAGAGACTATGTGGCCCCTAACAGGGCCTATTGACTATCTGTCTGTTTGAAGAACATTTCTGTTGACCCCTACTTTAAGATTCAGTTAAAGAACATGCTGACTCTAACACCTCCATCCTCAGGCTGCAGTAGGCACCCTTTCTTTATGTCCCCATGTCCCCTGAACCTTTCCCTTTTGAATGTTTATTACAGTATTTCAATGACCTGTTAGGGTGTCTGTTTCCATCATTGGAATGTGAGCTTTTCAAGGAAAGGTGCCACATTTCTTCACTTGCTCTTCTTTCACAGGGCATAACCAAATGAATTATGAATAATGGATGATCTAGAAAGAGATTCTACCCTGAGCAAAAAAAAAAAAAAAGACCCAAGTATAAATCTAGTAAGTGAACAATATCATGCAATTTGGAATGGGAGAAACCAGCTCACTGAGTGGGGGAAGGTTCTCAGCTTGGATACTGTAATCTGTGCTCCACAAGACAGGGTCATTTCAGAATGACATAGCTTCAAAAACCTGAGCTGATGCAGGAGAAGAAAGGACAGCGTCCTGTGAAGTTTGAAGAAATGTTCATGATAAAGCAGAGATGGGTCTGGAGCTCAGAAGCATAACAGGAAATAACATTCCTGAGTCATATGAAGGCTGGGATGATAGAAAAATGTTCAAGTCTGAGGTTTTCTAGAACTTTCTTCTGCCTACCTTTGGTCAAGAAAAGCAGGACATTTAAGGCTTGGAGATAAAGGTGAGGGATGCTGTAACTTTGATGTATACCTGATGTCACCTTCATACAAGCAGGGTTTACTAAGTTTAAACTCGGAAGAAACTACCTGGTCTTAACACCAGGTACAGAAAGCTTTCTACATGGCATGGAGGAAGGAGGGGATTTGGCCATGGCAGGTGAACAAATAGACAAAAAAGGAACCTCAGTCTCTGCCTTCAGGAAGGTCATCATCTAATGAGAAGTTAAAACCAGTAGGACTGCAATCGTCCTCATAAATCTGCGTGAAAACCCAACCAACAACGTGTACAATAAACCCTAGAGACTGGATTGGATCATATTACTGTGAAATCTCGGGTTAACCAAAGATTCCCAGCCAGTGACGCACTTACTGTAAGCAATATTTAAAACAATAAAACCTCCTGTAACAGGAAAAGAATTCAAAGAAGCCCTTGGGGTCCTTGTTAAAAGGTTTGGCCTATATAAACACTTGCTGCTATGTAAATTGGGTATCCAAGAACAGAGAGGGAAAGATCAGGTGAGATGGAACTTTGACAGATACCAGTGGGACCAAGGTCAGCAGAAATCCCAGAATGAGAAGGCAACAAAATCTCAGCATTTTCTGAAATGTATTCCTTAGGATGTTTCTAGATATTTTACCTAGAAATGGTTTTTTTTGTGTGTGTTTTTTTAATGTGCCTGCAGTAGAACTTTTAGTATGTCATTATGCAGGGTGACTCTTACTTAAATGTACACTGTTTCTTAAATGCGTTATATTTATTTGAGCAGGAAATATATTTTCTACAGAGAATTACCCAGCTCTCATGGTCTTCAGAGCAAACTTATGGATAAAGGTAACACTGTGAGCTCTTTGAAGAAAGCATGACTTGCCTTATCTTTTTTTGGTATCCTCATCACCCAGATCAGAACTTTGCACAAAGTGCTTAGTGGATGGAATCGAACTAAAGTAAGAGGCTGATATCCTGAGCTTGAGTCACTGATCTACCCTAGCCTCAGGCCTGTGTAGCCTAGAGAAGGTAGAGAGAAGTTCAATGAGGATGTTTCTCCAGTTTCCAGACTCCTATTAATCTCAACTTAAAACCCTGAAAGTTTTCCAGAAGCTTGGATAGTTCAGGTACTTCTCCCATCAGCTTTAGATAAAGAATACTTTTCCTTGAGAGATAATTGAGTCAGATTCTTCTGAAATGGTGAAGTCCCCAGGACTGTCCTTCAGTACTTCAGATGACCAAGCAACTCAAGACTCTTCCACAGTAGCTATTACACAAGAAAAATGTCGGGTGTCAATTTTATCAGCAATCAGCAAATTTTCCAAGCTGATTCCATTTTAGAGAATGTTACAACAGGAATGTGCATGCCAGATGTAAATCAATTTCTAATATTCTCCACGAACCAAATTCTATGCTGTGCGCTTACCTACACTATCGAAATGCCTGAAAATTCTAGAAATCATTTTATCGGCTACATTAATTTCCTCTTGAAACATCTCAACCTATCAACTCATAATGAACCATCAGAATTCTCCAATTGCATTTAAATATGTTAATAATCATAAGTAAACAAACCCAAGGCTGAAACTGTCCACAAAGAATGGAGGGCAGCCTGTTGGAGGTTCACAAACACAATGTAGAATAATTATACGCTCAAACACTTAACCTTGGGAACATGCAGAAAATTTACAAAGATCAATTGCTCATAAAAAAAAGAAAAAAATTTTAATCAAATGAGAAAGTTATCTAGTAAATGGTTAGAAAATTTATGGGAATTTCTTTGATAACACCATTTTGATTTGATTAGTTGTACTATTTTTGTATCTTTAGTAAACAGAGTTTGATTATACCACCGAGCTCCTTTTTTTCCGGAAATATTACACACTCATTACTGGCTAAGAAGAAAGTGAAGAAGGATTCAAAAAATACTTTTAAAATGATCGTCCAGCCTCTGTCTCCTTCTCCTTGTTTGTTAGTTGTATTCATTTTCCCAGGGCTGCCACATCAATCACCAGAGACTGGGTGGATCACACAACAGGAATTTATTTTCTCATGATTCTGGAAGTCAGAAGTCAGAAATCAAGGTGTCAGCAGGATTGATTTCTGCTGAGGCCTCTCCCTTGGCTTGTACATGGCCCTTTTCCCCTTGTGTCTTCACCTGGACTTTCCTGTGCCCTTTCGTGTCCAAATTTCTTCTTGTTGTAAGGAGTCAGTCAGACTGGTTGAGAACATACCTGTGCATTAAAATACCATAGAACCATAAAAAGGATGAGGCCCAGGTATGTGTTGTTTGAAAATGAAAAAATGTTGGGCCTTTGTTAATTAAAAAAGAAAAAAATCTGGATAATTAACGAGATATATGCGGTCAATCCTCTGTATTTATAGGTTCCACCAACCACAGATTAGAAATATTTGGGAAAAAAACAGTAAAAAATCACAACAAAATAAAATAATGCAAATAAAAACAATGCAGTATAACAACTATTTACACAGCATTTACATGGTATTAGGTATTATAAGTAATCTAGGGATTATGTAAGTATACAGGAAAATGTGAGAAAGTAATATGCAAATCTACACCATTTTATATGAGGAGAAGTATAATGAACATCTTTGGATTTTTGTATGGTAAAGCAGGGTCCTGGAACAAAACCCCTACAGATACAACTATAAATATATAGTTGTCCCTATATAAATCTCTCTCTCTCTCCATATATATGTGCCCTTTCCCTGTGCCCTTCTGTGTCCAAATTTCTTCTTGTTGTAAGGAGCCAGTCATATTGGTTGAGAACATACTTGTGCAGAAAATTATATATGTGTGTTATATATACATATGCGTATATATAACATATGTATACATAACATATGCGTATATATAACACACATATATAATTTTCTTGTTTCAAATAAGAATCTAATATAGATGAATAAAAATATGGATCAACTGAGAGATAATTATAGATTACGGAAAAATATAGATCAATTGTTACCAGTACTTACCTTTGATTGGGGAAGTTTAAACGTGATGTTTTGTTTGTTTACTTATCTGTTTACCTAATTTTTAAAAAATAAAATATACATTGCTAATGCAATAAAAAATTAAAATTACAAAAGCAAAAAAACTCTGCTAATTTCCCCTTCCTCACAGATATAAGTTCAAGCTTCTTAGTTTGACATTCATAAATCTTCGCCCTGACAACAGACTACCTTTCCAGGTGTACCCCCTGCCACCCCACCCCACCGTCTCCTCCCCGACACTCCCTGTTCCCCAGCATGTCATACCGTCTCCCCTCTGTACCTTTTCATTCATTTTTCTTTCTACCAGATTGACCCCTAGTCATTCTTTAAAACTCATATCAAACATCATCTCTGTGTGAAATTTTTCTACCCCTCAAGATGTAGCTGCTCTCTCTTCTGGACCCCGCAGTTTTTTGTTTATGGTTCTATTGCAAGAAGTAGATTCTTGTAATTTTGATTACTTTTTGTTTCTTTTACTCCTCCATAGAAACTTCAAAGACTGTATCAGGATCTTAGGAGTTAATAGCCCATGAGATGCTGGTCCCCTGTGCTGACATAGAATCCTCACTGTAGAGCCGAGTGGGAGGACCAAAGGAAACCTGAGCCCTGCTACAAAGTGGGACTTTATGGGGTCATCATGTCCTTCCTAATCTGTAGACGTTCAGACTGTGGTCCATGGAGGTCTCACTGTCACTGAATTCACCCCTAGCTACCTCCAATGAGGGAAGGAAACCAGCACAGAAACTGATGTTCTTATCAGTTGCTCTTAAAGGGCCACTGCATTCTCCTGACCCAATTTTTCCCACTAACTCAAGAACCAGTGAGAAGAACCTCTGAGCCATCATCCACACTTATCATTCCATTACCCTGTTCCCATGTATGGATCAGAAATACCTTCCCAGGATGCTGAAAGTCCTGCCCTGACCCCATTCCTCACCTCCTGCCATCCTCCTCTCTGACTTTCACGAACTGATTCTTGCCTCTCCATGATGAAGGGATGTTTTTATCAGTTGCTCTTAAAGGGCCACATTATTATTTTTCTTCTTCTTTATATTGTAGCAAACCTTTCCATATTTACAGAAGTAAATATTGACAAAGCTCATCATCTTCTGTCAAGTTTCCTGTACCCTAAAGGTTTGAGGCTTCTTTTCCTGCTGCCTTTTAAACCTTCTTAAAATGGAAGCACAAAAAGAGAGTTTACTCCCTGGAAACAGCATTGTAAACATCACTTCTTGGCATAACCCATGGATGCCAAGAGGTCTGGAAAAAAAAAAAAGCAGCATAAGTCAGAATCACAAAGATATAGGAACAACCCAAGTGCCCTTCAGCACATGAATGGATTAATAAATTGAAGTATATGTATACTACAGAATACTATTCAGCCATGAAAATATGGAGATTTTGTATCTTTTTTAACAACCTGGATGGATTTGGAGAACATTCTTTTTAAGCATGCAAGAATAGAAAAACAAGCATCACATGTACTTAGTATTGAATTGGAACACGTAGATTATCAACTACATGCTCACATGAGAGGAAAGCTCAATTAAACTCAAGAGGGGGGAAGGCGGAAAAGAGTTGAGAAAGTTTCCACGCAACAGGTGCATTGCACAGGTATACAGCACACTTCCTGGGTGAAGAGCACAACTGTAACTCCGACTTTAACCTCACAAAAGCAAATTGTTTAACTTCATCATATATACCCTCATCTTGATCTGTAATAAAAAAACAAAACCCAAAACAATAAAAGCTAACATGGATGTGAACAGAAAGGAACTCTTATACACTGGCGGTAAAACTGCAATGTTACATGGAAATTCCTCAAAGAATTAAAAGGAGAACCATCATTTGGCCCAGGAGTCCCACTGTTGAGTATTTACCCCAAGGAAGCAAAAAAGTAATTTTGTCAAAAAGACACCTGCACTCAAATGTTTATCACAGCGCACTTCACAATCACACAGATGTGAATCAACCCAAGTGCTCGTCAATACATGAGTAGATTAATAAAATGTGGAATGTGTATACCATGGAGTACTACTCAACCATAAAAAATGGTGAACTAATACTTTTTGTAAGCATCTGGATGGAACCAGAAACCATCCTTTTAAGCGAAGTATTGCAAGAATGGAGAAACGAACACCACATATACTCACTGTTAAACTGGAACTACTTTATCAACACCCATATGCACATTTGGCAGTAAAAGTCAATGGAAAGCAAATAGGTGGGAGGGAGAAAAAGGGAAGGGTAAATTCACGCCTAATAATAGGTACAATGCACACTAACTAGGTGATTGATGGGCACACTTATAACTTTGACTCAAACTTTACAATAGCAATCCTTGTAACATTCTGAAATAAGAAAAAAGAAAGCTGTGTCTGGAGGGCAAATGTCCAGGGAGTGGATGGTGGATGTCCCTCCCCCTGCACTGTGTGAGTGGGAATGCGTGGGTGTGCAGTCTCACACCTAGGGAGGTACCTCCCTTGCTTTCTTCTTAATTTCATGACCTTCTGCTCTCCAAACCACCTACAGGACACTTATCAGAGCTTATTCAAACTCACCACCCACACTGAGAGGGAACAACAAAAGGGAATGGGGAGACACATTGGTACAGCCTTCACTGGTGTCCTCTCCCTCCTCGGGGGCTCCCTCCCACCTGAAATCAGGGGTATCCAAATGCAGACAGAAGAGATCAAACTATCATTCTTTGCCAAAGATACGATCTTCTATCTATAAAACCCCAAAGACTTGCCAACAGATTCCTGGAATTGATGAATAAATTGTTAAAAAAAATTAATGTACACAAATCGATCGCATTCCTCTACACCAACTATGGTCAATTTGAGAATCAAATCAAAGATTCAATACCTTTCCCAATAGCAACAAAGAAAACAAAATACTTAGGAATATGTTTAACGGAGGAAGTAAAAGATACCTATAGGGAAAACTATGAGTTGCTGAAGGAAGAAATTGCAGAGGATGTAAACAAATGGGAAAATATATTATGCTCATGGAAAAGCCAAAAGAAAAAAAGTTTGGATTCTCTTTGGAAAACTGTTCACAGCAGTCCTCCTTGTCTATAGAAAAATGTAAGGGTGTTCAGATTTTCTTTATTTCGTCACAAAGAGTGAATTGGAGCCGTCTACCCTTACAAAGGGCACGATGGTGACATCACTGTCTTAGTCCATCTAGGCCACTAGATCACTCTACTACGGACTGGATGGCTCCTATACAACAGGAATTTACTTCTCACACTTCTGGAGGCTGGGATCCGAGAAGGAGGCCCTGGCAGATTTGGGGTCTGGGGAGGGCCCATTCCATAGGTGGTGGCTTCTCGGTGCATCTTCACAGGGCAGAAGGGCCAAAGCAGCTCCAGGGACCTCTTATTTAATCACCTCTCCAAGCCCCCACTTCTTAATACCATCACTGTGCAGCTTAGAATTTCAATGTAGGAATTGGGGGGGAGGGGAGAAAAAATATTCCAACCCTAACAGTCATCTTCCTAGTCTCAATTTCCGAATGTATGAAAACAGAACAGAACCTCCCGAGACTCTTCATTAACTTCTCTCATCCCCCAGGTCCTCACTGCAGTCCAAGTCGCATCATCTTTTACCTAGACAGGTGCTGTGTCATCACCAAGCTCGCTGCTGAAGTCAGCTGGCATTTTGTCACAGCAAGACTTCCTCTGTGAAAGAAGCAGTTCATTGATTTGCAGTCACAGGAAGCTCCTTGTCTACTTGCCCACTGACTGGTAACAAACAGTCCTAGAGCCACATCAGTCCACGGACCTCACTTGGTGTGGTTGATTATCCACTTTAAAATTTCATGTTGCATTTTTTTCATTGAGTTAAATGGTATGCTTAGTAAAGTATGTAATATGCACCAATCTTACCCATGCAATTTAATAATTTTTTTGCATATACATACTGTATAAGCACCATCTGGAAATACCATGCTTTCAGCACCCCACACCCTTCCTTTGAGCCCCCTCTGGGTGAATATCAGCCCTCTCAGAGGCAACCACTGTCCGGACTCTGTCACCAGAGATTAGTGTTGTCTGTTCTTGAACTTACTATGAATAAATTGTATCCCGTGTGCACTGTTGTGTCTGGCTTCTTTCATTCAAGGCTAAGTCTGTGATTGTCATCCATATTATTGTGTGGACAATAGTTTATTCTTTCTTAGGATCCCTAATTTTATTTTCATCAATCCTGACTTCCTCTCTGCGCTCTCTCTGGTCTCTTTTCTTCTCTATGAACATGCCAGGCATCGTCCAGCTAAATACTTTCATACGAGTGAGTACTCTACCTTACTTATAGCATGTTTTTCCTTTTCTTTCTCTTCTCACCCAAATATATTTCCTCCTTTAGACCTCAGATCCGATCCCCCTTCCTTAGGGCAAGCTTTTTCTAACTGCTACTACCCTTGTCTGAGGCTAGACAAGGTCACGTATTATATTCTCCACTTGTTTTCTTCGCCGATTATGCTCAGTCTTCTCCTTGAGACTGTTTTCTTCCTGGGAGCAGGACCCATGCACACCCTTTGTTTTCACCATGACATCCTCAGTTCCCATTGTTATAGATGCTCAGATATTTCTTGAACACGTGCATAAATGAGGAAAGTGCCCAGCTCAGTGCCTGGCCCACAGAAGCCTCCTTCCCTCCTCGTGTTGTTATAAAGTCTGAATACTGCACATTTTGTGTTCTCTGCCTAGGCAATCCCTACTCTTGGGAAGAAGTCCTGGAAGAAATCATATCGCTACTCTTATTCACAATGATTTCTGAAACATTTTCGCCAGAGACGTTCTTTTGAGACTAAAGGAAGCACTGCCTTGTGCTTCATAATAGAGTGTGACATTTCTCTGAGTTTTCTTTAGAGCTCTTCCAAGAAGGACCCCTTTCTGAACCATTAAGAAGGGTGTGCATGAGGATATATGCACAGACATAAAAGGACCAGGAGGAAATACAATAAAATGTTAACACTGGCTTTCTTGGGACGGAGGAACTGTGCAAGATATTTTTCTGCACACTTTACTGTAACTTCTAAATATTCTATAGTGAGCATACACTGTGTTCATAATAATAATAATACAGCCCTATTTTTAAGGAAAAGATACCTTTGGTATGTCTTCAGTGACACAGGAGGAAATCTCAAATTATATTTTATTGTTGAAACACACATAATTCCACAGTCTAGGAAAGCAAGCCCTGGTTGGAGGCCTAGTAGAAGGTAAAGGGCGTGTAATGATCAGGGTCTGTCTGCAGCCCTGGAATGGGATTCCTGCCTGTCTAGGGACCGCACAGACATTCTGGGTCCAAACAAGCCAGGAAAGCTTCCTGGGCCTCTGAAAGAAAGTTGCAGATCCTCCAGAGACAAAGTGACGTCTCTGAGTTTCTACACATATTTGAGAACAATTTTCCTGGCCTTCACCTCTTAGGTTGTTTTGTTTTGTCTTTGCCAGATTAAACTTCCTCATTTGAGTAAAATGGTCCTCAAATGACCTTATTCCCATCACCCTCATTACCTTCATCTTTGGCAGCTCCCAGTATTAATTATCTCTTTTAAAATCTGCTTCTATTGGCTGAACACAGCATGTAGGCCTGATTTGACTGTGGGAGGCTGCATGAGAGCCATCACCTCCCTTGTTTTGAACACTATACACTCATTAAGATCCAACTACTGTGGAGAGGTTAAGAGCAGAAAATCTCTAACCAGACTGCTTCCTTCAAATCCCAGCTCTGACATTAGCTGTGTGATGCTGACCTAGTTTCTGGACGTCTCTGTTCCTCCATCATGTTAAAAATGGTGATGGTAATGAACCAGAAGTAGCTAGGAGGATTAACCAGGTTCATCCCCATAAAGCACTTACAACAGCATCTGGCACAAGGAGAGGGCTACCTAAATGTTAACTGTTATTATTAACTGTGGCCAAAACAGCGGTGGTTTTCATTTAGGCGTTTCTGTTTTGTTTCTGTGAAGAGTTTAGCTGCGAAAACTCCCCATTGACTGGAAAAGATTGAAGTTAAAACCCCTTATATCTTAGAATTCCCCCAACTAAGAACTGTGCAACTGATTTTCGAACCTAGAGGCGGCAAAATGAATTTGCATTTTTCCCAGAGAAATTCCAGCGGGAAAGTGAGAGACAAAGTGAGAGGGGAGCAGAGAAAGAACAGTGACAGAGAAACGGAGACGGAAACGTAACAGATTGAAACTGCTAGCCTGCATCAGGAATGAGGGCCTCAGAAAAGCTGTTCATTTCCCAACTGGGTTTTCTTTTTTGTGGCTTCTTTCCTTCTTTTCATTTGTGTTCACACTTCTCCCTCTTGTGGCTCATCAGAAAATCACAGGTGTTCCTTGCTTTTCAATGACTTTCAAAGCTGGTGAACATTCAAGGCCAGCAGTTCCAAACAAGGCAGCTGGGGCAAACCCCACCTGAATCCTAGGAAGGGGAAGAGACAGCTTGGGGAGAGGAGGCCAGGCTACATCCTAATCCCTGCCTGCTCCTGATCCGAGTGTCATGTGATCAGAAAGAACCTTCTTTCTTGTCGTTAAAGGGAAGAAGAGCTCCAAAAATGGCCCGTAGGGCTGGGTCCTTTCAGGGTTAGTCCCCCAAAAGGTTTTGATAGGGGATGGATACTTTTATGGTCAGACCCGGTAGGAGAGACAAATGATAAAAATGAGTCCAAGAGAGAACAGTAGCCATCATTGCTGATACTCACCCTCCCTAAGCCAGCTCCCTGTCTTTGTGCAGACTTACAACCTTTGCGACTAGAATGTCACCCTTTCATGACACCTTTTGCCAAAAAGTGTTTTCTCTTCCCCCTCCCCACAGCACGTAACCTATGACCATAAAGTGGCACCAATCAGCTTTGCTTTCTATCACAATGACAGTGAGACTCTGTCTTAAAAAAAAAAAAAAGCTTTAATAATTTAAAAATAAAGTAAATGCCTGGGTAAGAAATAAAATCAGGGTACAAATCAAAATTAATTTCTCAGACTTGAGGCCACAGATGGGCTTTAGGAGTTATAAAGCTCCGGAAATTTTTAAGTACGAGTTTCATGTTAGCGAGGTTCTGTAGGGCAGTGATTTCCAGCCGGTGCGCCACAGCACACTGGTGTGCTGTGAGAGGATCTTTGGTGTGCTCTGAAAAATTTTAAAGATCATTAGCTAAATTATTTTTGAAAGAAGTTCAAAGTGCAGTAAGTATATTCTTTTTTTACTCTTTTTTTTTTTTTGATCAACATAATTTAAGTGTGCCATGGGAGTTTAACTATAAGTTCAAGGGTTTTGATGGATAAAAAAGGGTAAAAAACACTGCTCTAGGGAAAATGTTTTTTCTCTTTCATTGATTTTCAAGAGGTTTGTAATACACCACCCCCACAAAAAAATGTTAAAATAGTAACCTAAAGAGAATCCCCCAAATTGCTATTACCAGACACGTGAGAATCAACAGCCACAGAGTAATAGACTGAACTAATCAAATTGCAGAGACAAGAAATACCTTTACCAAGATGTAGCCAAGATCTCCACATCCAGATGGGGAAACTAAACCCAAAGAGAGGTCAGTGAGTTGGACTCCAATAAATTCAACATGTTTCACTGGCTCATAAATGACAGCCAGGCCCATAATGGTCTTCTTGTGCCATGGGGAATCTCCCCCCCAGAAAAACCATCCTGCAAAACGTCACCAGACAATGGTCATCTTGTCAGTCCTCATAGTCAAGGACATGCTTCTCTGTTCTGAACCAGATGACCGCATTCTTTCAGAGCTGATCGCAAAGGAAGCTTTGTTGACGGGGTTCTGGGCATCTCAGTGGGACTAGGGACACTCTCAGCTTTAGGGAAAAAGGAGTCGGCCACTAACTAAGATTGATGGGTGGTGCCAGTCCTGGCAGGCCCAACACAATGTGAGGATGGCCAAGTGGGGGGAGAAAATTCGTTTGCAAGATTAGAACGTATTAACACAAGTCAGACAACTGTCATGTCACAGTTCTTCACCATAATGCTGATTGGCAGGCAGGCATTTCTGATTCTGATGGCCACGGAGGCGAGGCGTCTGCAATCTGTCTCGCATGACATCCTGTCGGCTAGCAAATCCCCCCTGCTAGAGAAGTCCTCTTTTCTTAGAAAATGTGTCCCCTGAGTCTTGTTTGGCAGGCCCCTAGACCAAAGGTGCATGGCAAGGTGAGCAAGGGCCACGGAGGATGTGGTGGCTGCCAAGAACTTCAGCTGAAGAGGAAAGATAGGCTTTCTAAGCTCAAGGCAACAAGTGCTTTCTGATCACTCACAGGCCTGGTAACAGGCTGGGAATAGCAGGAAGATGCAAGAGATATCAAAAACGATAATCCCTGACTAAAGGAATGTCTAATCCCACTAGGGAGCCCAGACCTACACATGTGGCCAAGTTCAATAAGGGTGCAAAGCAGGCCACATATGTAGGTCATCAAGGCCTGACTGAGGCCAAGCATCTGACTAATGAATGCCTGATTGTCTCTGCCCCACTCGCTCTTCTCTGGACTCGACAGGAGCTCAGTAGATCAGCATAGCAATTCATTACCATCCAAGCTAGAAGCACTTGGAAATAGTCATAACCAGCTTATCCTCAAATCCTGGGTCCCATTCTTTCCTTATTGTTTTGCATTGTTTAAAATTTTGATTGTGGGTCTTCTAAATTGTTTTTATTAAATATTGGGTAAATATAAAAGAATATTTATAAAGATATGTGTATTAGTTCAGGTTGTTAAATTGTAGTGACAAACAATCCTAAAATGCCAGTGGCTTAACATAATAAGCATGGACTTCACACCTCTGCAAAATCAGCTGCTGGTCCAGATACTTCTCGAGGGTCTTTTCCATAAATCCATGCTGCTTTGATTTTATGACTCCTCTATCTCCACATGAGGCCATGGAAGAGGAAGAGTTAGCTGAAAGATCATACACCAACCTTTTCATGCTTTGCTCCAGAAGTAATACACATATACACACATGTGCACACGCGCGCGCGCGCACACACACACACACACACACACACACACACACACCAGTTCCTTGGCTTGAACCTGTTCATGACCTTGTCTAACTTCAAAGTTGTGGAGACTGGCAAGGAGAGGTGAAATGTTTTTGCACAATATTTGAGCATAGAGTAAACATTTTCATAGTCATCAGCAAGAGTTGTTTTTCTTTTTCTTTTGTACTTTTAAGAAACAGCCTATTTTTTAAATTCCTAAATATTAAGGGAGTATAAGTGTTTTTGGTTACATAGATCACTTTTGTAACTACTTGAGAACCGGCTATAGGTGTGCATTATGCAGTGTTCATTGTACCCTTTAGGTAGCTTTCTGCCCCTTTCCTTCTCCTCTGACCCCCTTGATGGATTTCCACTGAGCTTTACTTTCCTCTGTGCCCATATGTGTCCATCAGTTAGTTCCAGTTTAATAATGAGTACATGTGGTGTTTGTTTTTCCAATTTTGAAATACTTCGCTTAGGAAAATTGTCTCAAGTTTCATATAAATTATTGCAAAAAGCATTAACTTACCCTTTTTAAGGCTGAGTAGTACTCTAAGGTATACATATATCACATTTTATTAATCCATTCATCAATTACTGGGCACTTGGGTCAATTCCACGTCTTTGCAATTATGAATTGTGCTGCGGCAGACATTTGAACACAGGTGTCCTTTTGCTAGAAAGATTTCTTTTCCTTTGGGTAGATACCCTGTAGTGGGATTGCTAATCCAATTATAGGTCTACTTTTACTTCTATGAGCAATCTCCATACTGTTTTCCACAGAGGTTGTACTAATTGGCAGTCCCACCAACAGTGGGCAAGTTTTCCTTTCTCTCTGCATCTATCCCAGTATCTGTTGTTTTCAGACTTTTTAATAAAAGCCATTCTGACAGAGGTAAGGTGATAGATATTTCATTGTGGTTTTAATTTGCATTTCCTAATGATTGCTGACATTGAGCATTTTTTCTTATATTCATTGGCCATTTAGACAAATCCTTCTTTGCAAAGCTTCTGTTCACGTCTCACGAGCAGGTTTAAGAAAATGAACATTACAGTATATGCTCTGTGTGCCCGTCTCACGTGTCAGTTCTTTTTCTTCTTCCTCAAAGAACTATCTTCCTGGGGTTTATACTTGTCATTTTATTATTTTTCTTTATAATTTCATCACACATTTTTGTTTCTTTAACATATTACTCAGTTTTGCATTTCCTGAACTTCAAATAAATAGAATCACTCCGTATTTTGTGACTTTACTTTTGTTCAGTCTTGTTTTACTAAGATTTATTCATTTTTTCCTGCATAACTTCATTTATTTTTCACTGTTTTGTACTCCCTCAATTATTTGAAGAAATATAATAAGATATGTACCCAGTATACTGTCAAGTGGACATTTGGGTTGTCTCCACTTCGGATATCATAAAGGGTGCTGTTATTCCCATTTTTATACTTGTCTCTTAATGAACTTTAGCAAAAATTTCTCTGCAAAAAGTTGTCCAAATAAGGGAGTGAAAAAAAAGTTATCTAAGATAACTCACAGTATCTGAAAAGCAAGTAGGAATGATGAGCAAATAGGTGGTAAATATATGCATCTAAACAAATTTTGACTCTACAAAAATAAAATGATGTTTTATAAGCTAATAAATAAGTATAAACATACCAATACATAAGTAAATAACATTTCTGTGGCAAGGATTGATGGAAGAAAAAATAATTTGTTCAAAAGAACTAAAATATGATCACATAGAACTTGGAGCTAAGCAGATTTGCTATTGAGCCAGGTATGGGTTGAAAGAAGATGGAAGAATTGGACCCAGGTCCTAATCTAAGACTTTTAGTCTGACCAACTGAAAGGAAGTTTTCCCCATCTGAGATGAAGATGATTAGAAGGGCACAGACAGAACCCTCCCAGAGATGGAAAATCATCCAGGCCATCTGATATAAAGGATTTCTTTCTTATAGAAAACATTTATATGTAAGTCCTCAGTGAAAATTTTCAGAATAACGAAAATGTCAACAGTGTAAATCCAGATTACTCCTCTTGAAGAAGACCTGAAGGTTGATCAATTATGCAGAAGCAGCATGATGATTAGTAAATTCTCAGGAATTTGAGAGTAACCTGATATAAGGGTGTACATGGGATAACCACAAGGAGCACCATTTAACCATGACATAGAGGGAAGAGCCACTTACCCCCAGGGAATTGTATAACACAGTGACCTTGACCCAATCACTCTAATTTTATTTAGAAGAGTCATGGAGACAGAGAGGCCTGAGCCTATGCAGGAAGTATCTATAATGAAAAGCTTCCTTGGTGACAAGTGAATTGTCCTGAACTGAAACCTGCCGTGGAAGAAAGTCTGATGTTGGCTTAGAAGGCCAGCCTAATTGATTATGTGAAAAAGTTGCTTCCTAAATTCCTAAAAAAATCCATAAATATTAGATTTATGGGGAAAACTTTGATTCCCGTGGAGCTAAGCAATAAAGACTTGAACGAAAGAGTCAGACAAGAGGATGTCATGTAGGACACTGTTCAGAAGATGATCTCATTCATCTAAACCATCTGCTCCACACCGCACGGTCCTCCTTGCCATTGCTACAAAAGAAACTCCCATGAGAGTCTTTGAAGAAAAAGAAACAAAATCCAGAAGACACTAGGGATTCCAATCAGCCACGAATGGAGGGGGGGAAAAGTACCATATCACTTCCAAGTGGGGGAAAAAAGGCCTTTAGAAAATGGAGAAGTTGAAAAGCATTACACTGTTAAGTGCTAAAGATGTTGAAAGACCGTGGCCGTTTGATTTCAGATTAGAAGAAGAGACATTAGTGCCTTAAAAGGAGGCTCAGAATATGTAGAAACAGTCATGAAACATCATAATTGTGATTACTTGAATATTTGATAGGCTGATTTAGTATATAATAGGCAAAGATTTAATCAAAGTGCTCATTCCAAAAGGATAACTGAGTATTCTGAAAGTTCGAGCACCTGGAAGAGGAAGAGTATTGCTGTATTGATAAAATAATAATTGTTAATGAAATATATACACCTTTGAAAACAAAATTGTTGACATACTGAGTAGAGTATCATTGTTTCACAAGCAGTGACTGCTAGTTAATTAGGATATTTTATCATAAGGAATTCAAATTCAAATGAATGTAAAAATGTGAAAATTGCAGATTACCCTGTATTTCTTTGTATGAATAACAGATGTTACATTTTCTGTATCAATTCAAAGTTGGTAATGTAGGTAGTTAGGATAATTCTTACTTTCAAATATCATTTTTTTAAAAAAACTAAAGATATAGGAAAAATTGCCAAGTGTATAGGCTATCTATATACAGTAATATGAAATTTCAGCTTTCGTGACCATGTTAAGAAGGATTAGGTTGAGGTTATAGTACTATTATAAAAGTGCTATGAGCCAGGCATTGTGGTGGGTGCCTATAGTCCTAGCTACTTGGGAGGCTGAGGCAAGAGAATTGCCTATGCCCAAGAGCTGGAGGTTACTGTGAGCTGTGATGCCACAGCACTCTACGGAGGGTGACAAAGTGAGACTCTGTCTCTAAAAAAAAAACAACAAAAAAAAAAACTGCTATGGCTGGGTGAGTGAAATATAACATAGACAAACTCTGAATAATTATGTAACTTGGCCAGTTCTGATGTGAACAACAGTTAGCTTGGATTGGATCATAAAGTACTTCATTTATTGCTATCATAGCAACTCCTTTCTCTGTAACATCATCTCTTCTGGGAGGTTGAAGACGAATACTTTGTATAGGTCAAGGTATAGTTGATGTCTCCAGTCATCTGTTTCACAATATTATCTGATATTTTAGATATTATCACTTCTGCCATCCTGATTTTTCTATTTTTGAATCTAATCCTCCATTGATCAAGGATCAGATCTATTTAAAGGGACCAGTCTGAGTTAATTCCATTATCACCCAAAAGATGTCAACTATATTTTTATTATGTATTAAAAGATAATTTAATAACAAGGAAAGGATTTTCTGACCACATTAGTTCTTTTATAGTCAATAACTATCTGAATTTTGTTATTAATGGAAAGGCAACTTCTGCTTTTGTCCAAGATGTAGTAACAGGGACTGGACTTGATTTTCTTCTGAAGCAATTAAAGATTGAACAAAATATACAGATCAATTGGTTTTGAACACAGGACATCAATCAATGTAGGACAACAAGTTCTATGGGAGAGAAGAAACAAAGGAAATGAGACTTTTGGTTGTCCCATGTCCCTGCCTGATGTGCCCTATGATAATCCCCGTGTTACTGTCTGATGAGCATTTCCAGGTCATTGTGCAGGAATTTCCAGGCCATTGTGGAATGCAGGCAGAGCCTGGTAGTCTCCCTGAATTGAGAAGGTGGAGTTGGGAGTCTGAGAAGCCAAGGTAGCAAGAATTAATGGAGCAGATTACAAAGCAAGACAGCTCTGAAGATCAGGAGGCCTTTCTCAAGTTTTTAGTTGCTTAATAATACTTGTGGGTATATGAGGAAACTACCTAAGGCCAGTGAAAGAACTACTCAAAGGATTAAAGTAAACAATATCTAGTGCTATTACAGGGCCCAAATACTCTCTGTTCCCACCAGCCAGAATGGAAAAATCATATAATTTATAAGACATCAACTTCAGGGAGCTAAGAAAACCACTGTCTCAGTAGTGAGGAAAATTTATCACAAAATAGGGGATACTCTGGTTCTCTCTAATGAAAATTATAAGCAATTGTTTGAAAGCCAAAAACTTTTTCAAATAACTATATACTAGCAAAAGTTCAAGAATATGTATATAAGAAAACAAAAATATCCCACAACCTAAAAGTAAAATTCACAATGTCTTGAATCCAACAAATAATAATAAGGCATGAAAAAAGGCATAAAAGTAGAATCCATAATGATAAAAATAAATCTATAAAAACTGATCCTAAAATGGCACAGATGATAGAATTATTATAGGATATGAAAATAGTCACTATATTGTTTATGTAGAGAGCATGTTTTTTTTTTTTTTCTTTTTATTGTTGGGGATTCATTGAGGGTAAAATAAGCCAGGTTACACTGATTGCAATTGTTAGGTAAAATCCCTCTTGCAATCATGTCTTGCCCCCATAAAGTGTGACACACACCAAGGCCCCACCCACCTCCCTCCTTCCCTCTTTCCATTTCCCCCCCCATAACCATAATTGTCATTAATTGTCCTCATATCAAAATTGAGTACATAGGATTCATGCTTCTCCATTCTTGTGATGCTTTACTAAGAATAATGTCTTCCACGTCCATCCAGGTTAATACGAAGGATGTAAAGTCTCCATTTTTTTTTTTTTTATTGTTGGGGATTCATTGAGGGTACGATAAGCCAGTTACACTGATTGCAGTTGTTAGGTAAAGTCCCTCTTGCAATCATGTCTTGCTCCCATAAAGTGTGACACACACTAAGGCCCCACCCTCCTCCCTCCATCCCTCTTTCTGCTTCCCCCCCCATAACCTTAATTGTCATTAATTGTCCTCATATCAAGATTGAGTACATAGGATTCATGCTTCTCCATTTTTGTGATGCTTTACTAAGAATAATGTCTTCCACGTCCATCCAGGTTAATACGAAGGATGTAAAGTCTCCATTTTTTTTAATGGCTGAATAGTATTCCATGGTATACATATACCACAGCTTGTTAATCCATTCCTGGGTTGGTGGGCATTTAGGCTGTTTCCACATTTTGGCAATTGTAAATTGAGCTGCAATAAACAGTCTAGTACAAGTGTCCTTAATGATAAAAGGATTTCTTTCCTTCTGGGTAGATGCCCAGTAATGGGATTGCAGGATCAAATGGGAGGTCTAGCTTGAGTGCTTTGAGGTTTCTCCATACTTCCTTCCAGAAAGGTTGTACCAGTTTGTAGTCCCACCAGCAGTGTAAAAGTGTTCCCTTCTCTCCACATCCACGCCAGCATCTGCAGTTTTGAGATTTTGTGATGTGGGCCATTCTCACTGGGGTTAGATGATATCTCAGGGTTGTTTTGATTTGCATTTCTCTAATATATAGAGATGATGAACATTTTTTCATGTGTTTGTTAGCCATTCGTCTGTCGTCTTTAGAGAAAGTTCTATTCATGTCTCTTGCCCATTGATATAAGGGATTGTTGGCTTTTTTCATGTGGATTAATTTTTCTCTATAGATACTAGTTATCAAGCTTTTGTCTGATTGAAAATATGCAAATATCCTTTCCCATTGTGTAGGTTGTCTCTTTGCTTTGGTTATTGTCTCCTTAGCTGTACAGAAGCTTTTCAGTTTAATGAAGTCCCATTTGTTTATTTTTGTTGTTGTTGCAATTGCCATGGCAGTCTTCTTCATGAAGTCTTTCCCCAGGCCAATATCTTCCAGTGTTTTTCCTATGCTTTCTTGGAGGATTTTTATTGTTTCATGCCTTAAGTTTAAGTCCTTTATCCATCTTGAATCAATTTTTGTGAGTGGGGAAAGGTGTGGGTCAAGTTTCAGTCTTTTACATGTAGACATCCAGTTCTCCCAACACCATTTATTGAATAGGGAGTCTTTCCCCCAAGGTATGTTCTTGTTTGGTTTATCAAAGATTAGGTGGTTGTAAGATGTTAGTTTCATTTCTTGGTTTTCAATTCGATTCCAAGTGTCTATGTCTCTGTTTTTGTACCAGTACCATGCTGTCTTGAGCACTAAGGCTTTGTAGTACAGACTAAAATCTGGTATGCTGATGCCCCCAGCTTTATTTTTGTTACAGAGAACTGCCTTAGCTATACGGGGTTTTTTCCGGTTCCATACAAAACACAGAATCATTTTTTCCAAATCTTGAAAGTACGATGTTGGTATTTTGATAGGAATGGCATTGAATAGGTAGATTGCTTTGGGAAGTATAGACATTTTAACAATGTTGATTCTTCCCATCCATGAGCATGGTATGTTCTTCCATTTGTTAATATCCTCTGCTATTTCCTTTCTGAGGATTTCATAGTTTTCTTTATAGAGGTCCTTCACCTCCTTCGTTAGGTATATTCCTAGGTATTTCATTTTCTTTGAGACTATGGTGAAGGGAGTTGTGTCCTTAATTAGCTTTTCATCTTGACTGTTATTGGTGTACACAAAGGCTACTGACTTGTGGACATTGATTTTGTATCCTGAAACATTACTGTATTTTTTGATGACTTCTAGGAGTCTTGTGGTTGAGTCTTTGGGGTTCTCTAAGTATAAGATCATGTCGTCAGCAAAGAGGGAGAGTTTGACCTCCTCTGCTCCCATTTGGATTCCCTTTATTTCCTTGTCTTGCCTAATTGTATTGGCTAGAACTTCCAGCACTATGTTGAATAGTAAAGGTGACAGAGGACAACCTTGTCTGGTTCCAGTTCTAAGAGGAAAAGCTTTCAGTTTTACTCCATTCAGTAAAATATTGGCTGTGGGTTTGTCATAGATAGCTTCAATCAGTTTTAGAAATGTGCCACCTATGCCTATACTCTTCAGTGTTCTAATTAGAAAAGGATGCTGGATCTTATCAAATGCTTTTTCTGCATCTATTGAGAGGATCATGTGATCTTTATTTTTGCCTCTGTTAATATGGTGGATAACGTTTATAGACTTGTGTATGTTAAACCAGCCTTGCATCCCTGGGATGAAGCCTACTTGATCATGATGAATAACTTTTTTGATGATAAGCTGTAATCTATTGGCTAGGATTTTGTTGAGAATTTTTGCGTCTATGTTCATGAATGAGATTGGTCTGAAATTCTCCTTTTTGTTTGGGTCTTTTCCTGGTTTTGGTATCAGGGTGATGTTTGCTTCATAGAATGTGTTGGGGAAGATTCCTTCTTCCTCAATTTTTTGGAATAATTTCTGCAGTACAGGAATAAGCTCTTCCTTGAAGGTTTGATAGAATTCTGGAGTGAAGCCATCTGGACCAGGGCATTTTTTGGTTGGAAGATTTTTTATTGTTTCTTTGATCTCAGTGCTTGAAATTGGTCTTTTCAGGAGCTCTATTTCTTCCTGGCTGAGTCTAGGGAGAGGGTGTGATTCCAAATATTGATGCATTTCTTTCACATTGTCAAATTTCTGGGCATAGAGTTTCTGGTAGTATTCAGAGATGATCTCTTGTATCTCTGTGGGATCAGTTGTTATTTCCCCTTTATCATTTCTGATTGAGGTTACTAGAGATTTTACTTTTCTATTCCTCGTTAGTCTGGCCAATGGTTTATCTATTTTATTTATTTTTTCAAAAAACCAACTCCTTGTTTCATTAATTTTCTGAATGATTCTTTTGTTTTCAATTTCATTGATCTCTGATTTGAATTTGGATATTTCTTTTCTTCTACTGAGTTTAGGCTTAGATTGTTCTACTTTTTCCAATTCCATAAGATGGCTTGTGAGATTGTTGATGTGCTCTCTTTCTGTTTTTCGAATGTAGGCATCTAAAGCGATGAATTTTCCTCTCAAATCTGCTTTTGCAGTATCCCACAGGTTTTGGTAGCTTGTGTCCTCATTGTTGTTATGCTCAAGGAAGTTAATGATTTCCTGTTTTATTTCTTCCTTCACCCATCTGTTATTCAACAGAAGATTGTTTAGTTTCCATGCCTTTGGGTGGAGTCGAGCATTTTTGTTAGAGTTGAGTTCCACCTTTAGTGCCTTATGGTCTGAGAAGATACAAGGTAAAATTTCAATTCTTTTCATTCTGTTGATAATTGTTTTGTGTCCCAGGATATGATCAATTTTGGAGAATGTTCTGTGGGGTGATGAGAAAAATGTATATTCTTTATCTTTGGGATGGAGTGTTCTATATGCGTCTATCAAGCACAGTTGTTCTAGGGTCTCATTTAAGTCTCTTATATCCTTGTTTAATTTCTGTTTAGAGGATCTGTCCAGCTCTGTAAGAGGAGTGTTAAGATCCCCTGTTATTATGGTGTTATAGGATATCATATTGCTCAGACTGAGTAAGGTCTGTTTCAAGAATCTGGGAGCATTTAAATTGGGTGCATAAATATTTAGAATTGAAATGTCTTCTTGTTGTATTTTTCCCTTGACCAATATAAAGTGACCATCTTTGTCTTTTTTGACTTTAGTTACTTTAAATCCACATGTATCTGAAAATAAGATTGCAACTCCTCTTTTCTTCTGAATTCCATTTCCCTGAAAAATTGCCTTCCAACCCTTGACTCGGAGCTTTAATTTGTCCTTTGAAGCCAGGTGTGTTTCTTGCAGACAGCAAATGGATGGCTTGTGTTTTTTAATCCAGTCAACCAATCTATGTCTCTTCAGTGGGGAGTTCAAGCTATTAACATTTATTGAGATAATTGATAAGTGTGGTAGTATTTTATTCGTCTTATTTGGTGAGAGTCCATTGCTTAGTTTTATCTTTTGCATCAGTGTGGAGGTTTGGTTCTGTCCTTTAATTTCTGAGTTCTTACTTTGCTGCTGATCCATTGTGGTGGTCAGTGTGCAGAACAGGTTGAAGTATTTCCTGTAGAGCTGGTCTTGTTGTGGCGAATTTCCTCAGTGTTTGTATATCTGTAAATTATTTGATTTCTCCGTCAATTTTGAAGCTTAGCTTAGCAGGGTACAGAATTCTGGGCTGGAAATTGTTCTGTTTAAGTAGATTAAAGGTAGATGACCATTGTCTTCTTGCTTGGAAAGTTTCATTAGAGAAGTCTATAGTCACTCTGATGGATTTGCCCCTGTAGGTCAACTGGCGCTTACTCCTGGCAGCTTGCAGAATCTTTTCTTTTGTCTTGACTTTGGACAGGTTCATCACAATGTGTCTTGGAGAAGCTCGGTTAGAGTTGAGGCGACCTGGGGTCCGACAGCCCTCTGAAAGCAGTGTGTCAGAATCTTTGGTGATATTTGGGAAATTTTCTTTTATAATATTCTCTGGTATGGCTTCCATTCCTCTGGGGCATTCTTCTTCCCCTTCTGGAATTCCTATAACTCGTATGTTGGAACGCTTCATAAAGTCCCATAATTCTGACAGTGAATGTTCTGCTTTCTCTCTCTTCTTTTCTGCCTCTTTTACTATCTGAGTTATCTCAAAAACTTTGTCTTCTACCTCTGAAATTCTTTCTTCTGCATGGTCTAACCTGTTGCTGATACTTTCCATTGCATCTTTAAGTTCCCTGATTGACTGTTTCATTTCCTTCAGCTCTGCTATATCCTTTTTATGTTCTTCATATTGTTCATCTCTGATTTGATTCTGTTTTTGGATTTCCTTTTGGTTATTTTCCACTTTATTAGCAGTTTCCTTCATTGTTTCCATCATTTCTTTCATTGTTTTCAACATGCATTTTCTAAATTCCCTTTCTGTCATTCCTAACATTTCTGTATAGGTGGAATCCTCTGCAGTAGCTACCTCATGGTCCCTTGGTGGGGTTGTTCTGGACTGGTTCTTCATGTTGCCTGGAGTTTTCTGCTGATTCTTCCTCATGAGTGATTTCTTTTATCTGTTTCCTTGCCCTAATTTTCCTTTCACTTCCTCTTGCTCTTTAAGTTCTCGTGCCTGTGCACGAAGGGTTACAGGACCAGAAGGGTGGGAAGGTTTAAGAACAAAAAAGGGATGAAAGAAAGGAGGACCGAGTGATAAGGAAAAAAAAGGAAAATAGAGAAAGGAGAGGGGGTGGGTAAAAAGAATATTGACAGAAAGAGGGAGACAGAGCAATATAGGTGTACAGTAGGGTACTTTGATACAACCTAAAAAAAAAACCACCTTCTGGGGGTGCCCAGTTGGGTGGTTCCCTTGAGGTCAGCAGCTCTTTGCTAACCTGATCAGACACAGTACCCCACCTCCACCAAGTAGAGAGGAAAGACAAAAATGCTATAAATCAAACCAAAACAAGCAAACAGAATACTTTATGGGATAAAATTGGCTGGAAAAACCAAATAATAGTGGTAGAAACACTAACAAAAATGAAGTTCTAATTATTGAAATAGGCAGCAATGGGAAATTATAATTAAACTAGAAAAATTGAGAAAGAAAAGGATCTGTATGGAAAAGGTTGAACTTAAAAAACAAAACAACAATCCACAACATCAAAATAAACAAAAAAAAACAACCAAACCAAAAAAAAAAAAAAAAAATAACACACAACCAAAACCAAAGCAGTATGTATATGTTATTAAATATTGTCTGGGCAACACGTGGTCTTCTGGGGTATGAGATGTTAATCACAGTTCTGATACGACTGGAGGCTGCTAGTTTCTCAAACCCCAGCAGGTAGACACCCTAAATCTCTCTTCAGCCCACTTAAAAGGCACTTTGAACTTGTTCACTTACTGAGCAGAAGCTTTCTCAGGGAAGTGCTTGTCGCTGGAATCACTGCTGAACTGGCTATCCACTTACCCTGTGTGTCAAAACTGGTCTCCCTCTGCCCCCGAGGGTTAGGGCTGCAAGGCGGCTCAGACCCCGCCCTTAGGCTACTTGGTCGCTGGGTTACCAGCTCCCACCCAATTCCAGCTCTGCGACCCTGAGGGCGGAGCTTGCCGGGGCAGATCACTCACAATGTCTGCCTGTGACCCAGAGCCAAACACTATTAGCTCCGTCTGGCTCAGCGGCTCAGACTGGGGCCCTAGACAAGGGCCAAAGTTCTCCGCACTCCCGCTCAGGCTCTCCCCAAGGCAGTTCAGCTGAGTGCCAAGTCCAAAGACATCAAAACAGTTTTCACAGGTAAGGCCTTTCTGGTTTGCAGTCTCGCTGCTACTGAACTTACAGTTGCGGGCGGGTTTAGACGGATTGAACACACACGACCACTTGCCGGTTTTCCACAGCTTTAGTCCTCCTCTTGGGGTCCAGAAGTCTCTCGCTGACTCCTTGTATCCTCTCAGGGGTGATGATAGGCAGATCCCCCCAGCCAGAGATGCCTGGAGTCCTATATCCCCAGACTCACGGTGCCTAGATGCAAGGAAGCTGTTACTTGGCTGCCATCTTGCTCCGCCTCCGAGAGCATGTTAAGTTAAGAAGGCAGAGGAAAGATAGAGCATATGAAGAAATAAATGTTACTTTTTAAAATTTATTTTTATTTTTATTTTCTTTTTTTATTTTTTTGAGATAGAGTCTCAAGCTGTTGCCCTGGGTTCACAGCTCACAGCAACCTCAAACTCTTGGGCTTAAGCGATTCTCTTGCCTCAGCCTCCCAAGTAGATGGGATTACAAGCACCCACCACAAGGAGAGGCTACTTTTTGGTTGTAGTCGCCATTATTGTTTGACAGGCCCAGGCTGGATTCGAACCTGCCAGTTCTGGTGTGGGCTGCTGGCGCCCTAGCCGCTAAGCAACAGGCACTGAGCCAATAACAATATTTTTAAAAGACCTAAACCGAACATTTAAGGATAAAAACTGCCAAGTCTAAGATGAGAAGATATTAGATGACTCAAACAGCAGACTAGATATTGCAGTAGAAAGTTTTAGTTGACTTTAAGACATAGCAATAGAAACTATCCAAAATAAAACAAATTTTAACAAAAACTTAGAAAACAATTAGCAGAATATGAATGAGCTGTGGGAAATTTTCAAACTTTTGTTCAAAATGCATGTATTCGAGTTCCTGAATGAGAGGATCCAGAAATCTGAAAAGACTGAAATCACAATAATCATGAAAAAAGTTACATAAGGGTATATCAAAATCTAATTGATTAAGACAATAAAATGATAAAGAAAAATTTTAAAACCTACTAGAGATTAAAAACACAATGTATAGAGGAGCAAAGATAAGAATGACAACAAACCTCTCAATAGAAACAATGCAACCCAGAAGATAGAGAGCAAAAATAAATGGGGCCGGGAGAAGAGTGACCAAAAAAACCCCAAAGAAACAAACAAACAAACGAAAAAAAAAACTGTTAACCAAGAACTTTATATCCTGCAAGAAATACTTTTTCAATCATACGACATGCAAAGGCTGTAATTCAATAATACTGGTAGACGTATGCTACAAGAAATATTAAAAGAAGTTCTTCAGATAGTAGAAAAATGACACCAAATAGAATTCTGAATTTACACAAAGAAATAAAAATTGTAGGCAATAGCATCCATTTACTCCTTCATTGATTGATAGAAACCTTGATATAGCATAAGGTCAATATCTCTGGGTGTCTTCTCATCATTACTCTTTAACCCAGTCATGAAAATTTTCATTCCTAACCTTACTTGAGAAATTATGTGAAATGGGTGGGAGATTATCTTTGATGTTAAAATTATGACTTTTGAAGTATACAGAGAAAAATATATCTTTTTTCTGAGATCTATTTTACTTTATGATGGAAACAGTGTTCAAATTTCCACTTTTCTGTGTGTACTGGACCAGCATCCCATTGCTCACTGATTTTGGATACAGTTACAATGGTGTTCCCTTATACCACAAGCATGTGCATAACAAGACCACTTCTAATTTGGACATGGAATTTTATGTTATCTGTGATAGCAGCCAGGGCATATAGGAAAAATATTTGCCTTTCTTCTGGCCCCTAATTATACCCATTTAAGAAAAGTTCTACTTCCTTTTCTTGGTTCACTTTCTGTAAAATTTAGTGATTCATTCCTCACAAATGACGGACATAACCAGCAAATCTCTTTCTCATTACATATGTGTAACAATAAGTGATCTGAAAATTGCTAATGGACTGCTATGAAGACAATCGCAGTTCCTAAAGTATTTGTAAATGTTTCTATTCTGGTGTGTGTCCCTGCCATTCAAATTTTGAATAATGTACAAAGTGGCTTTTTGAGATCACACATGTCATCCACTGATTAAATTCCATCCCTGATTGAAGATAAACACAAGTATGACATGTCCCTTCAACTCGTCATTTAAAATGTGGATCAAGAACTGATCTGGAGAATGCAGGGTGCCTTCATTACTTCCTATGGAACATCTGGAGTATATGAAATCCATTGCTGCCTTTGTCTGTTTCAATGCTTCCTTGATGACTGTTATTCACATTTCTTCTTTGACACACTCCCTGTGAATGACTATGGCATTTCTCATTGAAGCTGCATTCAACTCTGAACTTTCCTTTTAAAATATATACATCCAAATTAGAGGCTGAACAGGGGCTTCCCTCTATTCCTGTGAGGTCTTCAAAATACATCTTTCTCTTTTCTAGCCAGTTCCTGGTATAGTCACATTAATGAGCAATGGTCAGTATTCTTTGTTATGATACTTGCCCTACATATTCCAAAATTCCATGTCATTGATGTAAAAGCTATGAGAGCTCACACTCCTCTTAATTGAAAAAAGAGTCAAGAAATTATCTGAACACAATATGTGGATCTTTCCCTGGTCTTATGAACATATCTGAACGAACTTATAAATCATTTTACCTGATTTGAGACCTTATAACATCTCTTTGACAAAAAGTTGGCAAGCTGATGCTTTTGGACTTATTTGAGTGGCCCAAAAAGTAAAATTGTGATGTTTCTCTCTTTTACTCTTAATAAAATAAATGAACCTAGAAATGCTTGTATAGAGGCTTAAAAATATCAAACTGAGCTTTGAAAAACAACAGATGATATTTCATTGAAGAAGAGTGGTCTTCATGTCTCTTTTATCCTTTCTCTATTAGTGTTAGAGTGTCCCATCCCCTTACAAATTGTATACAAATGTGTGATGTTTCGCTTTTCCTCTGAATCAAAGGGACACCCCTCATATTTACCATAAGACTATGGATTGGACTCCACCTATTTATGGGCAAATGACATGAGAACCAGTGAAACAAATTGCTCTGTTCTTAGAGTCATTCTAAAAAGTTCTTTGTTTAACCTATTTTATTCTGTTTTCCAAAAGTACAAGTAATATCCCCTAAGGACAAAACTAATTCTTGAGTAGATTATTTTTTCTTCACATCTGAGAAGAATTTGAGACGTCAACCCTATGTTCTGGTAGGTTATCCCTTATCCCCCTAGACCCCCACCATTCCTACAAATCATGTCAGAACTGAAGCAAACATGTCTGTGGTCTCAGGCCCAGTGGCCTTTTTCCCTGTGAATACCTTCAGAAACTTCTAGCCTGACAGAATAACAAGACTCTTGCGGATTTTATTTAGACAAAGAATTCTATGTGCTTTAAGTTTTAGATAAATTTTACTATGATGACTGAAAAAAATATTGCTAAAATATAAGGATAAAGAAAGATTAAAAGAAAAAACCCTGAAAAAATACCTACCATACCAAAGGAATAATAAGGATTTTTTAATGAAATAAACATATAATAAACATATAATGAAATAAACATATAATAAATAAACACAAAAAATAAACATATAATGGAGACAATATATACAACCGTGAATTAGTTCTTTTAATGGACTAATAGAATTTACAAACTTCTGGAAAACTTGATCAATACACAAGATAAAAGCTCAAAAATACTAGGAATGAGTAATGGGACATAATTCAGATTGAGCAGACTGTAAGTGGCAATAAAGGAATATTTTGACATTTTTATGTCAATAAATAATTGAAACATGAATTACAAAATCCTCCAAAACTCCAATTTACTATAACTGACTCTAGGGGAAAAAAGGTAAATAGTCCAATTATCCCTAAATAAATTGAATGGATACTTGAAAAATCTTTTCATAAAGAACACTAGATTATTTTACTGGAAAATAATATTGATCATTCAAAATATTCCTATCTTACAAATTATTCCCCAAAAGAAACTTGTATAAATTTTATTGAAGATAGCACAGTTTTGATTCTGAAAATCAACATGATTAAAACAAGAAGGAAATTAGCTAACCAGGAGATATTGCAGGGTTCTTCTGCCGGAAGTACATCTTTACAGTAAGTCTATTTGCATTCAAAGAACACATACGAAGACCTTAGAATACATTCGTCCCACTCAATTTACACATTATTATTGTTGTGTGTCTTAATTTAAGCTTATTTTTCTTAACCTGCAAACACTCCTATTACTGATTTATACAATGTCCTGCTCGCTTTATTTTTCATTCCTTCTAGCATCTCAGATCTTCCTTCTAGGATCACATTTCTTCTGCTTCAAATACATTCTTTATGGTTCTCTTTAATAAAAATTGATGACAAATTCTTAGTTATTGTTTATCTAAAAGTCTCATTCTCCTTTTATTCTTGAAAAATATTTCCAAATCAAAAATTACTTAATCTCAGTATGTGGTAGACAGAATATAGTCCCCTCCCCAAAGATGTCCACACTCATTCCTGCAACCTATGAATAGGTTACATTACAGGACAAAGGGAGATTTGCAGATACAATCAGGTTATTGGCCTTTAAAGAAGGGGAGTATTCTGGGATATCTAGGAGGATCCAGTCTAACCCACAAGAACCTTTAAAAGCAGAGGACTTTCTCTGCCTTCAGTCAGAGAGATGCAGCAGCAGAAGTCCCAAAGATTTCGAGTCTGAAAAGAAGTTGAGGTTCTGTTTCTCGTTCTGACATAGAAGGACCCATGTGCAAGAGTGAGAGAGAGGCCTCTAGGATCTGAGGGCTGTCCCCAGATGACAACCAGCAAAGAAACAGCAACTTCAGCCCTACAGCTGCAAGGAACTGGATTATGCCAACAACCACAAGGAGCTTGGAAATGGCTTTTCCCCAGAGCCAGTAAGAGTGCAGCTGGATGACAGCTGGATTTCAGCTTTGTGGGACTCAGAGCAGAGAAACAAGCTGAGCCCAGCTGAACTTCTGACCCACAGAACTATGAGATAATATATTTGTGTTGTTTTAAGCTGGTAAATTTGTGGTGATGTGTTAGGATAGCAATAGAAAAATCAATACGCAGTACATTGACAATATCACACTTAAGGTTTTCATTTCTGCTGTTGAGAAACCAGCTGCTTTTCTAATTATCAAATTATCACTTTTAAAGTTATCTGGTTTTCTTTCTTCTATTTGCCTTTAAGATCTTGTTAAATGAAACTGATGTTCTACAGTTTCATTTTTAAATATCTACATGTGGCTTTCTTTGTATTTATCCTGCTGGGAAAGCATGGAGTTTCTGAATGGGGTTATGATGTCTTTCACCAGTGTTGGAAATTTTGAACCCTTACATCTTCAAATATGAGCTCCACCCATTCTCTCTTTCCTCCTCTTTTGGAATCCAGTTTAATATATGTTGAAACCTATTGACTCTGTACTTAATTTTTCTTAACTTTTCTTCTATTTCATCTATCAAAGACTATCAAATGTAAAGGTATATCTTCCATTTCATTAGTTCACTCTTCAGCTGCTTCTAATCTGCTTTTAAAACTATTAAATTCTTATTTCAATTATTTTATTTTTATTAATTTTAGAAGTTCCAATTTTTTTCTTTTTTAAATCCATTTTGTTATTTTAATAGTCTTGCTCTTTCCTGATTCAAATATTGTGAATCTCCTTTTTATATCACTAAAAATTAAATGTTTTATCTGAGAAGCCAGACCTCTACATTCAGTAAAGTTCTAGTTCTAAATTTTACTTCTGACTCTTTTTCAGAATGGTATATTTTCTTCTGTTTCTCCTGGGATTTTTAGACTATGTTCATATATCTTAAAACTTTATCTGTGACAGTACTTTGAGGCTTTTGAAATTGTTTTCCCAGAGAGAATTGTGTCTTCATCTGATTAAAGGACCACTCTCAGAGCAGTTCCCCTTTGCCTCAGTCACAAAAGCTCTGTTATTCTGCCATCCTTACATGTTTATGTATCAGGCTCCAGAAGTAGATGCGTATTTCTCAAAAGTAGGTTCCTACTCTTCCATTTATCTGTACCCTGGGGTCTACTGTGATCTCCATAACATCAATATAATATAATAACTATTTTAAACATACAAAAAACAAGAGCAACTAACTGGCATTTTGTATTGTACGTTTAGTGTGCTAGGCTCTGCGCTAGACATATCCCATAGAGTATTTCTAATGCTTACAATGATGAGGTTGGGGTTACTCTCATTTTCTAGTTGTTGACTTGGATTTCCACTTAGATTTGGGTGATTCCCTTACCTGTATTCTGTCTTATGACATCAAGCAAAGACAAAGGCAATCATTTACAAAATGAATAAATTAGGTCATTACAATTCATCATGGAAGTGCTTCTCAAATCCATCACACTGCCATCCTTTAACATATCCAGTCAAGAGCACAGTAGCTGGATGGACCCAAATGACATTTACGGTCACTATCCTGTGTCCAAGGAAGGTAGAACTGGTTAGAAACTTGCTTCCAGAATCGAACAGAATAGAGATTGAGCAGGGTTCATAGTTTGGGGGATGTAAGCCAGCCTCCTCCATCAAGATGGGTTGGGTAGGCTTCTTTCTACTAACCCATAGCTGTTGGGTCTGTATCAACTTTGGCTGCAAAACCAAAGCTCCATCTATTCAGACTTCACTTTTTGCCCACTGGTCATTCTGCCATTTTCACCTTCTGATTCTCTCATGTCAGAAAACAGAGAGCTGTGGTTCAAGTACAAACACTAAGATTATGTGTGTTTTCTACTGTTCAGATGCACAAAACAGACCTGAGTGAGATCTGATAATTTTTTTCTGCCCAGCAATTATAATCAAATGCAGACAATATATTTAGTGGAATGAGTATAGGCTTTGGAGTCAGATAAAACTAAGTTCCTATCCTGGGTCTCATTAGTCATGAAATTTGTGGTAAAATATTTAAACTCTCCGAGACAAAGTTTCTCATCTGTAAACTGGGTGTGATAGTATCAGTGAGAATGAAATCCAAGGATGCGTGTAAACTGTCTAGGACTTAAATAAATTCTCATCTCTTTCCCACATCCTGTTCCTTCAACAGAAAGAATCTGAGAGCTTTTGCCTAACAGTACACAAATTATGACTGAAAGTTGCTTCAAAATCCAATTTCTACTTAAATCATACGACTCTTTCTTATATTGAGAAAGTATGACATGGAAAAGAGAAAAAAAAGTGTTGTGTATGTCCCAACCTTGTCAGTAGAAAACAATTATAATTCCATTATTATCTATGGGAGTACCTTTCAACATGTGTGCCACAATGAAATTCTTTTAAAAATAATCCCCACTCTTAAAAATAATTTCCCTGTCAACCTGCAGCTACTAAGTAATCATTTACTTTCTTGTCTTTATTAAGCAACAAAAATGTCTAATGACTACTAGAGTTTTTGAGGAGATGTATCCAGCTGATTATCTGAACTGCTTCCTCTTAGTTCATGCATCTAATTTACGCTTTTACAGACTCCCCAACAGATCTAGAGAACCAAGGTAGACTGCAATTTGATTCTGGAGAGATATCTGTGCAGGGAACTTGCATCTAGAGCCCAGTGGACCAGGATTTGACAAGATTTCCTTTGTAGTCTCGCTTTGCTACACAAAGGACAGAGCAATCGCTGAGTTGAGCCCTGAAAACAAAGACTTTGTTTTGTATGGTTACCACATACATTTTGTATGGCCCCTTCCTCTCTCTTTGGAATTTGACAAGCAAATTGGCATTTGTGTTTGCTGAGACTGTCATAGAATAGTGATTGTTAATTATACCCTAGATGTCCTGCCTCATTCTGCCATAGATGTATTATGCTAAATGTGTGCAGTGAGCAAAAGATCTTAAATTTGATTTCAAGTTGCATATCTCAGCATGCTGCCAGATCCGCCTCCAGTCAGAGAGCTCCTTAAGGGGTCTGCTTGGGGTCCTCCTGCTCCTGAATTCCTGGTTCTAACTTAGACCAGGAGGTATTCAAAGAATCCAGCAGATGTCAGTATGAATTCTTGAGTCTCTCCAGGTTGGATAGTAACAGATCAAATCGCATCACGCATTGCCCTAGAGAGAGGTCTCTCAACAGGATACTGTAGGAGTTTTAACTGCAGAGACTTTATTTTCTGTAAGGATCTGCTCCTCTAATTGGTAAAATTCTGACCTTACATCGTAACCCCAAAGCTGGATGAATGATGCAGTCGCAATTACAAAAAACCTTTATGAGAATACACAAGAGAATAAGGTAGCTGTTTCTAAAAATAAAAAGCTGCCCATGCCAGCCATCTGGTTTCCCCTGTGTAATTGGTCTGGATCAATTCTCAGTATCTTCAGTCTCTGACCCAGCAGGCTTTCCTTTTATAAGCAAAGAGGGGCAGGGCTTTAGATCAATTACAGCTTTAGAATCAACAACCACAGACAATACTGCGATGCTGGTCTTAGGCCTAAATATCTCTTTTATTCTTTTGGGGATAGTTTACATATCCCAAGTACATAGAATAATATATATAACAAGCACCCTAATGTCCACTCTACAGATTTAACAACTATAGTAATATTTTACCATATATACTACAGGTATTTTATTTATTGCCAGTGAAATAAAGTTCTCATAGGCCCCTCCCCAATCCCACTGCTTTTCCTGCCTCCTCCAGGGGTAGACGTTATCTTGAAGTTCATGTATATCCTTCCCACTTGTGTTGGTTTCCTGGGGTTGTCCTAACAAACTACCACAAGCTACATGACTTAACCCACACAAATGTATTGTCACATGGTTCTGGAGGCTGGAAGTTGGAGATTAAGGCGGTGACAGGGCTGTGCTCCCTCAGAAGGCACTAGAGCAGTGGTTCTCAACCTTCCTAATGCCGTGGCCCTTTAATAACAATTCTTGTGGGTCACAACCCACAGGTTGAGAACCGCTGCACTAGAGAAAGCGTCTGCTCCAGGCTTCTCTCCTGGCTTCTGGTGGCTCCTTCACTCGAAGCAGCATGACTCTAACCTCACGTGCATTCTTCCTGTGTGTCTGTACCCAAGTCTCCCCTCTTTATAAGGACACCGGCCATATTGGACTGGGGGCCCACCCTACTGTGGCGTGACCTTTTCTTAACTAAGTACATCTACAACAAGCCTATTTCAAAATAGGAGGACGGGTGCTGGGGTTAGAACCTCCACTGGGAGGTACTGAGAGTTAGAACTTCAACATGTAAATTTGGGGTGGGGCACAAAATGCAACCTATAACACTGCTCATGTATTAATACTTTCACTATATGTGGTTTTTCTATAAACATAGAAAACATGTATACTAATGCATATGTATTCTATATTCATACTATAAACATACTATAGTATTTTGATTTTGTGTGTATTCAACTTATTATAAGTGGCATTCTACTGTGTTTATCTTTTATAATATCCTTTTTTTACTGAACAGTATGTTTCTGAGATGTATCCCTGTGACAAAGGTTTCCAGTCTTTCATAGTATTGTGTTGTGTGAACCACTATAAATCTCTCCTATATACTAAAATTTGAAATATCTACAAAGTTCAAAAGGCCATCTGATCAGTAAATAATAACATGCATCTTGGGCTTGGACTATGTTAGCTCTCTGGATCCGGCCCATGCCAAGATTATGTGACTCTTCAACTGAGTTTCCTGATTTTTGTACCTTTGTCATTTCAGGCCTCAGCAGGCTCTATGGGAAGGAAGTTTCAGGCAGCAAGAGGAGAGCCATGTAACTGTTGGAAAATATCACTAAACAACAAAGAAAAGAAAAAAGACATTTGAAATGGTGAATATGTTTTGAAATTTAAGTTTGGTTTGAGAGAGCCCTGGGATGGCAGCAAAATGTCCCAAGCTGAAAGGATAGACCTTTAGGAGGAAGGCAGAGGCTGAAGATCAGGTGTATGAGCCCCCCCCACCACCCCAGCTTCCTCTAGGAAGGAGAAAACCCCACTGTCCTTAGATCAGGAGTCACAGTGAGTCCCCAACCCTGTAAGGGCTGTTAATGAGTAACCTGGAAGGCACAGAAGAGCTGTAGCCTCATCTGCTCATCTGAGGTCTCCCCATCCAAGGTTTCAGCCATGGGCAACCTGCGATTTGACAAAATAAAGGAAATTTCCTTCTTAAGGGTAGAAGATACAGATTGCCTGAGGTGGGTTCATGCGGCCCACCACAGCAAGGAGAGAAAGGGTCAGTGGTGCATCCAAGCACTCCAGAAGCCCATCAAAATCAGGTACCAAGTGACAGACAAGGAAATGGTCTTGCTGAGCAAGTTCTCAGAGAAAGTAAGAATGCCCACTGGTCACTTGACTCAACTACAACTTAGATGGAGTGACAAAAGGGATTGCTTCTGAGGAGCAATCCAGAGAAAGAGAGTTGGCTCAGGGCCACATTCTTCCTTTTTGATGGTGTGACGTCCGGGTGTGAGCCCCTCCTGCTTTGTTGTACCTCCATCTTTATTACTCTCGTAAAATCCTGAGTGGGGGAGCTGCATGTTATTCCCCAAAACTGGGTCCTTGAAGAAAATGCTTGGACAATCAAATGAGATTTGTCTTCTGGAGATGAGAAATGAGGTTAGATATGGAATTTTAAGGAAAGACCTCCACTTTCCTTGCTGGATACCTGGGGCCTTTAAAATGTCTTGGGCAAAGTTTGGAAATTCTCTCTAAAGACATCCATACAGGCTGGGTGTGGTGGCTCACCTTGTAATCCTAGCACCCTGGGAGGCTGAGGAGGGTGGATTGCTCTGAGCTCAGAGGTTCGAGACCAGCATGAGCCAGAGTGAGACCCATCTCTACCAAAAAAAAGATGGGCACTCTGGCAGGTGCCTGTAGTCCCTGCTACTTGGGAGGCTGAGGCAAGAGAATCACTTAAGCCCAAGAGTTGGAGGTTGCTGTGAGCTATGATGCCACAGTACTCTACTGAGGGCCACAAAGTGAGACTCTGTCTCAATAAAAAGAAAGGAAGGAAAAAAGAAAGAAGGAAGGAAGGAAGGAAGTAAAGAAGAAAATAAAAAGAAAGAACTTCAAGCTAAGAAGATTGAAAGCCAATTGAAACCAAAATTAAAAAAAAAAAAAAACACAACAAAAATTGGGAAAAAAAAAATCCCAACAACAAAGACATCCATACAAAAGTGCCAAACTGAGGCAAGGTGGTGAATTTCTTCAAGTGGGTCATGGGATGCATTTCTCAGGCTGAATCATTTCAATGGAACTCCCCAGATGGACTTTTAAATTGAGAATTACTTGGTTTGATGTAACCACGTCAGATTGTATATAAAAAAATCAATACATTGTACCCCACATATGCATAAATGTATTCAGGATCTATGTGTATTTGACTTAATAAAAAAATAAAATAAAATAAATTGAGAATTACTTTAGATGTATAGGTAAGTTAATTTATTAAATTTTAACATGGGAGAAATCTAAAGGATAAACTTGCCAAACACTGTTAGAAACCAGCATGTCTCTTCCCACCCTTGTTTTCAAGGCTCGTGGATTCAGCTGAAAGCACAGTGCAGTTGAGAGCAGTGGGAAAAGTCAGGCCTACAAAATGGGGCTAACACCCTGGAAGTTGTTGTTTCCCCAGCCTTCCCTGAAAGGAGAGACCTAAGAAACCTCACCCATTTGTAGGGTGACTCCCACATTCCACCTGTAGTCCATGGTCATCGGGGCCTGCACTTTTTTTTTTTTTTTTTTTTGAGATAGAAGTTCACAGCAACCTCCAACTCCCGGGCTAAAGCGATTCTCCTGCCTTAGCGTCCCGAGTAGCTGGGACTACAGGTGGCCACCACAATGACAATGCCTGGCTATTTTTTTGGCTGCACTTGTCATTGTTTAGCAAATCCAGACTGGGCTTGAAACCAACAGCCTCAGTATATGTGGCCAGCATCCTACTCACTGAGCTACGGCACCGAGCCAGAACTAAGTTTATTTTAAGAGTTGATGGTGGGATAGACCTCCAGGAGGACTCCTTCAGCCTCAAGGTGGAGGAGAGAAAAACTATTCTCTTGAAAGAAAATGCCAGGCTAACCCTGTGGGGTAACTGACAAGGTTCTCATTTCCATGTGTTGCCAAAAATTGAAAGTAAGCAAATAGTCCTTTGTGGGTTTTTCTGTAAATTTCTCTTTGGGCTCCACAGTTGTTTGGGGAGACTTGAAGTCTGAGACTTACACACACACACACACACATATACGTGTACTTATCTATAAATATCCTCTTTTTTTCTGTTATAGCCCCAAAAGCTGCTTGAGAAATTCAGATAAAAAAATCGTGGTGAAGAAGACAATAAGATTGTGGATATAAATAGAATCTCTATAAAAGGACCATCAGAAACATCTAATAAAAAGAAATTTTAAAGCAAGTGTTCCCAAAGTCTATCACTGCTTTAAAAATGGAACTGATAATGGATAGCATTCATTTAGATTTGCCTTTGATGTTTTACTCTGAAACTAGAATAAAGAGTAGCTATTTTAGAGATTTTCCTAGTACTGATCAAGAATTGCACAGAATTTTAATTTTCATTATTTAAATTATATTTCATTCCCATTCCTATTCTCTTTTCCCCTGAAATAATTTTCATAATTATTATTGTAATTTTAACAAGTTAGTATAGATTGTGTATCTATAAGGAATTAATTAATTTATTTTTAATGAGGCAAACAATTTATTTTCAAATAAGGTAAAAATTTGGAGTTTTCCAAGTTGTTATACTTCTACTATTAAGATCACACATAGTGTCTGGGCTTAATTTATATAATAAAATATGTGTATCAAGTAGTACGATCATGATCTTTAGATTTAGACAGTCTTTGGTCAAATTCTGTCTCCTGTTACTAGTTACAAGATCTTGTTCATTATAGTCTCTCTGAACCAGTTTCCTATTTTTAAAACAGGATAAATAATCACTACTTAGCAGGATTATGTTAGAAATTGAGTGAAGTAGTGTATGTACAGGGCCTGACATAGAACAGGTGCTCAAAACAATGGCAACTATGGTGGTAGCTTGTCACTTCTTGAAGCCAAGTCCCAGTTCTTCCATTTACTCTCTCTATAAATTTAGGCATGTCTCTTTACTCCTAGATGTAGTATGTAGAGACAACCCTAGATGGTCTCACAGGATTAATTATCTCTGTTTCTAATGCACTATGGATCTACACTTGCAATGCTGTCAAGAGAAATCAGACAAGGTGAATGGCTGCAAAGGTGGGATTTAATTAACTTTAACTATAGCCTTGTTTATTGAACACTTACCATTAGATACTATCCTGTTTATTTTTAATGTATTAAACTGTTTAATTCTCATACCCTATGATTAACACACTATCATTATCCCATCTTACAGATGAGGCAAATGAGGCACAGAGACATACGAATCTGGCCCAAGTGGTAAAGCCAGGATTCAGTCTGAAGTTTCAACAACTGTGCTTTACAGATTTTCTGAAAGGATTAACTTATCCACAACTAACCTACCACACTCCACTCTAAAATCAAAGGTAATTCCAGCACTTTATTCTTTTCTTTCTTTTTTTTTTTTTTCTTTTTGTGATTAAGTCTCACTCTGCCACACTGGATAGACCGCCATGGAGTCATAACTCACAGCAATCTCAAACTCTTGGGTTTGAGCAATCCTCTTCTCTCAGCCTCCCAAGTAGCTAGGACTACAGGTGTGCACCACAATACCCAGCTAGTTTTTCTATTTTTAGTAGAGACGGGGGTCTCACTCTTGCTCTGTGTGGTCTTGAACTCCTGAGCTCAAGCAATCCACCTGCATCAGCCTCCCAGAGTGCTGGGATTACAGGAGTGAGCCACTTTATTCATTTTTATTCTTCTTTCCTGAGCCTAGAGCAGCCCCTTGTGATAGCTGTGCTGGCGCATGATGGCTCTAAGAAGGTAAAGAGCCATTTCTACCTTTCTAGTTAAGTTTCTTGTGCTAAGTTCCTACTTTTATACTAATTATAATAGTTTCTGAAGTTAAACAGATGTGGGTTCAATCCCACATCAATCCTAACATTTTGATTTAGACGATGCTATTTAACCTCTCCAAGTCTCAATTTCCCATCTATAATAGAGAGTATAAATGGAAATATTAATAATAGCGCCTTGCTCATGAAGGTGAGAATAAGAGGTAATATTACAATATTACATGTAAAGCAAGTGGATGCAGGAGGTGCCCCATGAATGGGATAAGCTTTAATTCAATCTTTGGGGCCTACTTCCAACTAGCGAAAGATTCCATCAACTCTCCCTTGTTCTGAGTCTCAGAATGAAAGTCTTTGCCCCAGGGTCTCTGTCATGATTTCCTGTTATGGCAGCCTAAAAGCCCAGAAGCTGCTCTGGATATGGCCAAGTTTTCAGTCCATACTCCAAGGCTGCTTTAAAATCAGGGGAATTCTGAGGGTCTCATCTATTGGTGCTGAATCAAGTTGTCCTGGCTGCCCTACACTCCACAGCCTAGAGAAGGGAGGACAGAACATTCTCCTACTTTCTACGGGTCTTAACTATAAGTCCCATCCAGGTTTTGATGTCATCCTTTTATTCCTCTTTTAAAATTTCTTTTTCAAAAGTTCCACTTTTCTGAATAACATTATTTTTTTCCTTTTACAAAAAAAGCCCTTCGAGTCTTTGGTCTGAGTTTTCCATTCTGTGTTCAATTTCCTTTTCTTCCTCCTCTTCTTTTGCTTATTAATAAAGTTTCCTTTATGTGTAACACCATTTCTCCATGCTGTGAATTTGTGGGTGTTACAAAAAGGTATTGTTCAAGTGACAGTAATTATTCTGAGGTTTAATATAGCCAGAGACAAGACAGAGCAGAAGGGATGGAGCAGAAGGTTGTCCGAGGGAGGGATCCTCTCAAGGAGGATCTTACGTGGGGAGCTTTCCTATTATCATTTGTGTCTCAATGCCTTTGAATAGTGTCCCAGCTCCTACAGACTTTGATATTTCCTTTCTATTCTTATCACAATTTATATTAGAAAATTAGACTTATGTACTTACTCTTCCCAACCCTTCTTACTCCAAGCAAAAAAAAAAATTAGCAAGTTATAGAATATTGTCATTAAGCAAGAAAGTAAGTTTACTTCCATTTGCTGCATCTCTAACTTCCCTTTTGAACTCTGATCTCCTGATGTTAAATATTTGTGATTATTGTCACTTCATCTTCATAGTTGTAATAATTGTAGTCATCTGTGGCCTTGCTCCGCCATAACCAGTGTTTGGCCTGGTTGGAGAAGGGGAGAGTGGGGAACAGAGGGAAAAGGTGTGGGTTGTTTTCAGTTCTGGATGGTTTGTATTAATGGGAGTGGGACATGGAGTGACAAATGGAAGCTAAGGGACACTGACCCTTTGGACTTGCTGAAAATGAGTGAGCAGTTTGGAAAACATAAATATGACTAGGAACATAGTATATCAGACGGAGAAGACTTTCTGAAAATATAATCAACATGATGATTTTAAAATATGTCTTAAAATTCTTTAAGATCTTGTTCTGCAAACAGTGGAGGTTAATTGCCCTTTCCTTGAAAGTGGGCCAGATTTAGTGACATGCTTCTAACTAATAAAATGTGTCAGAAATAATCTAAGTGACTTCTAAGGCTAGGTCATAAGAAGGATGGATTCTGCCTGGATTTCTCTCTCTTGGAGCACTTGCTCTGGAAGAACATAAACGTCATGTCATGAAGACACTCAGCAGCTCCTGGAGAGGCCTGTATGTGTATGAAGAGGAAAGAGGCCTCCCACCAACAACCAGCACCAACTTGCCAACCATGTGAGTCACCCCCATGGAGGCAGACTCTCCAATCTTTTTGTGTCTTCATATGACCTCAGCTATGGCCAACATCCTTTTTTTTTTTTTTTAATTGTCACACAGTATTGGACAATTAAATTCTTGAGCTCATCCTAGAAAAAGTGCTGCATACCTCATTGCTGAATATCACTATGGTAACCTTCAAAGTACTCCAAAACAATTTTGGAACTCTTTTCTGGAATGACCATCAGAGCTGCTATAGTATGTGATCTGACAATTAAGTTCACTAACTCATACTAGAAAAAATACTTTGAAGTGTGGAGCTGGATTTGGTGCATAGCTTCCCAGAGGGAGTATTTCACTAACTTAATTTCTGACCTTGTACAGTGGATTTTTAGTGTATTCAGAGTTTTGCAATATTTATCACTAATTTTCATCACACCAAGAGAATGTCCATATTCATTAGAAGATACTCCTCATTCTCCCTCTCCCAAGCCCCTGATAACCACTAATCTACTTTCTGCCTATACAAATCTCACTATGCATCTCATATAGATGGAATCATATAATATGTATGTAATCTTTTGTACTGGCTTCTTTCACTTCTTACAGTGTGTTCAAAGTCGATCTATATTGTAGAACATAACAACGTCATTCCATCTTCTTGCCAAATAATCTTCTAGTATATAGTTTGTCACATTTTTTAAGCTATCAGTTGATGGACATTTGTGTTGTTTTTATTTTTGGGCTATTATGAACAATGCTGTTACAAACCTTAGTGTAAAATTTTGGCGTGGACATACATTTTCATTTCTCTTTAGCATATATCATGCAGGAGTGTAATTGCATTCTAGAAGTAACTAAATATTCTTCAAAGTGTCTGCATTATTTTATAATCCCGCCAGCAATATATGACAATTGCAATTTCTCCATATTCTTGCCAGTACTTGTTTTGTCAGCATTTTTAATTTTAGCCATCCTAATCAATATAAAATGGTATCTTATTGCAATTTGGATTTTCACTTCCCTAATTACTGATAATTTTGACCATCTTCTTACATACCATTTTTCCCCCAAATAATTACTTCACAAGATTTTTACATATCTTTTTGTCATGTGTGTGTCATCTTTGTAGAAATGTCAATTCAAATCCTTTGTCCATTTTTAATTGAGTTGTATTTTTATTATTGAGTTATGGGAACTTTTTATTGATTCTGACAGTAATCCCTTAATAGATAAATGATTCAAGAATATGTTTTCTCATTCTAGGGGTTGTCATGGCACTTTCTTAGTGGTCTTTTTGAAACACAGGAGTTTTAGTTTTGATGAAATCCAATTTATCCCCCTGTTCTTTTGTCACTGTGCTTTAGGTGTCACATCCAAGAAAAGATAAGTCAAGATTATGAAGATTTACACCTATATTTTCTTCAAATAGTTGTATTGTTTTGGCTTTGCTAATTTTTGTGTATGGCATGAGCTAGAGGTACAAACTGAGTCTTTTGCATGTGGATATGTAGCTGGAGTTCTTATGGAAACTTCAAACTTATTCTCCTCTCTTCAGTTGCTAAGCTGCTGGTTTTTACAACTACTAGAGTTTTGAGGCTGCTGGTTTTCAAGGATATCCCAGAGCTAGGGAAATGAGTATGGGGAATAGGACAAGTTAAAACACAAAAAAACTCACTGTTCATACAGAGATTCAGCATTTTTTCTTGAATAAATGATCCTTGAATTATTGTAAGCCTTTGATTCATTTCCAGAGCTCTAAAGTTGATTTTGACAATATTGAACAGTGTTGTAATTGCTTTTATGGAAGAGCCAACTTTTGGGAGTCCTTGTTCTGCCATTCTGGAAATGCTTCCAACATCTTGATTGGAAACTAATGAGATATCCTGAGCCATATCCAGTCAGCTAAGACATTTCTGAAAACCTGACCTATAGTAAATGTAAAAATAAATTTGTTATGTTGGTCATTGTTTTAAGCTACTGAATTTGGAGGAAATTTGTTTTGTGCAATGGATAACAAGATTCAATCACTACCTTTAAAGGTTTCAAAGACTGTTCACATGGAAAGAGATGTGTCCCTGAAATCAAAACTAGGACCAGCACCTGTGCTTTTCAGATATGGACTCATGTATGCTGGAATGTCATGACCTTGAGGATTGTCCATACAGTAAAGTAATGACTTTCCCTGGAGATGCATGAGCAATAATGGAGGATTCCGACAGAAGGGATATTGTTGAAGATGCTCATGTATAAGTAAAGTGAGGCACTTGATTATCTAAAGAGTCTTTTCCAAAATGATCACAGTAATGATGATGACAACTTACATTCACACAGAATTTTATAGTTTACTAAGAACTTCCATATAAATGATCACCCTTAATTTTAACACTAACTTTAAGAGGGAAGCCAAGCAGGAGCATTATCTCAACATTACACATGAGAAAACTGAAGGTCATAGAGGTACCATGCCTTGTCCAAACTCAACAACTGTGAAGTAGTAGAGCCAGGATTTTTAATTCATGAGAGAATCCCCTGACACTGACTCATAGTGGGTCTTTCCCATATCAGACTTCCTACCTATCCTAAAGAATCTAGGTGTCCAGAGTTACCCATTTAGGCAGTGCATGTAGCTGTCCCCGACCCAACATGTGGACTTCCTGAAAACCTAGTCCAAGTCTTAATCCTGTCATAGGTCCTACACATAGAGGGAGATTTCAGCCAATATACATGCTCTGGACCAAGGAAATTCTAACTTTCAAATTAATCAGCTACTTTCAGTGCCAAGCTGATCTGTGTGACTTTGTGAACTATGGCTAAACCTGACCAGTGAGGAATTTATGCCATGGCCTCAGTCATGAAGCCCTGAGATCACATAACTAGCCAATATCATGTGCGGTCTAGTAGTTGACTTATACAGAGGGCAGGTAGAAAGCCAGAGGGATGAGAGGGTTATTATGGAAAACCATAGGAGAGACACCAGGGCTGATGTGGAAGGTGGAGGCTCTTCTACTTTTCCCTGGAGCACACCTCTGATCCTTCAACAGAAAGCCTCAGGTACTCTGATTCCTCTCCTTAAGTTTGCCTCCTGTAATAGTTTGCTATACTTGATTCAGCTCTGCATCAACTTCTGGGTCCCTGGAATCACTCTACCATAGAAAGTTCTCTACGCATCTCTATCTTTCTTGCTCTGGGGCCTGGGACACAATCTAGTTTTCTCTTCCCGGCTGCTTCCACTGACTACCCCATCTCTTCTGTTCTTCTTTCTAAAGCCTGGCTGCAAGAAGAGCTCCATTTCCCTGTACTCTTACACTTCCTCTTCCCATTCTCTAAAACCAGTCCCATAAGTCTTATTGGATGGTTTTGATTCAGTCCCAAAGTAAAACAGGGTACATTCCATGTGCCAGCCTCTTAAAGAGGAGTGAGAGGGGGGCACAGTAAGATGGCAGAATAGAAAGATCGTTTAGCCGAACTCTCCTAGCACAAATGGAAAAAAGAGAGAACCCAGCCATACCTGGTGCAGGGACCTTACCCAGAGTTGAAGCTCAAGGAGAATAGTGAGAAGGTGGTGAGCTGGATATAGTGTATGATCTGGAGTAGTGGAAATCTTATGAATTAGGCAAGTGATTGCAACAGGCTGGGATCAGTTGGACCCCCATGGAGGTCCAGGATAGGAGAAAGCCTTTCTGGAGTTTTCAGTTGTTGGGGAAAGCTGTGCTTTGAGTAGAAGCTTAGAAGAGTAGGTGGACTCAAACAGTATACAGCAACCACATTTGAATGCCAATTGGAGTGGATTTGCCATAGGTTTGGTGGCTGGCGAGGCAGCAATACTGAGAAGGTCTCAGCAGCCAGGGGGGGCTGTCATTGTGGGAAGGTCAGGAAAAGGCACAGCTGTCTTAATTCCACCTGCCATGATTAGAACTCCACTCTTGGGACATGCTGAGGGATTCCCACACTCCATGGGAACTGGAATGAGGATACACTGTGGGACCTGTCCTTGAAAAATTCTTGTGAGCTTTAAGATCCCAACCCAGCAGGGTCTGAATGCTGAGGAAACAATCAGGAAACACTGAAGGCATCTAAGTGTGGAATAAGGACCACAGAGGTTGTTGGCTGCACTCAAAACCTCAGTACCACCTTGTGTCCCGGTGACATATTGCAACATATTGTCATCAAGAGCAAGGACTTCTGTTTATTTGGCTTTGTTCAGACTGAGGCCACTTCAAGACCTTATCTCTAAGTCAAGGTAGTTTGAAGCAAAGGAGGCAGTGAGAAGGAAAAAGAAGGACAGGGAGGTGAACAAAAAGAAAGAACACATGAGGAGGAAACAAAAGAAAAATTTGGGCAACATGAAAAGCCAAAACAGAGGAACTCCCCCAAAGGACCATGAGACAGCTACTGCAGAAAACTCTGCCTATAAAGAATTAATTGGCTTGACAGAAGAGGAATTTAAAATATGGATGATACAGACAATAAAAGGAGTGGACAAGAAAATGGAAAGACAGAAGCAAAAGTTGGACAAGAGATATGTAGAATATAGAAAGAATATGGTGGAGCTTAAGGAAATGAAGGATACAATCAGGGAATATAAAGCTGCAGTAGAAAGTATCAAAAATAGGTTAGACCATGGAGAGGGAAGGACTTTGGAGCTAGAGGACAAAGTTTTAGAGTTAACCACAATAGTTAAAGAGGCAGAAAAGAAGAGAGAGAAAGTGAACAGATGCATAGGGAACTACCAGACTCCATGAATCATTCAAACATATGAATAATAGGAATGTCTTAAGGAGAAGATTGTCCCAAAGGAAGGGAAGCCCTACTAGAGACTATCATAAATGGAAACTTCCCAAGTTTTACTAAAGTCCCCTATATACTCCTTTCAGATGGATATCATACCCTGGGTCCTCTCAACTCAAAATAATTCTGCAGGTAGTCAACAGTAAGCACCAACTGATCTACAGAGCCATTAGGGCTCTGTAGCCATTAATGTCTCTGCCATTACAAAGACAGCAGACTTTTCAACTTAGACCTTCCTAGCCAGAAGAGCATGGTTATCTACCTTCACATTGTTAGCAAAACAATTTTCAGCTCAAAATTCTGTATCCTACTAAACTAAGCTTCAAAATTGATGGAGAAATCAAGTCTTTTGTGGATATACAAGCACTGAGGAAATTCACCACAACAAGGCCAGCTCTATAGGAAATATTTAGACCTAATCTCAACACTGACCATCACAATGGGCCACCAGCAAACACCCAGAAACTAAAGGTCAAAACTTAGCTTCCACATGGTGCAAAGGATAAAACTACACAACAGACTTTCACAAAAGATGAATAGAACTCCACCACACTTATCACTTCTCTCAATAAATGTCAATGGACTGAATTCACAACTGGAGAGGCACAGGCTGGCTGACTGGATAAAAAAGCACAAGCCATCCATATGCTCTCTCCAGGAGACACACCTAGCCTTGAAGGACAAATTAAGACTTAGGATTAAGTGGTAGAAAACAGAATTTCAAGCAAATGGAAATCAGAAGAAAGGAGGGAGCACAATGTTGTTGTCAGATGCAAGAGGATTTGAAGCAACAAAAGTTAAGAAAGACAAAGATGGACACTTTATACTCATCAAAGTAATAATATAACAAGAATACATTTCATTTTAAGTATTTATGCATCCAACTTAAATGTTCCCAGATTTATGAAATAGACCTTGATGGATCTGAGCAATATGATATCCCTTAACACCATAATAGTCGGGGACTTTGAACACTCTCTGACTGAACTAGACTGATGCTCTAAACAGAAACTAAGCAAAGATATAAAGGACTCAAATGTGACCCTAAAACAAATGGTATTAATAGACATATACAGAATACACCATCCCAAAGCTAAGGAATATATATTTTTCTCATCAGCCCATGGTACATACTCCAAAACCAACCACATTCTAGGATACAAATCAAACCTCAGCAAAATTAAAAGAATAAAAATTATACCTTATATCTCCTCAGACCACAAGGCAATAAAGGTGGAATTCAACTCCAACAAAAACTTGGAAATCATCCCCACACAAAGACTTGGAAATTAAACAACCTTATATTCAATTGTGGTTGGGTTCTGGAAGAGATAAAAGAGGAATTGTTGAATTCCTCAAACATAACAACAATGAAGACACAAGTTACCAAACCTGTGAGATACAGCAAAAGCATCCTTAAGAAAGAAATTTATTGCATTAAATGCCTACATTCGAAAAACAGAAAGACAGCACATCAACAAACTCATGAACCATCTTAGGAAATTAGAAAAAGAAGAACAATCTAATTCCAAACCCAGTAGAAGAAAATAAATAATAAAATTAAATTAGAAATTAATGAAATTGAAAACAAAAGAATCATTCAGAAAAATAATGAAACAAAAAGTTGGTTTTTAAAAAAAATAAATAAAATTGATAAACTTTTGATCAGATTAACTAGAAACAGAAAAGTAATTCTCTAATAATCTTAATCAGAAATGAAAAAGAGGAAACGACAACAGATGCCACAGAAATACAAGAGATCATCTCTGAGTACTACAAGAAATGCTATGCCCAGAAATTTGACAATGTGGAGGAAATGGATCTATACCTGGAATCGCCCTCTCTCTCTAGACTTAACTAAGAAGAAATGGATCTCTTGGACAGACCAATTTCAAGGACTTGGATTAAAGAAACAATAAAAAAAAAAAATCTCCCAATAAAAAAATGCCCTGGTCCAGATGGCTTCACACCAGAATTCTATCAAATCTTCAAAGAAGAGCATATACTTATACTGCAGAAATTATTCTATAAAATTGAGAAGGAAGAAATTTTCCCCAACACATTCTAGGAAGCAAATATCACCCTGATACTAAAACCAGGAAAAGACCCAACTAGAAAGGAGAACTTAGAACAATTTCACTAATGAATACAGATGCAAAATTCTTAATAAAGGCTTGGCACCCATAGCTCAGTGGTTAGGGAGCTGGCCACATACACTGGGGCTAGTGGGTTCCAACCCAGCCCAGGCCTGCTAAACAACAATGATTCAACTACAAAAAAAAAAAAAAAATAGCTGGGCATTGTGGCAGGCACCTGTAGCCCCAGCTACTTGGGAGGCTGAGGCAAGAGAATTGCTTAAGCCCAAGAGTTTGAGGTTGCTGTGAGCTGTGATGCCATGGTACTCTACCAAGGGTGACATAGTGAGACTCTGTCTTAAAAAAAAAAAAAATTCTCAATAAAATCCTAGTCAATAGATTATAGCTACACATTAAATAAATCATTCAGCATGATCAAGTAGGTTTCATCCCATAGATGCAAGGCTGGTATAACATATGCAAGTCCATAAACATAATTCACCATATCAAGAGAAGCAAAAACAAAGACCATATGATCCTCTGAATAGATGCAGAAAAAGCATTTGATAAAATTCAGCATCCTTTTCTAATTAGAACACTTAAGAATATAGACATAGGTGGCACATTTCTTAATCTGATCAAAGCCATCTACCATAAACACACAGCTAACATTATACTGAATGAAGTAAAACTGAAAGCTTTACTACTTAGAACTGGAACTAGACAAGCTAGTCCTCTATCACCACTACTATTCAACATAATGCTGGAAGTTCTAGCCAATATAATCAGGCAAGAGAAGGAAATAAAGGGCATCCAAATGGGGGTGGAGGAGGCCAAACTCTTGCTCTTTGCCAACAATATGATCTTATACTTAGAGAACCCCAAAGACTCAACCCCAAAACTCCTGGAAGTGATCAAAAATATAGCAATATTGGATATAAAATCAGTGTCCACAAATCACTAGCCTTTGTATATGCCAAGATGAGAAGCTAATCAAGGACACAATTCCCTTCACAGTGGCTTAAAACAAAAAAAGAAATACCTAGGAATATACCTAACAAAAGGGGTGAAGGACCTCTACACAGAAAATGACAAAATCCTAAGAAAAGAAATGCTGAAGATATTAACAAATGGAAGAACATATCATGTTCATGGCTGGGAAGAATCAACATTGGGAAAATGTCTGTATTACCCAAAGAAATCTACAGATTTAATGCAATCCCCATTAAAATACCGTCATCATACTTTGAAGATTTGGAAAAAATAATTCTTCGTTTTAATGGAACCAGAAGAAACTCCATATAGCAAAGGCAATTCTAAACAAAGCTAGGGTTATTACCCTACCAGACTTTCATCTATACCACAGGGCCATAGTGATCAAAACAGCATGGTATTGGCACAAAAACAGAGACATTGATATTTGGAACCAATAGAAAACCAAGATGAAACTAACATCTTAAAGCCATCTGACCTTTGATAAACCACACAAGAACATACACTGGGGAAAAGAATCTCTATTCAATAAACGTTGTTGAGAGAACTGGATAACCACATGTAAAAGACTGAAACTGGACCCACACCTCTCACCGCCTACAAAAATTGATTCAAGATGGATAAAAGATTTAAATCTAAGGCATGAAACAGTAAAAACCTTCAAAGGAAGTGTGGGGAAAACACTTGAAGATATTGTCCTGGGGAAAGATTTTATGAAGAAAACTTCCATGTCAATTGCAACAAAAACAAAAATAAACAAATGGGACTTAATGAAACGGAAAAGCTTCTGTACGGCTAAGGAAACAACAACCAAAGCAAACAGACAACCTTCAGAATGGGAAAAGATATTTGAATATTGTGAATCAGACAAAAGCTTGATAACTAGGATCTGTAGAGAACTCAAATTAATCAACAAAAAAAGACCAAACAATCCCATATGGTCATCATCCCTAATCATCAGAGAAATGCAAATCAAAACTAGCCTGAGATATCACCTAATCCCAATGAGAATGGCCCACATCTCAAAGTCTCAAAGCTGCAGATGCTGGCACAGATGTGAAGAGAAGGCAACACTTTTGCACTGCTGGTGGGACTGCAAACTAATACAAACTTTTTGGAAGGAAGTATGGAGAATCCTCAAAGAACTCAAATTAAACCTCCCATTTGATCCTGTGATCCCATTACTAGGCATCTACCCAGAAAAAATAAATCATTTTATCATAAGGACATTTGCACTAAAGTATTTATCACCACTCAATTTAAAATCGCCAAAATGTGGAAACAGCCTAAATGCCCACCAACCCAGGAATGGATTAACAAGCTGTGGTATATGTATGCCATGGAATAGTATTCAGCCATTAAAACAGATGGAGACTTTACATCTTTGTATTAACCTGGATGGAGTTGGAACACATTCTTCTTAGTAAAGCATCAAAAGAATGGAGAAGCAAGAATCCAATGTGTTCAATTCCAATATGAAGGCAGTAGATGAGCTACTACAAGGGGTGGGGGCCAGGAGAATGAGCTAGTGGGGAGAGGGAGGAGGGAGGGGAATGGGAGTCATGGTATATGGCACACCTCTTGGGGTCAGCACACAATTATAAGAAGGACTTTTTCTAGCAAATGCAATCAGTATAAACTAATTGTTTCTACCCTCAATGAATCCCAAACAATAAAAATTAAAAAAGAGTGAGAAAGAATGTAGACTTTTCCACCTGTGCTCATCATTCTCACTTTGGCCCATTCAGACCTTACCCAGATCTGTTCTCTTTTCCCTGCTTTCTCCTCAAGGGTTCCATCACTCTGGCTCTCTCACCAATGTGCTAGCCAGTGGGAGGCCCTGGTGGGAGATCAGAAGGTGGAAACAGAGAGAGAAAATTTCTGTCCTGCTGCTTCCCTGCCCAGACTCTACGTCTCTGGCAGTGGCTGAGTCCCCATATGTCCCACCAGGTAGCCCCTCTTCCATGACTCCAGCACTCAGTGGACTCTGGTAACACTGTGATCTCACTGGACCCTCTATCTGCGCATGGTGAGGGCTTACCATTGTGGTCAGTCTCTAGCTGGCTCAGGATTCCTCAATTGCTCCTTCAACTCTGCCTACAAGTCTTCAAGTAGCCTCTTTCCTAAAACTTCTTTATTTGAACAATCTGAATAAAATTCTGTTTCCTGTTGTGATGTAGAGATTTTTTCGTATAGTATATATGTAGTATTACTCAAACAGCTTCTCTTCTTTTTTTGTCTCTTGTAGTTCTGTGTTATTATTGACCAACTGGGACAGAGTTTTGACCTTGGTGCAAGAAGCTGGGTCTTAGCCTTCATTCTGTGTTCTTTTGGAAAAATCATTTGCTTCTCCTCAACACCAGGCTCAGTTTCCTCAACTATAAAATGAGTATTAAACTAGATCAGGCCAGGCACAGTAGCGCATGCCTATAATCCTAACACATTGGTGGGGCAAGACTGGAAAACTACTTGAGGCTATGAGTTCAAGACCAGCCTGAGCAATATACCAGGGCCTTGTCTCTACAAAAAATAGAAAAAACAACAACAACAACAACTGGTGAGGCATGGTGGCATGAGCCTATAGTCCCAGCTACTCAGGAGACTGAGGCAGGAGGATTGGTTGAGCCCAGGAATTTAAGGTTGCTGTGAGCTATGATGATGCCACAGCACTTTAGCCTGGGCAACAGAATGAGACCCTATCTCAAAAAAAAAAAAAAAAAAGATCATTCTCAAAGTAAGACCCTTGTAAGACCTAAGACCTATAATCTCTGGGGATTCCTAAGACCTTTTCATAATACTAAGAAGGTCGTTACCTTCTGTCATTTGTTGACATTTGCCCTAATGGTGCAATAGCAATGACGAGTAAAATTGCACCTTAATATGATCAATGCAATGGCACCAAACTACTCTTATGTCATTGTAGTCTTCACTGCCTCATGCTTACATGTTTTTTTTTTTTTTAATTAAATCATAGCTGTGTACATTAATGTAATCATGGGGCACCATACACTGGTTTTATAGACCTTTTGACACATTTTCATCACACGCTTACATGTTTTAAATACCAACTTCAGTTATTAATATCCTCGAAGTGGATTATTAAGAAGTGGTAAAAATTCTTCTTTAAATCTTGACCCTTAGGTATGTGTTTTTTCTTTTTTTTTTTTTATATTCTGGGTGATATGAGAACTATCCTTTAGGCATTTTGACTGTGTGTTGAAACACGATGGGTGTCAGTTTCAGGAGAAAAGCACTGGTGTGATTGTTTGAATTGTAAGATAAACTAGTTGCTTTTGCCACAGAACACTAGTTTTATTTGAAAGAATAATTGACAGGCAAATTATGGTTATTCAGACTGGGGTGTTTGGCAGACAGATATTTTCTCAAAAATGAACAAAGTGAGGCTGTCTCTTTAAGGAAAACAACTGACAATATTTGTTGCCAAAAATAGCATGTGAGCTTTCAAGCTTATTAGCTTCCCAATATTTAAAGACTTAACTGATGAGATCAGTGATGATATTAACAAGTTATTTATTGACACTATATAATGAAAGATGTCAATATCTGGAAAATCTGCATAATTCAATGACATTTATCAAAAACCATTTTCATAAAAGTGGAAGCTTTTATTAGGACTCAGAAGACCTTGATTTAAATCCAGGGTCTGCTATTTATGCATCTATAAATGAGTTAGTTTTATAAATCTATAAAACTGATCTGAGTTTTCAGAAAACTCATAAATGAGTTTCCTCATCTGTGAAATGGGTGTACAGTAATAAATGTTAATGTATATTCATAGTTGATATATAGAATGATATACAAGGGCTTAGTAAATGTTTTACATATATATATATGTTTTTCATCATCATCATCATGATTTTAGGTGGAGAACCTAGACATCACCTTTTAGTATAACACCAAAAGTATAGTGAAGGCTCTGGTAATAAGTATTTCCTGATTCAGATCCTAGCACCACTTACTAACTAGTGACCTTGGGCAACTATGTAATAATATGATCATACATGGTAATGTATACTAATAATCATGTGATTATTGTGAGAAACAAATGAGCTAATGCATGTTAGATGCTCAGCCTAGGACCTGATACTGTAGGTTATCTCACTGTAATGAGTAACTGGGAATTCAAAAAATGTTTCTTGAATTGCATAAAATTATATCCCCATAGAATAGCATTAAGCCTTTCAAAAAGATACACAGATTTCTGTGATACTTTTAAGCAGTGATATTGGTAAACCATCTCTCTGAAAAAGTCAAAAGCTCTGATTTAAAGCATCGGTCAATCTCTGAGATATGAATACTCCCACGATGGTCAACTTCAGGCTACCAAAATGAAGTCACTGAATGCAGTATTGGGAAGAAACACTCACAGTTGTCACTTGTGAGCCAGCATGGGCAGGCTCCAACACAGCACAGCCTTCAAGTGTATTTTTGAAGAAGAATAATTTAATAAACCTCATCTGTGAACTCAGCTAACTAGGAGGTAAACAGGAGGCTATACAAGAGCAGAGAAGCCAAAGGAAACCAAGTTTCTAGTGTCTCTGGAAATATTTCTGAAAGTCGTTGTGATCTTTTACTAAGTCATTTAGAACTTGAGCCATTGATATACCCATGAAAACAAGACAATTCTCTATTTACTTTTAATAGTTGCAAAGGTTTTTGTGGAATGAAACCTTGGGAAGCAAGAGGTTACTTGGAGGTACAATTTAATCAGAAAACTCAGGACACATTTTGCATGATTCCATTTATTAAAGAAAAAAGACTTTTAGTATATTCTGTCCAACCATGAAATTCATTTTAAATTTTGAGAGAGAGCAAATACAACTTAAAAAAAAAAAACTGCTAGGCAGTTAAAATACTCTGGTTCAAAAGTTACAAATAAATGAGTCAAGATTAAGATTTCCTGTAAGAGTAAATAAGACGAAGTGAAATAGCCCGTGACAATCTGTTGTCTTAGCCAGTATGCATTTCAACATCTGTAACTGACAAGCCACGGAAGTCAAAAAATAAGAACAAAAAGACTCCCAAGATTGTTTGATGGTATCGTGCTAAGATTTCATTCAATTTCACTGTCTGTATTTTTCAGGTAAAAATAAATTAACTATAAATAAGGAGGTGCGGAGAGCTGGTGGGTGAACATGTGTGTTCACAGGTGTGCACTCAGAGGAAGCGTGAGCGTGGCTGGGTGCCTTTCCTCTCCATCCCCGCTATACGAAACTCTCCTCCATGTTGCTGCAGAGTAAGAAGGAGTCCACCAGGCGAGGCTGGACCAGCTGCTGGAAGTCAGAGTCCTCGAGGCCTTCAGGGCACACTCCAGCCAACCTGCGCAGAGCAGCCTGGGAAGGAGACAGGAGAGGTGACACAGGTCAGAGGTGACACAGGTCTGCATGTATTTCCTTCAACTGCCCCATAGATACATTTCAGGATGTGGTCTCATTATCCTCTTGGCCACCTGGCACCTAAGTACCACTTTGGTCACCATATCAACCTTATCATTTGATCACTTGGTTTCATTTGCACGAGGGTCACTATGGCAGATGTGAAAGCTCTGAAAGCTCTGAATAATCTTACTAGTAGTCTTGCCATCTTAAACTTTTAGTCATTTCAAGAACCTGATCAGGGTGGTGCCTGTGACTCATTGAGTAGGGCACCAGCTCCATATACAAAGGGTGGTGGGTTTGAACCCAGCCCCGGCCAAACTGCAACAAAAATATAGCCGGACGGTGTGGCAGGTGCCTGTGGTCCCAGCTACTTGGGAGGCTGAGGCAAGAGAATTGCCTAAGCCCAAGAGCTGGAGGTTGCTGTGAGCTGTGATGCCATGATACTCTACTGCGGGTGACAGAATGAGACTCTGTCTCTCAAAAATAAATAAATAATAAATAAAAAAGAAGAACCTGGTCATTTTTAAAGATTTGTCATTTTAAGGATCTGGTCAACTTAATGGCATATTTAAGGTCCAGATGTGTTTGTCCTAGAGACTAGAACTACCAGAAGCATCGGTGGGATTGTATTATTGCTTCCAGGTCCCTAGAGTATTCTTAGAACAGCAAGGTCCTATACAAAGCCCTGAAGGATGGGAAGGAAGAAAGAGAGAGAGAACAACGTCAGAGTAGCTAGGTAGCCAAAAAATTCAGGGTCTGGCAAGAGAGATGAACAGGAAAGAGAGATATAGGCAGAATGAAAGTGCTTTCCAGGCCCCCACACACTGAGCATAGAGAATGCTGTTCCTCTCTCATGTCCAGGAGTCCTTGCTCATACCCTTCCCTATAAGATGAAGTTCCTCCCCACTCTTTCCTGGCCAGGAGACACATTCATCCCTCAAGGCCTGGCCCATGGTCACCTCCCCGTGAAGCCTTCCCTGATTACCCTGAAACAGATAGTCTGCCCCTCTCCTGTGCACCCAGGACCCCTAGGCTGACCTTAACCTTTTCACAAGTGACTGTAACTCGTTTTGGAGTATTTATCTCACATATTATTCTAAGCTTCTTAAAAGTGAGGATCAAATTTTATATTTCTCGGTTATCTGCAAGAGGCAGCACAGGGCTCAATAAAAGTCTGCGGAAAATAAATGAACAAATGAAGTGCTTTCAATTCAAGGTCTACTGATAGAGGAAACTGAAACTAAATGTGGGCTATGTACCTACCTAGGCCTGTCGGCCGTAACTGAGACAATGCATACTAAATGCTGGATGATTATGCATTCCTTCCCTCTTCCTGAGCATGTATACAGCAGGGGAGCAAGGTGCCTCCTCCCCACCTATTCCTGGAAACAAACAGAGTGAGGGAATATCTACAAGAGCAGAAGCAGCAAAGGAGGGAATGCAAACACTTACTGAGTATCTACCCAGAGGATCTCATTTAACCCCCGTACATGATGCCACGAGCTAACTATCATGATCTCCGTTTTGGAAATAAGGAAACTAAAGGTCAGAAAAGAAAAGTGGCCTTCTAGAACATCACACAGCAGTCCACCTCCAGCGTACTCAGAGCCACACATGCAGGCAGGATGCTGCAACCCCAGGACACTAGGATACACTGAGTGTAAGGCCAGAGCAGAACACATTACCCAGATATGGCAGGTAGCCTGCTGCTGAGAAATCAGGCCAAGGAGTGAAAAGAGGAGATGGTTTGAGCTGATGGCTGGAGTCACAGGTGCCCTCGTGTCAAGCCAGATCAAGGAGAAGGAACCTGTGTCTGTGCATATGAGCAAGGTCTAAGATCCTGGAGTAGGAAGAAGATGCCTCTACTAACTGTGTCCTGCCTCTCCTGGAGCAGAAGTTACCCCAAGGGCTAAAGAGACTGAATTCCATAGCACTTCCTGATTCCTCTGGGCTCTAACTTGGAAAAATAAAACACCCCAATGCCCCTGAATTGTCAATGTGAAAATGGAAGCAGGAATCTTTTGCAGATGAAGATATGGGGCCATTGATGAACTTTGCATCATCAAGGGTTAAAATAAAGCATGGGGAGGGGGAGAGACAAAAAATCAGAGCACACAAAACAAATAAGGCAGAAAATAGCAGAGAAAGAAAAGACAGCAACGAGAAGGAAAGAGACTAAGAAGTAAATGTTAAAACAGACAGATGAGCTTGGTGAAGGAAAAGAGACTGTGCATAAAAGGTAGATGGAGAGAGAAAGGGAAATAATGACAAAGAAAATAAATGAGAGGGAGAGACAGCACCTTTGGGGGTGGGAGAGGTAGGAGGAGATGAGGAGGCAGAGAGGGAAAGGATGGAGCAAAGAGAGGGAGAGAGAGAGAGAGTGAGAGAAGGGGCTGATAGGGATAGAAAGAAGGGAGGAAGGGAACAAAGAAGGAAGAGAAACTGCTCAGAGAGAAAAGGCAGCCCCTAGAAAGAGAGAAAAGCACAGAACAAAGCAGCAGAGACTAACAGAGAGAGACAGAGAGAGAAGAGAAACCCTCAGGTCTCCAAGGTCACCAGAAAGCCTATAGGACGTGCACCCCACAGGAGCTGAGAGGGCACCCCCATACACGCGGTGTCCAGCAGCCTCCAAGGACCCTACACCTTCCCCAGCCTCCTCTTAACCTCTGCTTCCCTGGAAGGGTTAACAGCCAGTCATCCAGGAATCTCATTCCCAAAAAACCTGAAAACACCCGAGTATTAAACAAGCTCACAGCCCACTGACAGCTGCTTCATTAAGGAAAAATCAATTCTGCTTGAGAAAGGCCATCTGAACAGCCACCTTCCCAGACTTGGGAGACGACAATGGAAATGTCCTCCCTCCACCTGAAAAGAGCCTTTGAAACTAGAAAGAAGGCCCTGGGAAGGAGCAGGAAAGGTAGCTGCCCAATCTACCTGCCAGGCCAGGCTCCCAGTGACAGCTATCTCACCAGCCAGGGGACCCATACCCCAATGTTGGACCCCTTCTGGGGCCAAACCACAGACACCCACCAACACGGAGGCTGGCAGAAGAGGAACAAGTCTGTCAGTCCCAAAGTCCGGTAACACTTACCAAATTCAAGATTCTATGGAGATACAAAGATCTGGGGGAGGATGTGTGCTAAGAAGGTTCCAGGCTAGAGAGGGAGAAATATAAATCCTCAGGAATCAACATACAAAAACCAGAGCTATGAGAGGGGAAGAGAAAGAGCATGGCTGAAAACAAGATGGTCTGGACACAAAGTGCAGGCCTTCAGAGTCAGGCAGGCCTGTGTTTGAATCCAAGTGCCTCCCATTATAACACCTAGAACATGATTAATACAATGTGCCTCAGACTGGGTCAGAGGAAATCCAGGAGGGAGGCCCAGGTACAAACTGTTAACTTCCTGTCTTTGTAACACAGAGGGCACCTAGAAAGTGTCATGGAGGAGAGGGATTTAGATCTGAGCTTTAAGGAATGAGCAGGATTATAATAAACAGAGTTGCAGAAAGGGCATTTGCTTGGGGCAAGGGCCAAGGCACAGTCAGGGTACTCTGGCCTAGTGGAGGTGGACAGGGTCTAGAGACAGTGGGAAGCCTTTGGGCTCCCAGGATGGGTTGGAGCCAGACTGTGAGGGGCTGGACAGGTGGACAGGAGCTCACACCTAGATGATGGGGAACCACAGAAACCACAGGGGCTCCATGGAAGCATCCTTTAAGAAGATGAACTCAGCAGCCACATGGAGAATGGATTGGGGAGGGAAGGATTCCCTTCAAAATCCACCAACTCCTCCAGAAAAACAAACACAATCACTTTTCCACTTGAACATCCTTCAAGTGACTGAAGACAGTAGCCTATCCCTTTTGTATACTCTCCTTCGAACTAAAAAAGCAAAAATGGCAGCAACAATAACAACAAGCCCTTCAGGTCTGCATGGAGCTTCACAGTTTCCCCAGGGCTTTCAATGCTACTAACATTTCCTCGGGGCCTCTGCAGAGTCAGGCTGGCTGTGGGAGCTGCAAAGACAGAGGCAGTAGAAGCCAATCATCGCATGTCAGCCAGCTGTAAATTTCCCCTCATTTCATTTGCTAGATTGAGCAAAATTAAGAGGGTCTGAGAACACAGATGAAGAAAAGTTCTTTATTTTCACTAACCTCTAACTGAAACTTAGCATTTCTTTTGACAGTGAATGTAGCCTTAGCAGTCTCTGTGACCTGTATTCACGAGCAGAAACCACAGATACTTTCAGAGCCCATTACAGTTGTTGAAGTTCCCTTCACATATCATTTACAATCATCACTAATCAAGATTATAGTACTTATTAAACCCACTGCTAGGTCTTATTGAATGTATTGGTTAAAAAGCACATATAATAACATACCATGTGTTAAAATATTTTAATAATCATTATAGTAATATAGTTGGTTCCTTTTAAATTCTATATATTTTATGCATTTAAAAGATCATTCTGCAAAAGGGGGTCCATCAGCTTCACCAAAGGCACAAAAAGAGTTAATACCAGAATACCACAGAAGGGAAGAGATTTTTCCTTTTCTACATACAGCTGCATCCTGATAGCCTAGATGAGTGAATGTCACACAGAACCATTCAGTAAACATTTATTGAGTAGAATTTGGAGCACTTAGTGACTTGCCAAATGTCACGCAGCTCATTAATGGTAAGACCAGGACAGTCTGTCTGATTGTAATGCCCCACTGTTTCTACAACAGCACAACGGTCATCAGGAACTCCCAGAAATGAGATGAGCTCAGTTAGAAAATGATGAGGTGAGGAGAGGGCTTTACTGAAACAGTGTGGACAATCTTTAAATCCATGGCTCCTCCCTCCCTCCATGAGGACCAAAGACCTGGCTCTCTCTTCTGGAAGTTAAATGGCCCTGTTTATACAATGGCCTCCCTGCTACTCAATGTTTCCAAATGGAAGCTACACTTCTTGGGGACTTATTATGGCACTAGGAGGGAAGAGCATGTCGACAAAGCATGTGTTCCCTGCCTAGCACAGTCGAATGTTCCATGGCAGGTCTCTAGCATCAAGAAGTTGGGAGGAGGCCTCAGAACACTTGAGTTCAGGGGAAAGAGCTTGGTGGCTGGCTGAATAATTCATTCTTGTTTCTTCCCATCCTAGCCCATCAAGGAAGAGGGAGCTACAGCACTAGAAGAGCACCACCAGGGGGGCTTTTATCACTGTGTCCTCTTGGACCAGGCAGGAGACCACCCTGTCCTAAATCCTATTTTCTGTGGAACATCCCCACCACTACCACCTCACATTCTTCTGCCTGCCACTCTGGTTTTGATGTACCTTTAAGATTCCCCAGAACCTCAAGAGTTCACAGTTATAAAAACTACAGTGATAGAACAACAGGGATTTTCTCAGTGCCCCATCTTTCACATATATGACCTCATAATATTTTCTTCAGTTTTATTTAAGTGAAACAATATTTACAACTATCACCATATTATAGAGAAAAACAAAAGCCCAGCCAGGTTTTATGGCTTACTCAAGCCAAGCATGGCATAACCAATTCTCCTGGGCCCTGGTCTGCAATTCTCAAGGCCAGGGGAAAAGCTGGGGGAAGACAAAGCACTCACCAGGCAAGCCACGAGCACAGCGTCACTGCTGTTCCTCTCTGCTGGGGATCTGCAGAGCTCGATGAGACGGGACATACCTGCATGAAACACAGGGAGAACTGTACGCCTGGGACATGGAACCTGGCCAGACCTGACCCAGAGGTGCTGGTCCTCTCTCAGATACCCAGTCTGCATGGTGCCCTAAAGAGGTAGGTGGCTCCCAGGGCCCCATCGGTCCTGCAGTGTGCCAGGGAAGGAGGCTGATCCATCTGAAGGAGTTCATGGTGGAGACTTTCCACTTCCTCAGAGTAAACAGGCCCTGCTCAAGGCCAAGACCAGTCGGAGCATCAAAGCCAAACCCACAAGTGCCAGAACACTGGCTAGAATTGAATTTAGCACAAACTGCAGCAGAGATATTGCTCTAAGAACAAATTTTCCAGCTATACTTTCCTTTTTCCCCAATTGCTTATTTCAGTTAGAAAATATACTGTGGCTAAAATAACAAAAATACCCTACAGACTCTAATAATGTTTTCTAGGGCTCTACTGAGGAAAGTTAAATAAATGACTTAGCTTTTCAATGCAGATCGACTTTTTTCAAATTCTTTTTTTTTATTGTTAAATCATAGCTGTGTACATTAGTGCAATCGCCTGTACCCATTCTAAGATGCACCATAGATGTGGCCCCACCCATTAATCTCCCTCCACCAAAACCTCCCCCCTCCCTTCCCCTTCCTTGGCCCTTTCCCCATAGTCTTGTGCTATAGTTGGGTTATAGTCTTCATGTGAAAGCTATAAATTAGCTTCATAGTAAGGCTGAGTACATTGGATACTTTTTCTTCCATTCCTGAGATACTTTGCTAAGAAGAATATGTTCCAGCTCCATCCATGTAAACATGAAAGAGGTAAAGTCTCCATCTTTCTTTAAGGCTGCATAGTATTCCATGGTATACATGTACCACAATTTGCTAGTCCATTAGTGGGTCGATGGGCACTTGGGCTTCTTCCATGACTTAGCAATTATGAATTGGGCTGCAATAAACATTCTGGTACAGATGTCTTTGTTATATTGTGACTTTTGGTCTTCTGGGTATAAACCTAGTAAAGGAATTATAGGATCGAATGGCAGGTCTATTTTTAGGTCTCTAAGTGTTCTCCAAACATCCTTCCAGAAGGAACGTATTAGTGGGCATTCCTACCAGCAATGTAGAAGTGTGCCCTTTCCTCCACATCCACACCAACATTTCTGGTTTTGGGATTTTGTTATGTGGGCTACTCTTACTGGGAGTAGCCAAAACATTGCTGAGCAATAACCTTGAATAGCCAAAACATTACTGAGCAATAAAAACAAAGCAGGAGGAATCACACTATCAGACCTGAGACTGTACTATAAATCCATAGTGATCAAAATAGCATGGTACTGGCACAAAAGCAGAGAAGGATGTCCGGAACAGAATAGAGAACCAAGAGATGGATCCAGCTACTTACCATTATTTGATCTTTGACAAGCCAATTATAAAAACATTCAGTGGGGAAAAGATTCCCTATTTAACAAATGGTGCTGGGTAAACTGGCTGGCAACCTGTAGAAGATTGAAACTGGACCCACACTTTTCACCATTAACTAAGATAGACTCTCACTGGATAAAAGATTTAAACTTAAGACATGAAACTATAAAAATACTTGAAGAAAATGCAGGGAAAACTCTTGAAGGAATCGGCCTGAGTGAATATTTTATGAGGAGGACTCCCCAGGCAATTGAAGCAGTATCAAAAATACACTACTGGGACCTGATCAAACTAAAAAGCTTCTGCACAGCCAAGAACATAGTAAGTAAAGCGAGCAGACAGCCCTCAGAATGGGAGAAAATATTTGCAGGTTATACCTCCGATAAAGGTCTAATAACCAGAATCCACAGAGAACTCAAATTTATTAGCAAGAAAAGAACACGTGACCCCATCTCAGTGTGGGCAAGGGACTTGAAGAGAAACTTCTCTAGAGAAGACTGATGCAAGATCTACAAACACATGAAAACAAGCTCATCATCCTTAATCATTAGAGAAATGCAAATCAAAACTACTTTGAGATATTACCTAACCCCAGTAAGAGTAGCCCACATAACAAAATCCCAAAACCAGAAATCTTTTTTCAAATTCTTAAAAGAAAAACAAGCTGGTTCTAAGATAGTGTTAGAAGGTATGCAGACCGTCTGTGTTTACACCCCCATAAAGTCTTTGTGGGGAAGTAACCCTCTGCCTCCTCTTGCTGTTCCCCAGGGTACCTGGATGATTGGTGACACTGCTAGGATTCTTCTCAGTCCTTTCCCAGAGTGCCCTTTCCCAGCCTTCGCACCAGAATAACTCCTACTCACCCCTCACACCACAGCCACAGACTCACCTCCCTGTTAAAACATTCTTTGATCCACGTTTAATAAACGTGGACTACTTCTTTTGCTCACCAAATGTACCACAAACATGCTTTGAGCATCACTCCCATGACAGTCAAGAGCAAACATTTCTTTCTATGTCACCCTATAAGGTTATAAGCCCCTGTGGTTGGGACAACGTCATATGCAATGTTACGTGGCCAGCACTCAGAACGGGGCTTAGCATGGAGGGAGTGCTCTGAAAATATTTGTGGTATAAATAAGTGATAAACTGAATGAATGAATGATGTAATGAGTGAGTTAATGAATGAGTTAATAGTGAATAAATGAAGTCATAAATGTGTTAATGAATAATGAACTGAAGGACCAATGAACTGATGAGTGGATAAGTAAACAAATCATACATGGATACATGAGTAAGTGAATGGGTGAATGAAAGAATGGGGACCTAATTAACAAGGCGTCTGCAGCTGAGTCACTATTCTGGCCAACTTTACCCCTCTAGGCCCTTTTTCTTGTTCTTGCCATAGGTTACAAACTAGACTAGGGGCTGCACCCTGGACCTCTGTCCCAGCACTTCCCAGCACTCAGAGAGTGGGGCTCCCCCCACCCAGCCCTCACCCTGTGTTCACTGTTCCTACTGTGAAATCACTGCTGCTCCCATCTCCCAGCCTCCCATTCCACTCAGCCACAGTCAGTGCCACTTACAGCTGAGCCGCACGGCCTCCCGTGCCACGTCTGGGTCTCGGCTGAGCCGGGTCAGGGTCACTGCAGCTTTCTGCTGGACCCGCTCGCAGGCTGCCACCTCAGCAGGAGTCCCAGATCTCGGCTTCTCAGACAGCATGCCCATGATAAGCTGGACCCCTGGGCAGAAAGCAATGGATAGTTAGTACCAACCTGCAGTGTGGAGCCTTCCCCAGGGGTCAGATGGCTGCAGGCTATCAGGATGACGTAGGAGGGCTCACCCACAGAAAGCATGCTGGACAAGGCCACTTTTCTGATTCCATGTACCAAGTCATTATACCTCAAAGGGACACTTGCGGACATCTTTTTTTTTTTTTTTTTTTTAATGCTATTACTGAGCTTTGACATAGCCATATTGAATGCAGAGTACATGCATGATCCTCTCACCTCTCAACAGCCTCAAGAGCTGGGAGCTGGCTGGCGCTCGTAGCTCAGGGGTTATGCCACCAGCCACATATACTGAGGCTGGCAGGTTCAAACCCAGCCCAGGCCAGCTAAACAACAATGACAACTACAATAAAAAATAGCCGGCGTTGTGGCAGGCGCCTGTAGTCTCAGCTACTTGGAAGGCTGAGGCAAGAAAATCACTTAAGCCCAAGAGTTTGAGGTTGCTGTGAGCTGTGACGCCATGGTGCTCTACCGAGGGTAACATAGTGAGACTCTGTCTCAAAAAAATAATACTAAAAATAAAATAAAAAGGAGCTAGGTACTATCATAATTTCAGGCCGAGAAAGAAGTAAAATATCTTGCCCAGGCTCATACAGTTAGGAGTTACGGGAGGTGGTCTTGGAACTCAGATAACTGGCTTCTCTCCATCACCTCTTCACCTCTGATGCTGGCTGCATCTGAGACAGGTCTAGAGGTGACAGGAGGTGACCCACACCTAGGCTGGACAACAACTACATCAAATGTGATACAGCAGACTCAAGCACTCGAAGAAAGTAGAGTAGGTAGACTATGAGATTTAGCCTTGCTGAGAAGCCTCTCACCTTCCCCTAAAACCAGACCTGTCTCCTGATTGTTCTATTGTTCTGATTGAAACTATTCCCCACTCCTGGCCTTTGCTCACTCTTTCTGCCGAGTGGGTGAATACCCTCACCCTGCAAGCTGCAGGGAAAGTCCACCTCCTATGTGAACCCGGCCTAATCTTCCCTAGCCCACAACCCTTTTCTGCACCCAATAGTTCCTGCCAGCTTAGAACTTAAACCGGGCATGACCCAAGGATGCATTTTGCTTTGTTTCGCTGCTCCACAAACTGTCTAAATTTTTCTTAATAGCCAAATTAAGATATTTCCATAAAAATTCACATTTCTGACTTATAAACTATTGCCTCCCGACTGACAACACTAGACCCACATTTCTGCATGATAACACTTTGTTGACGCTTATTCCAAGCTTACTGTTTAAAAGGAGACTGATTGAGTCTCCGGTGAGCCACCTCACCATTTACATTGCCTATCGATGGTGTAGATGTCTAAGTTCACAACCTGTGACTTAGGCCATGGGTGCTGAAAGCCCAGCCTGCACTTGAGGGCCTGCCCTGTCCAGTCCTGGGAGCCCCACTCTCTTCGAGTAGCCCCTAACTGCATTGCCACATTGCTGACCCCTCAAATATTGCACCTCTTTTGCAAATAGTCCCTTCAACAAACTCTCTTCCATTAAACCCTGTGAGACTGACACTACTTCCTGAAAGAGCAGACTGGCTTAGCACAGCACTCATTCTCTTTTTCACATACTCTTCTAACATCTTCACATTAGTCCCCACATCACCCCTGTGAGGCAGGTGTTACTACTGTTCCCATTCTCCAGATGCAAAAACAGAGAGGCCGTGTGGTTAGTAAATAAGAGAGTCTGGTTTCAAACGTACTCTGCCTTGTTCCAGTTTTCAGGCTCAACCGCTACGCCATCCTCCCTCTATTGCACTGTTCAATTGCAGATGTTACACTTTTACCATGTTATCACTCTTGTTGAGTTGAGTTTTCCTTCTAAACTATGAGACCCTCTAGGACAAAGGCAAAGACATTTATCTCTATGTTCTCATTGTCTGTCTAGCACAGTGGTTCTCCACTGAATTAAAGGATCGTGGCATTAGGAAGGTTGAGAACCACTGCTCTAGCACAATGCCAAGCACAAAGCAGGTCTCGGTAACCATCTACTGAGTGAGTCAGTCAACAGCATCTCTGAAACCATAAAATGCTCCAGAGATGCCAGATATTCTAGTCTCAAATTCACAGTTCTGTGGATACCCACCCCAGTGACCACTTGAACATAAGGCTCTAAGTCCTGAAGGAACAGGCATGAATAAAACCATTCAGCCTCTTGGCCTCAGCTGGCTCAGCAAAATTTCTCATCATTAGCTCAATCACATAAAATTAACACAAAATGTCTTTCAATTAGTACTAGAGCAATGGGGGTTGGGGAAGGGTATGTTTGTTAAAGCAGCAGGGCAGCTTGAGGGGAGGGGGCTTCACAAGAGCAGAAGCAGCCACTGCCCAGGCTCTGAGCTCACTCTGCCTCATTAGCGTCTCTGGTTTCCAACTGGTTGCTAATTGCTCCCTTATTTCCCAGTCACAGGAAGCCCTTACCACACTGTTCCCAGCTGTGAGGCAGCAGCAACCTGGTCCTCCAGCATAGACTGCTTAGACCAGCTTCCAGGCCAGCAAAACCTAGTCCCACCTCACCTGGACCTTGATGACACCAACCCTCAGCACAAAGTGACAAGACAGAATGGCAGTGGGGTAGGGTGGAGGGGGGAACAGAAGAGATGCTCTTAGGAAGGGGTCAGAGAATCCAGGTTGCCCTGACTTTATAGCCCTCACCCCTGCCCAGACTCTTCAGTTTTCTACTGAGGCCAAATCCAAGAAGAAAGGAATGATTTAAATTTGGAATGCATCCCTTGGTAGGAATTGATTTTTCACTTTTGAATCATAATGAAATATCTGCCTTCTCCTCCACTTCACCACCCTGAGGCCATCTTATTCTTCCTCCTTGCTTTATTTTCCCATGGCACTGTCACCTAAATTATCCTCTTGTTCATCATGTTTCCCACTAGAATTGGAGCCCATGAAAGCAAATAATACAAGCTTATACATACCTCCTCGTGCGAATGTGGAGACACATCTATAGCTACATACCTACACATAGGCATTCACACAAATACAAAGGGGCCTGGTCCCGCACACCCAGGTCATCATATACAGTGTTGCAAAGACGTACCATTCTCCTGAATGATGTCAGAGGCACACTGCTCTAGGACAGACATGTTTGCCAAGATGGTCACAATCTGGAAAAAAGAATTGAGAAACTAAGAAAGTGGACACACCAAATGCAAATGGTGCTCTCTACAGACAGGGCAGCAGGGGCCACAAAGCTCCCCCTGGACTCTTTACCAGCCACCTGGCCCGTCCTTCCCTGCTACTCCCTTCTCTGCTCACAGGCTCCTGCCACCCAAATGTATTTCCCAACTGACTAAGGCCTGTTCATCAGCACATGGCCCTGGGCTGTCTCCCAAGGGAGCTAGACTAGAGAGAATGGTGTCACCCTGGGACCCAGTATCTTTCTGTAGGATTCCTCTGGTACCAGGTTCTGACATGCAGACAGAACTCCTAGGTCCTGGGCCCTTCTACCTCCTCTGTGCTGACTTGTCCTTCTGATAGCCAGCTCATGCCCTGGACGGCTGCCCCATCCCAGCTTTTCCCCAGATACTGATCCCTCCCAACTTGCAACCTGAAATGAATGAAGGCTAAGGTGACATTTGATAGCATGAGTAGGAAGAGACAGCATTACACCCCAAGCATCAGGGGTTACATGGAATCTAATGAGAAAGTTCCTATTCAGTTATACTTCACTGGTCTGTGGGCTAATAAGCATCACTTGTCAGTCACCACAGAAAGGCTCTTCCTGTAGGAAAGGGATACTGACGCCACGTGGACAGTGAGACTTGGTTACAACTTCAAGGGCTATAACCAACCTTCCCTGTAGCCCCAGTATAATGGAGGGGCCACAGAGAGCTCAAAGCACAAACTGAATTAAGGGATGGGCCAGCAAGAAGCCTATTCTAGGACCCCAAACTGTAAAGGGTATCAAAACACTACAGGGATATATAGGAAATATGGTACCTACTAACTTAGATACCACCCACAACACGGCACCCAACAAAAACAACACAAAAATCCTTTCACTTTCACAGAAGCCAACAGCGCTCTCAAGTGGTAATTAAAATAAGTAATAAAATGAAAAACACGGGCATATCTCTCTTGAGAGGTTTCTTCAAAGCTTGCAGCATGTAGGCAAAGGTCCCCACCTTAGAAATGGCAATTGACATTCTCCTGAGTACAATTCAGGAGCCTTAAATTCTGAAACTAGAGACTAATTTGATGTCTACCAAGAAAGAGTATTATCTAGATTTTAATTGGCTTAATATTGGCATATTACTCCGCATCACATAAAAGTTCCTTCTTTTAAACAGAAAGGAAAAAATTTGCCACCTTAATAGAATATCTATCTCCCTCTCCTTCCCCTCCAAACACTTGTTGAAAGGGAATCCCACGTTCTTAGGCTACTGCAGTGACCACATGTGACAGCCCCTTCTAGCTTGGGCCCAGTTAGGGGTCTGGGTGGGGAAGCATGGCTGGAGTCGGTGGCCAAGGGAGAGACAAGCGAACACCCCAAAAACGTTATCCTAAAGGCACTCTGAATCATCAGAGGTGTTATGAGAGGAGTGACAAGCTCACATTTGCATTTTAAAAAAGAAAATAGGACAAAAGGAAGTTTAGTACTTGGAAACTCTTTTTCTTTTCCCATCTTTTAGGATTGAGAGTTTGTGAGCTGAGAGGACAGAATGAGAGGAAAAGTTGAGTTGAAGATCCAGACAAAAAGGGAAGGTTCCCGAGAGGCATAACGCACAAAGTGGTCTGCTGGAGGAGGTACAAAGCTGAGCCCATATCGGTCTGGAGTTTATGTGGCTTTCTCTGGGTTGTCAGCAGCTGCAGGGAGCATGGCCTCCGTCCCCACCTCACAGGGGCTGTGCGCTCAAACCATCAACCGCCTGGCCTCGCTGAATAAAATCGCTTGCTTAGCCTGAAGATTCATGAAGGAAGGGAGGAAGGAAGAAATGAAGGGAGAAGGGGAGGAAGGAAAGAAAGGAAGGGAGAGAGGGACAAAATGAAAAAGGAAAAGGAAACCTTTGTCTGCAGTGAGGAGTTCATCACGCAGTAATTATTAGCTGTGTCACAGGCACCAAGTAGGTCTTTGTGTCAGACTAATTTAGATCCTGTTAATGAAAATTACTTCCTCTTTACAGAGCCTGTACCCCATGTGGTTTCTGGAGGTGCAGATGAAGTATTCAATTAAGCTCAATTTGAATAAATGCCAATTATGCCCTGCTTTAAGTCCCCCTTTTGAAACATCCTTGTACGCACCATGATGCAGAGGGGAAAGAGGTCAGTGTTTATCCTCATGGCCAAGCCCACCGCTGGGATTTCAGGGGCAACTAGTTTACCTGGTTGGATAAACGATAACAATGCTTCCAGGGGACAGAGTGCAGGAGCCGGGCAAAAAGCTCCTCTGGCCCAGGTTAATCCAGCCTGATGATGTTCCGTCAAATCCAATTCCTGCTGAGTGACAAGGCACTGTTGCCCCTGCAGCATTTGGTGAATCCAGAGGATATCACCCTTGAGAGCAGCCCTAGGTGGGAGACAACCCTCATGTAAATCCTGGCTCGACCACTAATTTTCCTTATGACCTTGGCCATGTCACTTAACCTTCTGTTCCTAGGTTGATGAAGTTGTTTCTATTGCTGCTATAACAAATTACCAGCAACTTAGTGGCTCAAAAAAACACAGTATTATTATTTTGCCGTTCTGGCTATTAGAAGTCCAAATGAGTCTTACACAGCAAAAGTCAGGGTGTTGACAGATCTTACTTCCTTCTGGAGGCTCTAGGGGAAAAATCCACTTCCTTGTCCTTTCCAGCTTCTGCAGGCTGCTGGCATTCCTTGCCCCTTGGCAATGATCCTTCTCGCCTCTGCTCCCTTCATCACATCTTGTTCTCTGATGCTGACCCTCCTGCCTCCCTTTTATAAGAATCCTTAGGATTACACTGGACTCTCCTAGTTAATCCATGATAATAGTCCTATACCAAGATCCCCAATTCAATCACATCTACAAAATCCCTTTTGGCATCTAAAGTAAATTATTCACAGGCCTAGAGAATTAAGACATGGACATCTTTGGGAGTGGGGGAGACCACAAGAGATAAAAATAAGATAATTCATAAGACTCTTATAAGGATCGGTGAGTTAAGCACCCTTTGTTAAATAAAAGGAATATAACTTCCCTTTGGGGAATGGAGTTTGAAAGGACCCAAGCCTTGAAAGACGGTCCAGGAGAGCTAACCACCAACACTCAGTTCCTGGCATGCAGGGCTGAGCACCGGTGTTGCCAAGACGCACTGCTAATGTGAGATCCCTTCCAGAGGGGGTCCTAGTCCCAGAGCAGGAGGAGCCCTTCCCGCTAGAGGAACAATGTGTGCCTGCTACATTCTGTGGCATTTGGAAATTATTTTTTCCTGGCCTCCAAAGACTTTTGGAAAATTGAAGTGAATAGCGAATTGACCCAGACTAACCAGGGACCTCCCATGTCACTGGTTCAAGAAGAAAGGCCCCTGTGTGGTAGGAAGGAGTTTGGCAAAGCCATTCGATGTCAAAACAGGCAGAGGAAAAGGCTCACCCTGTGCTGGCCTGTAACAATTGTTCTGGAACTTTGTCCTCAAACTGATACCAGGGTATGACCCAGGCCTGCCTCATCCACCCTCCACAGTATCTCAGCAGTCAGCCCTGTTCACACCCTTGGTCCTGCCCATGTTCCCATCCTTCAGCTATGTTGTAAACCAACACTGAAAACAACACTTCATAAAAGGCAAGTGAAGAATCATCAGGACATGCAAATAGAGACCAGTGCTCTGATCTAATACAACTTACAACACAGAAAATCTGCCATATGTGTAATGAAAAGTTATGATTACTTTTACACTGTGGAGGAATTAGGATAGAATGACCAACAGTTTATGTGATGATATAATTGTAATTTCTCCTTAATTGCCAGATAGAATAGTCAGATTTATATTATCACTGTTAACTCTCTAAACTCTACAGCAAAAAATGTTATCTGCAGCCCAGAGACCAGCAAGCAAAATCATTCTCAGGCTTTAGGGGAAGCTCAGAGCTTCTCTCTGCTCTGCCTTCTTCCTTCCACACCACTTTGTCTACCAAAGAGCAGAAAGAAATGTACCATTGCATTATGCACATTAGGTGAGACCCCTCCAGATACTCTTCCCCTGGTCTCCCCTCCCACTCTCCTATTCCCTTCTACTTTCTGGACTATAGTTATGGTTTTACCATTCATATGAATGTATAGGTGATTATATATTGATTTCATAGTAGTATTGAGTACATTGGATACTTTTCCCCCCATTTTTGAGATACTTTACTCAAAAGAAGAATATGTTCCAGCTCCATCCAGGTAAACATAAAAGATGTGAAGTCTCCATCTTTTTACGGCTGCGTATTCTATGGTATACATATACCACAATTTGTTAATCCATTCATGGATTGATGGGCACTTGGGCTGTTTCCATGCCTTGGAAATTATAAATTGGGCTGCAATAAACATTCTGGTGCATATGTCTTTGTTGTAAAGTGATTTTCAACCATCTGAGGATATACCTAGTAGAGGAATTGCAGGATCGAACAGCAGGTCTACTTTTAGTTCCTTGAGTATTCTCCAAACTTCTTTCCAAAAAGGTCATATTAGCTGGCATTCCCACCAGCAGTGCAGAAGTGTTCCCTTCTCTCTGCATCCACACCAACATCTGGAGTTTTGGGATTTTGTGATGTGGGCTAATCTTACTGGAGTTAGATGATATCTCAAAGTGGTTTTGATTTGCATTTCTCTGATGATTTAGGATGATGAACATTTTTTCTTGTGTTTGTAGGCCATGTGCCTGTCTTCATCGGAGAAGTTTCTGTTCAAGTCTCTTGTCTACATAGAAATGGGGTTATTTGTTCTTTTCTTATTGATTAGTTCGAGTTCTCAGTGGATTCTAGTTATCAGACCCTTGTCAGAAGCATAACCTGCAAAAATCTCCCATTCTGAAGGTTGTCTGTTTGCTTTACTCACTGTGCTCTTGGCTGTGCAAAAGCTTTTTAGTTTGATCAGATCCCAGTAACATATTTTTGGTTGCTTCGATTGCCCGGAGGTCCTCCTCATTAAATATTCTCCCAGGCCTATTTCTTCAAGTGTTTTCCCTGCACTCTCTTCTAGTTTCACGTCTTAAGTTTAAATCTTTTATCCAGTGAGAAGCAGTTTTTATTAACGGTGAAATGTAGGGGTCCAATTTCAGTCTTGTACAGGTCGCCAGCCAGTTCACCGAGCACCATTTTAAGAAAAGAGCCTATTGTCTTACCACAACAAAAAAGTAAGTGAAGTGATGGATATGTTCATCAGTTTGATGTAAGCATTTCACATTGTACATCAAATCAGTACACTGAACCCCATAAATGCATCAATGTACACAGTTACGATTTAATAATAATAATAATAATAAAGAGCAGAAAGAATCCAGACAAGGACGGACATAGGTTTGAAGAGTTAAGGGATCTAAGAGAGGAAAGGGGTGGTCTCTTCTATCACATTTCCTTTCCCGAGGCCAGAGAGGTGAAGGGACCCAGGAGACACAGCCCTCTCTTCCTCTCCTGCTTTCTTTTGAGCCTTTCCCTCCCCCTGGCAGACATGGCTAGAGGACCCAGGACTGAGAGGGCTGGACAGGCACCTGCCTAGGCCCAGAGACAAACACACTGCTCCTTCTTTCTGGTAATTGGATCTTTTCACTGATAGGCCCATCAGGTAGAAAAGACAAGACTAGAGGGCTGGGATTCAGCCTCAGGACAGAGAGCCACAGGAGCCATAACACTGTTTTGGATGCTGGGCTCATGCTGTTGGTGGACCAGGCCACAGGGTGGATCTCCCTGGTAAGACTCAGTTCTCCCTCCCTGGGGACAGCCTGGATGTCAGGGTATAAGCCTTACAGTGTGACAGCATGTAAATGCCCGCACACCCGGCAGGGGTGGGGATCTGGCAGCCTTTGGATTTCAAGATTATTCTTTTTTAAGCAACAAAGGAGGCTAGAAAAACTTCATCTTTTTCTGTTGCACCCTTTTAATGAAAAGGTTGTTCTGTAAAATTTGGATTTAGTCAAAAGGCCACACTTCAGGACCTTAAGGACCTAGAAAGCCACATGTGGCCTTAAGGCCACAGGTTCCCCACCCTGTGAGGGATTTCTGGAGCAGCCAAGACTGAGTGTTGTGGTCCTGAGCTCCTCCAAACCTCTCCAGAGAGGTTGATATGCATGTCTTCATACACAAACACACCCACCCCTCTGAGAGGCTTACAGACACACATACACATCCCCACACATCCACACAACTTGCATATGCCCACACAAATTGAAAAACACATACCACACATTAATTCTCACCCAATAATACTCCCCACCACATCAACTACATTTCCTGACCTTACCTTCTTGCCCCAAAGCTGGTATTCCCTGTCTCAGACCCATCATCATCCCTAGTTCTATCAGAGACCCCCAGCCCCATTCAATACTGAGTATTCACTTTAGTTCTAAATACTTTGTGAGCATTATCTCATCTAATCATCACAAGGACACAAGGAGGGAGGAAATGTTATAATCCTCATTACATGAATGTGGAAATAATGGATCAGAGAGGTTAAGTGATTTGTCCAGTGTAACACAGCTAGGAAATAACAGAGCTAGGATTTGAACTCAGGTCTGTCTGAACCCCAAACTCGTGCTATTTATGCTGTTTAGAATGTGCCATATATGTGTATGTAACATATGTACATAACAGAGCTTTATACTATAGAGGACTTTGGAGACGTAAGTCAAAATTATAATTTCTAGTAACTTGCATTTCTGATAAAAGGCATTCACAGTAAGAGCCTGAAGTGCTATAAAACCTGGTCATTCTGGCTCAGCACCCATAGCAGTGGTTACAGTGCCAGCCACATACACCGAGGATGGCAAGTTCAAACTCAGCCCGGGCCTCCTAAACAACAATGACAACTGCAACAAAAAATAGCTGGGCATTGCGGCAGGCGCCTGTAGTCCCAGCTACTGGGGAGGCTAAGGCAAGAGAATAAGTTAAGAGCAAGAGTTGGAGGTTGCTGTGAGCTGTGACGCCACAGTACTCTACCAAGGGCAACACAGTGAGGCTCTGTCTCAAACAAAACAAAACAAAACCTGGTCATTCTAAAATCTCAAAGAGATGATGTATTTCTTTATTTCTTTATTTTATTTTATTTTGCAGTTTTTGGCCCGGGGCTGGGTTTGAACCCACCACCTGCGGCATATGGGGCCAGCGCCTTACTCCTTTGAGTCACAGGCACTGCCCCAAGATGATGTTTCTATGAGAAGAGTTTAACGCTACCCTGTACCCCTGTGAAAGCAATTAATCTCTGAAGGTCCCAAAAAGGCTTAGGAAAATATAATGGTCATAAAGTATTTAGAACCAAAGTGGATGCTCAATATTGAATGAGGCTGGGGGTCTCTGATAGAACCAGGGATTACGATGTGTTTGAGACAGGGAATTTCAGCTTTGGGGCAAGAAGGTAGGGTCCGGAAATGTAGTTAATGTGGTGAGGAGTGTTGTCTGTCTGGTGTGAATTAATGTGTGGTGTGTGTTTTTCAGTTTGTGTAGGCATATGCATTGTGAATTGACAACATAGCCACATTCTTTCCATCCTGGGTTGTCCCTGCTGGATGGGCAGGACAGAGATTCCCCAACACCCCTGGAGGTGGGCTCTTTCCCCTGTTAAGTCTGTAGCTGGGGTCCCTGAACAGCATGACCCCTGGAAAATACCTCCTGGGCATGAAAACACATGACTACTCCAGTACCCTGTGAGGCAGAATATCCTTCTTGGTGCTGGCCCAAATCAAGCCTCCCACACAGCCCTTCTCTAGATTAGCTGAAATAGATGGAAGAGCCCAGGGCCAAGGCTGCTCCCCATCACCATCCACACCCCAGAGGCAGTACAGGATAGACAGGCCCAGCCACGCTTCTGTTGGACAAATTAAGCTGAGCCAGCTTGCCAGGACTGTGGAGGCGTTCTTGTTGAGATGTCCAAACAGAGGTGGGCAAAGTATAGATCCAAGACCAAGAGGCTCCTCCGCATGGCATTGGCGTCACTGGCAGATTCATTACCGGAAGCCTCATGGGGCATTTAATCTCCTAAGTATCTCGAGGGCGGTGAGCACTTCAGAGGCTAATTCATCTTCTTTGTCTTCATTACCAAGAGCCCTCTGATCACCTTAATCCTCCCTCTGCCACAGGAAAGAGCCATTTGTTTCTTTAATGGGTGCACTCTCACTAGCTAAGTGGTTGCTCTGAGCCAGGGCAGAAGGTGAATTCGTCCTGAGGACAGTGGGAGCCGTGCCTGGCTCACACAGAGGGGTCACAGGAGAAGCTCTGGACTCCAGATGCAGAGAGAACTATCTTCCTAAAGCTTGACCACATTCTCTCCCACCCCTGACCCCCTTCTTCCCAGGAATCCATGAGGTTTCAAGAGGGAGATCAGTCACTCCTTGAAATAAGAATGGGGTCTCTGCACATAGAGTCACATGGTGTCAGAGCTGAAAGAGGCCACGCCCATTCTATAGGTAGAGGAACTACTCTCTGGAGGCTCCCATTCCATGCTGTGTGCCATGCGTTCAAAGGCCATCAATAATAACACTGACCGTGGCTTCCACTGATTTAGTAGTTTCTCTGTAGCTGAACCTGTGCTGATAGTTTATATTTGTTAGTTTATTTAATTATTTCAACTTTACAAAGTGTGTGATGACTTGTCCTCATTTTACAGATGAAGAAAGTGAGGCTCAGAGCAAAATGCCCGAAAGGAAATGATTATTAACGTAGACAAGCTTTGAACTCAGGTCATCTGACGGTAGAATTTCTGTTCCTGTTGCCCCACTACTGGATCTTATAGGAAATGACCAGAGTCAGCCACAGGAGAAGCATGTGAAGGTGAAGGGACCAGAAATCATGTCAGGCAGGTGAGAGACCTAGCCACTGGTGGTATCTAACTGAAATAAGGCAAATTACAGTGCAGGCCCTCCAGCCCCTTCTCCACAAGCTATGACTACAGCGGACACTGGGCCTGTCCCCCTCAGGAGCCAATTAGGCCAACAACCAGCCCATTGGACCACCACTCCTTATCCGTTGGTACTGTCATACTTGTCTCTATGGGGGCTCGGCCAACTCTTAAGAGACTGGAAAGGAAGTCTGGAATCATACCATCCACAGTTTGGAAGGCCAAGCTGAGGATTTTGGATACTTTGCTATTTGTGCTCTTCCTTGGAGCATCACGTTTGGAAAGTAATGATATTCACCATTTACAGAGAACTTGGTAGAGACTAAGCCATGTATCAGGTTCTCACAGTATTATCGCACTCACTCTCATAATAACCCTGCAAAGTGGATGTTAATATCCCCATTAACAGAGGAAAAAACCAGCACCTAAGAGTCTTTGATTTGCCCAAAATCACCCAATAATTGGCCAGGACAGAGTCAACACCCCATCTCTGTGATCCCACAGCCTCACTGCCTCCTACATGTCATTTTCAAGGATGGCAGAAGATGAGAGTCCGAGTTCAAAGTCTAAATCAGGATTTAAATTTAATCAGGATTTAAAAACAGGTGAGCTACTTGACAGCCACATGATTTTCAGACATCCTCTTGCACCTCGAGGTTCTAAGCGATAAAATGCCTCAGATATCACCAGTGTCCTGGATTATTAGAACCCTCATACGCAAATGCTTAGATACTAGAACAAGCTCTCTGAATGAGAGTTTCAATGGTTAGCTGCCCTTCCACAGGTCCTAAGGACATGAAACAACTGATCAAGTGCCATTCTGCTTCTTCCTTCTTATGCTCCAAACAAGCATTTGGGGAATTTCCCCAAAGGATCCAGCTTTGGGCTAGAGGTCTTAAGAAATCTGGAGAACATGGGTCATGTCTTCTGAGTGGAAAAAAAAAAAATCACATGAAAAAATTGAGAGGAAAAAATATCATTAGGTAAGTCAGCACTGCATTGTGAGGTATGGACTTCAAGCAAAGGAGACAATTCCAGAGAGCAGAAGCCAAGACTCTCCTAGAGCTGTTGGGGTGGGAGCCAGAACTCAGAGCTGTGGCAGCTTCAGCTAAGAGATGAGGCAGAAAAGAACAGAAGGGGTGGGGCTGAAATGCAAATAAAGATAAGCTGGGGTGAGGGATGGAGGCACCTCTAACTTACAGCTCAAGTTCCTGATGGGGAACCTACCCCATGATGGGGAAATGGAGGCCACGGGTAGCCAGAGGTAGGATGCGATAAAATTCCAGGACAGCAGAGCTCAAAGAGCCTCTTAAACCTCCTGATTCAATGTTTGCAAACTCTTTTAGTAGTAAGACCCATTTTTCCAGCAAACAAAACTTTTCACAGAGCCCAAATATATATATATAAAACATTGTGTCTGATGTAGAAATTGAGGCCCAGAATGAAGATTTTGCTCTAAGTCCCTCTCCTTTATGGAGGCAAAGAGGGAAGCAAATCACTGCAGGGTACAACGTCAGATGGGCACCAACATGACTGGGACATGGGCCTTTGGAGGAAGTCCAGGTACTTCCCTGTGGATCTTTCTGCCTCCTAGGATGGGCATTTTAATGGAGACAGAGGAAGGCCCTGTGGTTGGGGCAAGAAAAGGGGGAAGGGTGCTCAAAGAGAGAATCCAAGGTCAATGAGGGATGTTGAAAACATATTCTTTTACCTTCCTACATAATGCAAACCTCAGAGTGCCAGCAAAAGGACCTAACAGGACTGACCGTGTGCTGCCAGGCCATGTGCCCCCTTGCCCCAGAAACCAAGAATGGGCCTCCTCCCTTTGTCTCCATGGTGATGGAGCCCGGGCATGCTCCCTTCTGAGCTTCTCACCTGGTCCCGGGTGTAAGGCGTGTCCACTCTCTGCTTGTCACCACAGGCTTCCAGGAGGACGCGGATGGCATTGAGCTGCAATAGCATCTCACAGGCCATTGTGTCAAAGAAGGTGATATTGGCAAGGGCCGCAGAGGCCAGCAGGAAGACTTCCCCTGATGAGGCCTCTTGGCACAGTTCTGGATGGCAAGATGGAAGAAAACAGCTTCAGTGCCCAGTGTTTTCTTATCAGTTCTCTCATTTGGTTTCTACAATAGCTCTGGGAGATCATCTGGGCAGATGTTACAAAATCCAATTTACAGGTAAGAAAAGTAATTAATAGAGAGGAAAAAGTGACTGTCTACAATTCAGGGGTCCTCAAACTGCAGCCCGCGGGCCACATGAGACGGTGTGATTGTATTTGTTCCCATTTTGGTTTTTTACTTCAAAATAAGTTATGTGCAGTGTGCATAGGAATTTGTTCATAGATTTTTTTTAAACTATAGTCCAGCCCTCTAACGGTCTGAGGGACAGTGAACTGGCCCCCTGTTTAAAAAGTTTGAGGACGCCTGGAGTTGGTGAAGCTGGGATTGGAGACCCGGTATGTGACTTTTATTCATGCCTTCATCCAACAAGAATTGATCATGGAATGGCACATGAATAAAACAGGTCAGGTCCTTGCCCTTGCTGAGCTTACATTCTACTAGGGTGCAAGAGAAAATGAACTTTTAAACGTGAATAATCACATATTCCAGTAATATAAGAGAGAAAATAAACAATGCCAAGACAGAGAATAAGTAGGGGCTACTGAGATGCATAAGGAGGGAACCCCTAAAAGTATGACTTTACAGCTAAGCCCTGAAGGAAAGAGAATGTTCTAGACCACAGGAACAGCATGTACAAAGCCGTGAGGCAGGAAAGAGGTCTTGCCCTTTACCATCTCTAGTAATGCAAACCAAACTGCTAATTTGCCTTAAGGAAGGCTGAAGGTAAAACAAAGCAGCTCTACCTCTCCTGCTGCCATCAGCAGAGCCTCAGTGCTTTCTTTTGGCACCAGGGTGAGGGTCATCTGGCTGTAGGAAAGTCCCATACACCAAACCCATGAATGTCAGGCTCTTTCTCTCCCATCCTAGCGGTCATGGTCCAGCCCTAGCCAGACTCCTCCACTTGACATCTGTAATTGTACACAGGTCTTTAAGGAGCACAGTGCCCCATTTCCCCCCCAACCCCCACACACACCTGACACATTCCCCTTTGGGCCCCACAGGGTCCTGGAGAGGCTCCTGTCTCAGGGGGAAGCATGAGAGGGCTCTGTCCATGGGGCTTCCCTCAGCCCCCTGGACATGACTTCTGAGCCTCAGCTTCAACTTAACCACCAATCAAGGCCCTTCCCAGGTGCAGGCCTCTCCTACTGATAACCGCTCTATTAAAACACGGGAGGAGAGGCCACACTTCAGGAAAATAGCCCCAGGAGAGGAAAGCTCAGGAGAAAGACTGAACTCTGTTCTGTCCTGTTCCCTACATCTCCCTCTGTCTCCCTCTCGCCACAAAGAGTCTGTTCTTCCAGGCTCTGATGCTGCAACTGATGCCTCTTGGCACCTTCCACTGCCTCACTTACTGGTTCCTACCTACCAAGGGACAGATAAAAACATTAGTCGCACACCCGCAGTGTGCCTCGTGCTGTGCCACTACATTCTGAGCACTCAAATAGAAAAGACTTGTCTCCATTTAGGACCTGCTGAGTCTCAGAGAAGCTTCTGGTAGCCACAGAAGCTACCATGCCTGGGGTGTGTACTCCATGACAGTCACTGCTGTTCCTATTTTTAGCCCATTAAATCATTTAATCCTTCTAACTATCTATTTTGTAAACAAAGGAATTAAGGATTTGCATGTTAAATGTTTTGCCCACGATCTTATGGATCTTATGGCCAGTAAGTAATTATTGGCGGCTAGAATCAAGTCCAGGTCTTCCCAACCCCAGAGTCCCTGTTTTTTTGGGTTTTTGGTTTTTTTTTCTATATTCCAGGTTGCTTCTTATATCTCAGGCTCTTCGACTGATTCCCAGTAATGCTCCTGCAAACCCAGGCTTCAGTCCTATCAGAAGGGTAATGCCTGACTCTGGGCAACTCTGCTCCCCACAGCCCAGGAGTGATCCCTCACAATCTTGATCTAAACTCCCAGGACTGAGAGAACAGCTTAGCCAAGGAATTAAGACCTCTGTAATTTCCTTTGTCTAGTGACTGTCTTATCCAACCTGGGGGGAACCACTGGCATCATTCAACCCCTTCCAGGCTACCCCCCTCCGTCCAGAGTTTGAAGTGAGACCGCAGAGCTCAGTGGCCCACTTCACTGTAAGATTGCTTCTGTGTCCAAGCACTCCTCATTCTCATGCAGTTGCCAGTGCTGCCGACACAGCAATTATTAACACGGCCATCTAAGTGCCTTTTAATTTTGCTGCACATTTATTTGAACTACAGTCTGAGTCACCTGGGATGTGTTAGGAAAATTAAATTGAGGATTCCAGTGACTCATTTATAAATGTTTCCTGGGAATGGCAAGAAATTGGAGGGCCATTTCCCACCAAAAAACAGAGCTCTGGCTTCTCGCCCAGGAGACATCTGCTGACTCTCAGGGTGGACTCTACAATGCATCTTTATCAGGGTGAAATAAATAGGAAGACTCCTTATCTCCAGGGAGAAATCCAGCCTGGGAGAAGAAGCAAGAATGGACCTATGACAACAGTGAAAGGTCATTTTAGCTATATGTGTTTCTGTTTATTTGTTTTATTATTTGATAACATGTATAAATTGGGAGATTTTCTATAAAACTTATCATTTTGGTCTTGTCTTTAAAAATCTAGGCCTTTCCTAGAAGGCAATAATCAACTGGGTTTTACCAATGACTATCCCTCGTTAGTCAGTGCATGGGCTGCTCAGTTCAACGCAGGACCCCCTTCTATTCTTCTTCCATCTGGCTCTCTTCAACTCATTTATATTTCTTGCTAGGCTCTGGTAGATGCTTGAGTATGAGGCTTCTGCATGTTTTGCGGCTTTGAAAAAATTCCTCATCCTCTCTAGGCCTAGATTTCCTCTCCTGGAGAGGAGGCAAGAAAGCTATGGTTTCTTGAGCTCCTTCTAGCCAAGACTTTCAACAACTGGCTTCCAAGTTTTCTCAACTTTGAATAAACGTGGGATGTTGGTAAATTGGCCTCTCCCAACCTGGCCAGTGGGTGCCACTGCCCCCATAGCTAGAATTAGCCATAAAGTCAACTTGTCTGATGTTTTGTCTGATGTCAAAGTACTTGCAGATCTTAAAATTCTAGATCCTGAAGGACCTTTTAAAGAAAGGACTCGCCAACCCTTGGTCTATGTATTATGAAACTATGAAGAGAGCTTTACAGCATGACATTGCAATGAGTGGAGCTGGCCCAGGGCTGATCAACAGCCCAATAGTTGTTTACTGAATAGATGATTGAAAAGCCAGAATCCAAACCCAGGTTCCACGCTGCCCCTAAATTTGTGCTCTCTCAGCTATTTCCAGCCTTGATATGGTGACTCTAAGAGCTAACCCTAAATTTTCTGATGAAACTAATTTTCTTAAGTGTCAATAAAACATGCATATAGAGGACAGTGACAGAGATAGGAAGAGAAGTAGAAACATGGATTGCCAACAGCACTTTTAAAACAAAGGAGGTAGAATGGTGTATGTACACCATGGAATACTATTCAGCCACTAAAAACGATGGAGACACTTTACATCTTTTGTATTAACCTGGATGGAGTTGAAATACATTCTTCTTAGTAAAGCATCACAAGAATGTAGAAGCAAGAATCCAATGTACTCAATTCTGATATGAGGATAATTGATGACTTAGTACATGGTGGGGGTGGGGAAATGGGGGAGTGGAGAGAGGGAAGGAGGGGGGTGAGGGGGTCACAGTGTGTGACACACTTCTTAGAAGTGGGACACAATTATAAGAAGGACTTTACCTAACAAATGCAATCACTGTAACCTGGTTCTCTGTACCTTCAATGAATCCTCAACAATAAAAAAATAATAATAAAATAGGGTGGCACCTGTGGCTCAATGGAGTAGGGTGCCAGCCCCATATACTGGAGGTGGCAGGTTCAAACCCAGCCCTGACCAAAAAACTGTAAAAAAAAAATAAATAAATAATAATAATAATAAAATAAAGGAGGTGATTTGTAAAACAAGTTCCCTGAGCATTGTATCCAGATTAGTCCTTCTCATTTCCCCAATTTAGCAAAGGAAAGCTAGGAGGAGAGCATATTCTAGATAAGGGCTATGACACTCCTGCCAGGAGCACATGTGTCTGACTAGGGGAATCTGGAAGAGTCAGTACTTTCAAGGCCCCATGATGTGAGGTTGCTGGTGGGATTTCTGTCCAAGAAGCCATTTGCCCTGATCATCACTGCCACACTCATTGGGTACAATGATTGAGACGTAAGGAACAAAGCCTATCAGAGTCTCTCAGGCCCAGGATCTGATCCTAAAAATGACAAGGCCCCATTCCTCCCAGGGTTTGTCCTGGACTCCCTTCTGAAAGGCCACATCATCCATAACTCAAGCTGCTTCTTTGGGGGCTGCATGCTTTTAATAGGAAATTAAACGTGACAGTAGAGCTCTTCAAAACCCAATTTTGATTCATTAACAGTGGGATTTCAGCAAGTTTCAGCAGGGATGCAAGAGATAGCTGGGGTACTGTGAAAAGTGGACAGGAAGGCCTTCCCGGCTCTTCCTGCGACCAACAGTGGCCAGGCCCTCTCAGCCAGGGCCTCACCACCCAGAGTGACTCACTGATGAGGGCTGTCACAATCTCCTCCATGCTCTCCAGGAAGCTACTGAGGTGTTGAGTGAAGGGCAGATGTGGGGAGGTGACCTGAGCCACCACTGCAGCAGCCTCAGCCCGCGTGGCCTCTGAGTGGCTATCATCGGTCAGGATGTCAGCCAAGCACAAAACGCCGTCCACCTGCAGATGAGAGAAGGAGCTTCCCTGTGCATGGGGGAGGGCATCACTGCTCATGATGTTAGTGAGACAGATCGAGACCTCCTTCGCTGGCTTCCCAGAACAGCCCAGGGTCCAGTGTGGAGCCATGGACAACCAGGTGACAAGGCCTCCAGAATGATCCAAACCATAGCACCTGGGAGGCTCTCCTTTGAGTCCAGCACAGGTCAGTGACCTCCCATAGGCTTTCTGGATAGCAGACATCAAGTCAAATATCCAGAAGCTGGACCCTGGTCATCTACCACAGCAAAAGGTAATAGAAAGAGCAGCCACTTAGAAATGTCTAGCCCCACTTTCCTTGCTATCTGACTTGCCATCAGTCACTTCACCTCTTTGAGATTCTGCTTCCATTAAGAGGGTATTGGGGGATTAAAGAGACAAAGCAGGCAATGCCCGATCCAGAAGAGATGCTCAGGAAATGCTGGCTCCCTCCTCCCTTCCTTGGATTTGGCAACAGGCTGGGTTCAGTCTTCCTTTCCCTGTCTTGTCCTCCACCATCCCCCACCACAGACAGGGGGCTGCTTCCCTACAAGCCTTGCTCTTGGTGCCTTACCAGTGAGGAGCAAGCCTGGTGGGACACGAATGCCAGATAAGGACGTCAGCTTCCCAGCAGCGATCAGGCCTGCTCTCGGCATGCAAATTGAGTGCTTACTGAGCGCTTACAACGTGCCAGGCACCACTCTAAGTAGAGTACATACGTTATTACTCCATCTACTCCTTATAATAAGCTTCTGAGGTCAGGATTATTTATCCCTATTCTATGGATGAGGAAACCGAGACAGAGAAAGTTCCACTGACTTTCTCTAGATCACAAACTTTAAAAGTAGTTGGTTTGGGATTAGAACCTGAATGGGTCTGGCTTTAAAGCCCAGGGTTTTTTTTTTTGTTTGTTTGTTTTTTGGAGACAGAGTTTTACTCTGTCATCCTGTGTAGACAGAGTGCTGTGAGCTCATCCATAGCAACCTCAAACTCTTGGGTTCAAGCAATGCTCTTGCCTCAGCCTCCTGAGTAGCTGGGACTACAGGCACCTGTCACAAGCCCTGGCTAGTTTTTCTATTTTTAGTAGAGGTTGGGTCAGGCTTTGCTCAGGCTGGTCTTGAACTCCTGAGTTCAGGTGATCCACCCTCCTCAGCCTCCCTCAGTGCTAAGATTACAGGTGTGAGCCACCACACCTGGCCTTAAAGCCCAGATTTTGAACAGGATGTTACGCTGCTTCCTGAGAATGGCACCTAAGCTCAGCCCTCAGCCTCAATCAAGGGGTCAGTACATGAGAACTGTTGGAGAAAGTGGGCAGTAACTTGTCAAGGTTAGCACAGAGGTACTATTGCAGCCCCTGGACACTCCCAGGCACCAGCCTGCCTGAGGACCCTGCCACCAAGCACCAAGAAGTCCTTCCCTGGTTAGGAGTGGGAGGTAGGGAACAGTGAGGGGTAGCCTGTGCTGAGGCTCGGGCTTCTGTCCCTGCCTCTTCTTGCCACTCAGCTCCAGTGGGTCTCCAGGGTGTTTTGTCTGACTAATTACCACCTCTGAGTTCTGTGCCTCCCTTAAACCGCTCTTGGGAACTGTAAAGTCCATTAGCTTTGAAAGCCTTTGGCAATCTCAGACTCAAAGGAGACAAATGTGGAAACAGGAGCCCAGGGAACTGTCTGCAATAAAATTCACCTGGATGTGCGTAATAAAAGGGAAAAAACAGCTGCTGGGCAGCCGCTGGCAGGACTGGATTCATGCCAGGTGTTTCACTAACAGGCCCTCAGAGAGGGGCCTCATTTGGGCCCAGGGAAGAGAAGGGGGGCTGCTCTGGGCCTAGAAACAGGGAGCACCCCTATTGCCAACATAGGAAGGCTCTCAGCCTTCCTGGCCTTTTTCGTTTTCCTCCTTTCAGCACCAATCAAGCCCTTTTCTAAGAAGCTACAGAATCTCTAATGGGGAATGTCTCAATCACTCCAGTCTCCTTAATCGTAGTTGCAGATGCTACCCTGGTCCCCAACTCAGGTGGGAACACTGGTCAAACTCAAACCAGCATCCTGCCCTAGTTACCAATGTGCACATGGAGACAGGCCAAAATGAACACACAGAGAGGCCAACGACTTGATGGTCCCAGGGCCTGGTGCCACCCAAGGACTGGCTCCAGGCCACTCCCCAGTCCAGAATTCGGCTCTGCAAACCCACTGAGTAAAACTTTCTAAGCACATACTGCATCCAGGCCTCTCAAAGTGGGGACT